>NC_086154.1:97770456-98078411 GCF_035149785.1 Candoia aspera | reverse complement strand
AAAAAGAAGGGGCTCGTATATGAGATATTGGGGAATAGCTGGCTTTGCTTGAGAACATGTGCGCATTGGATATGAATAAGGTTAAGGGACAGAGAAGGGAGTAAAGAAAAGGACAGTGTAGAGCAGGAGGAAAAAAGCAGAACACATCGCCAGCTCCAGCCCCTTGGCACTATTTACCTTGAACAAACATGGTCCCATCATCTCTGGGGAAATAACCAGAGCAGTGAGAGCCCAGCAAACCTCGGAACCAGGCAAAGCCCCTGATTTCCCAGTTCATGAGACACGGGTGCCAACATCAGAATAGAAGAAAATATGCTAAGCCTTGGTAAATGGCAAAGGCATTGTTTTGTGTGTGAAAGAGAGAGAGAGAGAAAGGGAGCGAGGGAAGGAAGGAACGAAGGAACCTGAATTAAGCTTCAGGGACCAATGATTATCTGTTCTCTAGCAATCTGCAACTCCACGGACAGAGGTGTGGACTCAATGTAAGTTATTCAGTAAGGTCTGAATAGGGATGCATCACCTGTTTGGTCTGTGAGGCACCATGGTGGCGATAGTTCTTCAAACTGCAATTGTTGCTCGGTTGGCCTATGGCAATGAACACAGCAGAGCTCAGGCTACGTATCCATAGCATTTTAAGTCTATTTGGTGACCTGTGAACTCCAATCACTGCTGTTTTCTTAGTCACAAATCTTGTGAAATGATTTACTGAATACACTTCTGCATTTTGCAGTTGCAGAAGTACTATGGAGAGCACTGGAGGAATTACATAAAGCTATGCATGGTGTGGTTTCAAAATCCACCTCTTACCAAATGTTATGAAGCATTAAGACTACAAATACAATGAATCTTTTCTTCCACATTCAGAATCCGTATATCCATCTCATTTCTTCTCCTGTTTCTTGCCTATTCACTTCTTTTCAGCTCTCCTTCTTCCCAGTTTATCTCTTCTCCATCTCCTCACCCTAAACACTTTTAAGTACACTTATGTAGAAAGTATTGCTCACCTTCCCTTTTTAAAGCTACTGTAATAGATCACTATCTATTTCAGCATCACTATCTGGTTCAGATCTGTAGTAATACCAAGCTAGAACTTAACCACTATTTTACACTATGGCCTGAGACACATGCTTGGTAAGTATGCTATACCAGCAACAAATAAATCACTTTACAGCTTAGGATAATGGGTGAAATAGGCCATACTACTTGATCATGTGTATAAATTACAATCAACATATAAAATCCTGGGGGGAAAACAGAATAGTGAGGAAAAGTCAGGTTAGAATGGTAGGTTGAGTGTGTTGTGTACCTCATGAATAAGTGAAACATCACAGTGATGGTGTAACAAGCAGGATTTCACACAGGAGCAGACACCAAAGGTTATTAAGCAGGGCTGTGTGTTCATTAAGCACAAACATGGAGCTTTAATTAATAACCAATCAATACAATTCATTACATACAATTTGGACTAATGGCAGATGGGGCAATCACTTGGTATTCAATAGTTGCAACTGACTATTTGCAAGCGAACTCACAAATCTTAGGTTAAACACATCTACAGAATGTAATGGCCAATGTGCTAGGTTGACTCTGGGAAAAAAATAGGATGACAAGTGGGTAAAACAATCTTAAGACAAAGGTGGGGGGTGGGAAGGTTGCAGAGGCCAAATTCAGGAGAAAAGTTTTTAAAAGGACATACAGAAGAGAAGGAGAGAAAGATTTAGCTGTATGTGTGTGTTGGCTTGGGTGTGATGGAAGTTGGGTTAGCCTCTATTGGGTTAAAAACATATGAGAGAAAAGAAATAGGTTTCTCAGTTAAAGAGAAATCTTTTTTCCCTCGGATTGGCTGGATTGGATTATTACTGAATTATCTTTTCCCTGGGGGATTTAGCAGATTTAAAGAAAACAAAACCAAGTTCCCACTGGGGGATTTGGGAAATCATCAAAGTGCCAGACAGAAAGAAGGAAAATTCTGCTTTCTCCTTCTCCTTCTTCTTCTTTGGCTAAAGGGGCTAGAATAAAGAGATTCTTTAGCACAAAGATCAGAGGAAAACAAGATGTCTCAATTATTAACCTAACCTTTATTTGTCAGATTTGGCAGCATCAGCAGGACCTGATAAATCTGAACACTGGAATTACCAATTATTCCAATATCTCAAGATTAGTCTATTCCCCCCCCCCCCTTCAACATCCACAAAAATAAGAAAAGCAGATACAGTATAATCTATCCTTCCTTTCTAGATTAAATAAGAAGATTCAAATCAGCACAGATCTTGCCTGGTGACTACTTCTACGGCTCCCTTAGGCAATGTCTGCAATTTTACAAGTGTTAACAGAGGAGTGGAAGCATTAATTCAGATTCATCTGGGATTCTTGGAGAAACTCATATACATCGCATGGGATGTCGCTTGCCTGAATTTCAAGAATAGACTTTTCCTGTGCAATCCTTTCAATTAAAGGCTATTTTTTAAAAACTGTATGAACGTTTCCAGAGTTTCCCCCTGTTGTTGGGGTAAGGACATAAGCATCATGCAGCAATATCAGCAGTACGATTGCCAACTGTGTCTAGATTGTATGTGCTTGGTATTCCATCAAGGCAAAGCTATCACATATCCTCCTATAGTCATTTCATATAGTTAATGTTACCACAAGGGAATAAAGTGTAAACAAGAAAGCCAGAAGGCTATTAGACTCCAGCCAAGAAGCTTTTTTGTAAATTGTAAACCACCCAGAGTCGCTCACAAGATGGGCGGTGTAGAAATATGAGAAATAAATAAATAAATAAATAAATAAATAAATTTTCCACCAAAATTGATCAACTGATGTTTCCACCTTGGCTAAAATATTGTTATGATCTTGATGACATGATCAACATATAATAGTATCTCAGTTCCTAACTCTTTTAAGTACCTCCAGCTTAATGAAGAACTAAAAAGATCTTTTTTTAAAAAAAGGCATAGAGAGATATAACCTAAGAGACACCAAATAGTATTGAAAGCATAGGGAAAGGCAGTCCTGTGTTGCATTGACCAATTGGTACTTAGAAAAAGGTACCATATCCTAGTATGATGAACTTTGAAGAAGCAGGATAGGAAGAGTATTGACACTTTTGAACGTTGGTGTTGGAGAAGACTCCGGAGAATACTGTGGACTGCTAAAAAAACAATGGATCATCAACTGGAGTTCTCACTCAAGGGATAAATAACTGGGCTGAAATTACCCTACTTTGGACACATTATGCAAAGACCCAGCTCTCTGGAGAAGGCTGTAATGCTGGGAAAGGTGGAAGGAAAGAGAAGAAGATGACAACCAGCAGCAAGGTGGATAGCCTCAGTTACAGTGGCAATAAGTGCATCATTGGAAGACCTGAAAGACCAGATTAGGGACAGATTGTCATGGAGAAAATCTATCTATCTGGTTGCTAACAGTTGACAATGACTTGATGGCACATGATCAATCAATCAATCCTAGTATGAAACTAAAATTATTAAAACAGTGATTAACAGAGACAAGTTCAAGTTGAATGCTCATTTCTTAAGAATATAAATAGTAGCATTCTGTGCTTGATTGGTTAATGGCTTTCCTACAAGCAGGAACAATGATTGCCAAAAAAGTTGATATTTTCTTACTTCCTTGACTGCAAAAGGAATTGCCAGACATTACCACAAGAGATATTTTCTGCTAAAATTGTCATAGTTTTACCAGGACTGGCACTCGACAGTGCAAATGGGGAGGTATGGAGATGTTTGTACACTTTGATAGTTAAGTAGTTTGCTTGAAAAGGTCAGCACTGGGTCACCTTAATATCATTTTATTCCCTACTGCTGCCAAAATTTGCTGAGCCAACCTACCTGATCATCTTCTAGAATATAAAGGTGCCAGATTCAGCATAAGAGTGAGCACCTTGCTGCCAACAGTGTTTTAATCTTTCTGGTTTAACCAGCATCTGGAGGCCATGCAAACCTTGGGCCAATTATGGGGTACAATTTAAGGCGGGAGTATCAGATGAGGCCACTAGGGGCATATAAGACAGGAGAGCATGTGTCAAAAAGCCGAGATGGTAATCGTGACTGTGATTGAAGCTATACCCCTTCGGTACCTGTGTCAACACTGCACACAAAAAGAGGTGGGGCTTTGGCTGCGCAGTCATGATCACTACCTTGACTTTTTTGACCCCTCCATTGCTGCAGTTAACAATGGAGTTCTTGTGTTAATAACGTTAACTGTTATCAGCTGCTCCATGGAGTGCCAGTTGTTTAACTGTGGCAGCATAATAGAGCCTGGGAATGCTATATGAGGTTAACTGTGGGTGCCTCCTGTGCCTGCTTTCTAGGGAGAGAATGCAAGAGCAAATCAACTACAGAAAGAAAAAAGTGATACCAAATAGGCCAAAAGAGTTTGGCTCGGTGAAAGAAGAAAAACCTGGATATATACAGTAATTGGGGTGAAGAAATTGAAAGCTTTCAATATAAGGACTGGATGCTTGATGTTGATGTAGGAAACTGGCAAGGAACCAAAGCAGAGTCTTAAAAACGTGAACAATGAATTTAGCAGAATGGCTCTGAACTGACTGGAGGCAAGGAACCAGAGCAGCAAGATAGAGGTTATAACCAACTGGAAAAGAGGTGACTAGCGCAAGGTTTAAGTACTAATTACAGAGAAAAAACTGCAGGTTGGGAACAAGTTGAAAAAGAAGCAGCAGCAATTGGCATCTACCTGGATGTGAGGAAATGACTAATAGGACTCAGAGATGACCTTAAGGTTGCAGGTGGATGGATAAAGGTATCTCCATCTGTGCCAGACAAACGCAGGAGTAATGAAGGTTTGAGTGGAAAGTGTTCATAGTTCTGGTTATGATACAAGATATATCCTGGGTAAGCTTTATTCAGTGTAAAAATGACATGCTCGATCGATATGGCTTGAGCCAAAGTAAAAACATTTCTATCCCGCCTACTGCTTCTCTAGAAGATAGTCTTCCCTAACCTGATGCTTTCCAAATGTGTAGTTTATTTATTTGTCTATCAGCCTTATATTCTGTGGTATTTCACAAAGACTCCTTGTGGTTTATAACACACAAAATGCAAATAGAAAAGTCGTATTAGACTACAACTCCCAGATCCCAAGAGAGCAGACCCGGCCTAATGAGTGCTAATCTCTAAATTATTTCAACTGCCTACATATTAATCTCCAATAGTCTGTTTTGTCCAGATGTGATGAAAAAGTTGATAGTTAGCTACAGAGTTCTGATCCAAGAACGGCTGTTTCACTTAACGGTTCTCCTGATGCCTGCATCTCTGTTCCGGCTTGTGTAACTATTCAAAAGTGCAGCATAAATCCTTCCCTAAGAAGGCTGCGTTATCTGCTTTAGAGGCCATTAGAGGCAGTAAGCGTCAGAACCCAAGGGGCGGTATCTGCTTTCCATGCTGAAAGGCTAAGGTTCCGTCCAAGCATCTCCAGCTAGCAGAGTTCCTGCTCACATTCCTCTGCCCTAGTAAATGTTACCAACATTCATTAGGATGTGACATGCAACTACCACCAATCTATGGATTTCAACTTTCATAATCACCCAATTTAATCTGGATGATGCCAGTTCATACTTTCCACATACATTGTAACTGCTTCATTCCTAATTAAACCTGTGTCTTTACTTCTCTGCATGTATACATTCAATCTTTATTCAAATCTATACCTCTCTTCCCCTTTCTCAGTTTCATGAACACACAACATGCTTGTTTTTCATTTCATTTCTTTAGTTAGTTTGTTAATCCCTCCTATATTCTGTGTTGCAATATTCCATATGCCATGGTCATCATCAGATGGGCCTCTAGATGTTGACTTGGCAACCCATCATGGTCTTGGTCAATCACAGCACTTTTTAGTAACCTAGAGAAAATGTAAACTTGGTTACCAGCCATTGTCATCCCTGTGGGCAGTAAGGTTGATATGCCACAAGTGCAAAGAAAGATCTATTTTTCTTGGCATGCTCACGGTCTACTATGCAAGCTAAGATTTCTAATCTAGAGACTATGTTGCAAACTAATGTACTGCTGCCTGCACTCTACCAACTAGTAGGTATGTGCAGTGTACTAAAACACATCCAGGATGCAAACACTCAGGAGAGCTATTGATGGTGTTTTTTCTTGCTGGCAGGTGACGCTCAGTGGGAGGGGAAATGAAACCAGAGGTATCCATCAATCACTTTCCTTAACTTGTCCCCCACTAAAACAGTAAGGATAGTACTAGTTGCCAGAGTCATTACTGAGGCAGAAAAGGGATCAATGATGAGAGCAGCCAATTTCTGAGTGCATACTTCTCTGCCAGTTCCTGCAAGATAGCGCTTTAATGTGGCCTCTTGGCTGTGCCCAAAACTGGGAGAAATTTCAGTTGAGACCTAGCTAGAACAGACAGTGTCTAAACATCTCATATGTAGCTTTGCTTATTTACATGAATTAAAATAACATCAACACCTAGCAGAAAAACCTTAAGGCTCCCTTAGATATCAGAACTGATGCTGACTAAGACTACTTATATGGCTGTGTGAACGTATGAGTGTTGGTATGCACCAGCACATACCTATTTTAAAACCGTATGGTGTTTTCGCACTAGGGTTGTATTGTCTTCCTTCCTTGACATTGGGTTAAAGTTAATTAATCCCTGGATTAATTGGATCTATAGAATTATAATTTCAGGGTTATTTTGTTTCCTTTCATCATGACTGAATATTCTGTGATTTCTGTCCCTGTGAAGCAAAGGTAAGAGTAGTGTGCACTGAAATTCCATGCCATATCAGCAAGTGCTTTTATGGACAGTCAACCCACAGCACTTACTTATCCCTTCTCATTTGGCTGCTGGTCTCCTTGCTACTTGCTTTGCATGTCTGGCAGCCATAAATGGAGGTCATTTATGTAGTTATATAAATATAAATGATTGTAGAACATAAAACAAATGAAAATTAAATCATAAATAAACTCTGATAAATAAATACTGTCCAGAAGCCAAAGATATCAGTGCCATAAGCATGACAGTAATCTCATAAGGTTAAAATGCTTTCACTGCAAAGACATATAAGTTGAAATTTCAAAGCTACTATTTTGCACTATTTCTGTGGAACCTTTGGGGGTGTAGTACCAGGTTATAACATGACTCTGCACCTTTAACCACATATGATAATAATCCCCAAAACACAAACTCATGCTCTTATTTCAGAAATTTTATTTTCTACATTTCCGATATACACCGATTCACTCTGCAGCCTTTCTACCATGTCTTCCCCTCCCCCCCCCCCCGTTGTTTAACATAACTTTCAGAATCAAGGAAAGCCCACCAATGTTTCTAGCTGATTTGTGGCTTTTTGATTGGCCTCAATAAATACATCCTCTGAACAACTGTCCTACTGGACTGATTCATTTTAATGTGGATATGATTCTATAAGTAGATCCACTTTATTTAGATTATGGCCTTTTCCTTTGTAAACTCGTGAAAGAGTTCTTACACATTCACACTCAGCAGAGAAAAGTAGGTAAATGGCTTAAAGGTATAACCCTATGAACCCAGGGAGGGTATCTGAGATACCACAGACCTTTCCTTCCACTGAGAAAGAGGGAAGCTAATGAAGGCCATTTCTGAACAAGAGTGAAGTTTCTCCAGTGGCACCAAGAGCCAAAAAGGAGCATGTTCAGAATAGAACAAGGACATTTTGGAGCCACTGGATACCAAACTCCTTTAATTCTTAAGACACACCACTGGGTTAAGGAATAAACTGTGTCAGCTCTGGCACCCACATTGATTTTCCTTTTATTGGAGACAAGAGGAGAGCCTGTTTTCGGCATGGTTTCCTCTACAGCCATAGAGGAGAATGAGGAAGAGCCACAATTTTTCTGGGAATGTTTTTCTCTTCCATAAACCCTTTCTCCTTCTCAGCCTCCTTCTCCCCTCATTTCCACTGCCTCTTTAGGATTATTCTGTTCCTGTTGTTGCTGTGTTATGTACTGTATATGTGGTTTTCTTCAAACTTTTATTCGCAGTATATATATTTTGGACCTGCAAATCTTACCCGGCTTTGCTGTCTCTGCGATCAGTGCTCCTGGTCATTGGTTCTTAACCGTTCCTTACTCTAGTCTAGCCACAAAGAGGAAGAAGTGGATCTGGAGATGCGATGCTTCATCTGTTCCCTCGTTCAAACTACATGTTCTAGTATAACTGCACAAGCAGTACATTGTTCCAAAGGTCTGGATCAGCAACTTTTTCTTCCTGATGTTGCTTCTACTGCTCTTAGGTTGCTTATGATTGGCCTTAGCAAATCTCACAAGATCTGAATAATGTGTACATAAATAAGATCCTCAAGCATATTACATTTGGTCCCTTTTTTTCTTCCATGGCAATACAGTATGTTTGCAAGATAGGCTCCACTTCATTTCCCAGATCTCCGCTTTTTGATAAAGTACACGGTGACATAGTTTGAGCGCTACCTCCCAATGAAGTGTGAGGCTCTTATCATCTTTCCCCAACCTAGGCGCTATCCAGGTATGTAGACTTCAGCTCCCAGAATCCCCCATTTTGCATGGTCATTACTGCAAATTCTGGAAATTGAAATGCATGCATCTAGAAGGCCCACATTCGGGAGGTATTGTTAATTATACTGTAGTTCCATACATTTAGATTCTAAGCTTAGCACTCTTACATTCCTATTGCTTTAGATGGTAACATATAATGTTGCTTCACTTACTTCAAACTGTGGTAAGCCAGGCCTACTGAGTTTGGTGGACTCCCTACTTGTTTTATTGATCAGCATTCTGAATTTTTGACTCCAAAATCCTATCTCTGCTTCTCTCAGTAGTCAGCTAGGCCCAAAAGGAGTACTAGTTCGATATCCTAAAGTGATGCTTTAGATCTTTTTGGAGCACAGGAGTGCCTTAACTTTTTCACTCTCTTTAATTCCTCTCTGGTGCTTTGATTGGGAATTGTCGGCATCTTACCCCTCTGGGAGCTCATTATCTCACTAATTCAAATCAAATAGGGAGGAAGAAAAACACAACACAGAAACCCTAATCTATTTAAAAAAAGAAAACAACCTCAAGCCCCTTAATGAGATTTTTACTCTTGGCAAAGTCCCTCAAGGACATATTCTCACACCATTGTACTTTCAGTGGGAGTGAGATTGTTAAAACACAACTGTAATAATTAATAACAAATAGCAACAATTACTGAATAGACCAATGCAGACAGATAGTATATATTTTCAACATTAGGGGCCAGTTATGGCAGGACTCTCTTTAAAAAAAAAACTTAGGAGTTGATTAATAATTGTGCCCAATTATTACAGAAATACATAAGTTTCCTTATGACTGTATGCATAAAGGAAATAATTATTTTCTTCTATTCCGATTAATTATGATAAGCTATCATTATAACTGTTAGTAACCATGAGTGACACCTGTAGCAACTGATGTTTGTTGTGGCCAGGATCACCAGGTGGTGCAATTACAGTCTTCTTTTAAGAGTTTATGATTGTTCTGTGTGCAGGCATGATCCTACCCGTGAATAATGGCAGCTGATTGGGGAATAAAAGGGTCAGAATTTATTATTCTTTGAACTTTGCTGCAGATAGAGGAAGGTATGCTGATTGCCTATATTTCCTAAAACAAATATAGTAGCAATGACAGTAGGGCTGTCATTGTACCTCTTGACCCACTGTCACCTAGATCATATTTAAACCTTCCCAATCTGGCATCCTTCAAATTCCAGAATTCCAAGCCAACATCTGGAACGCACGGAGCTGGGGAAGCCTGGTACCTCCATCCTTCTTCTGCTATAATACAGGCAAAAATTGAAATAATATTTTCCTGAATAGAAAAAGAGGGTGAGCAATATAATCTAGAGCAACTTTGGCGTAGTGGTTAAGGCAGAAGGCTAGAAACCGGGAGACCGTGAATTGTAGTCCCACCTTAGGCACAAAGCCAGCTGGGTGACTTTAGGCCAGTCACTCTCTGTCAGCCCCAGGAAGGAGGCCAGGGCAAACCACTTCTGAAAAGGTTGTCAAGAAAACTGCAGGGATTTGTCTAATCAGTCACCAGGGGTCAACACTGACTCAAGGACCCAAAAAAAAAAATTATCTAGAAAACAAAGTGGTGGGAGTCCTAACCATAGCTATCTTCTTCACTGCACATGATGGTTACAACCTGCACCATTACCATTCTCAGTAGGATGCATGTCCTAATTGGCAAATCCAACAGCAATTGCCAAAAATCACACAACGTGCAAACCAGCTGTTTCAGTACAAAAGGGCTATTGGACAAAGATGCAAACTTTTGATTTCTGGTTTGAGGGTTGGCAAACTTAGAACAGAGTACTAATCAGTTATTGGTCACTATTATTATTTGTGATTTCTCTGATTCTTGCCTAGTTATAAAGTGGGCATTTTTTTTCTGCTGTGACATCAAAAGGAAACTGTGGGCATGTTCCAGGTTTTCTGTACTATATGACATACAGGCTGAATTCAGATATAATGCCAAACCACTATGTGGTTTATTTGTTTTGGTTTATTCTGTGAACCTCGGTCGTTTTGGTTTGTAAACAGTAGCTATTGGCTTAGTGCAGTGCATATGACCAGTCAATTGTGGCTTATTCAACAAGTCCTGGTTAAATAAATCATGACTTAGTGCAGCTGTGAACTAGGTCACTGTTAGAAGGAAACCGCCTGGGTTGACTGTCTTTGATGGAAACACTGTCAGACAACTAAAGGCAGTTCCACATGGAATTTTTGTGGGAATGTGGAATCAGCTCCAGATCTGTCTGTTCTTATGAGATCAGCAGACTCTGGGAGTTGGGTCAATTTATTATTAGCTCTGTTGCAAGGTATATGAAATCCCATCAAATCCCATCATTTTTCTTGAAGCATAGCAGCTCAGCAGAGCTCCACTGGTGGGAATTCTCATCTCCTCACACCTCCTGGTTCGTTTCTTTTGCTATAGCCTTATTCTGCAGTTTTCAAGCCAACAGGCACAAGGACGGTGACAGATCCACTGCTTTTTGAAGAACCAAGGCATAGAAAGGATGGCAGTGTCAAAGTGCCTTAAGCCATGTCTGTATGACATTCTAAGCTCAACAAAGGGTTTGGCTGACTATGCACATGTGGCCATCTTACCTCTCTCATGTATGGTTCATTAACCCAAACTGAAGGTTTACTGTATTATTCATATCCTAAGCAGCTGCCATTTTGGATTTTGGAAATTAGAATTTGACACTAAGTTTCTTCTAGCATCTTGTACTGAAACAGTTGTTGTGAGACCGATGCGTATCGAAGGGCTCCAAATTAGAAAGTAATTTGCAAGCTTCAGATCCTATAATCTAGCCAGTCTTCTAGTGGAGGCAGCAAAAGAGGTGTTCTCTCTTAATTCGCTATTGTTTGAGTCCTTAATCAGCACAGCCTAATGGAAGGGAAAGGGGACAAAATATTGGGAAAGAGTTAGGACACAAAAGATCATAATGTAGAGAAGATCCTTGGATCTATTCTTCTTGGCATCTCTAAGGAGGGATGGAGAAGACTCGTGTTGGAAACCTTAGAGCGCTGCTGCCAGTCAGTGTAGAGTGTAGATAAATACTGAACTAGTGGGACCCATGATACAAAATAACCATCTGTTCCAGTCCAAAGATTTCATCAGAACTGGCACTGGGAAAAACGGAGAAATACAGTATGTTTAGAAGAAATTCATTGATTTACTTAATGAGGACTTTTTATTTTATTTTATTATTTTATTTTATTATCATTTTATTCTTTACATGGCTACTTACTGACCAAGTGATGCTACCTCTGAATATTTGCTGATGATACCCAGCTTTATATCTCCTCCCTGGGTTGCCTGAGTGATGCCGTGGATGTCCTGCCTCAGTGCCCAAAGGCTGGAGGGGCCTGGAGGGGCACAATGGGGTCCAGCTCAACCCAAGCAAGACTGAGTGGTTTGGGGTGCTTGGGCCTCCCAGTACCAAGATTTTTCCACCTCTGGTCCTGGACTGCCTCAGAGGGGCCCAGTGCACAATCTGGAGGTCCTCTTGGACTCATGGCTCCTGCTGGAAAAGCAGGTGGCAGCCTTGGCTAAGAGGGCCTTTGCACACCTTTGTGTTGTGTGCCAGTTGCACCCATTCCTGGACTGGGAGGCTCTGCTCACTGTCACTCATGCCCTCGTGACCTCCCATTTGGACTACTGCAACGTGCTCTACAAGGGGCTGCGCTTGAAGGGCATTTGGAAGCTTCTGCTGGTACAGAATGCAACTGCTGGGTTGTAAATAGTGTCAGCTATTAGGCATATGTAACACCACTGCCTTGGGGGCTGCATTGGTTGCCAGTGTGTTTCTGGGTGTAATTCAAGGTGCTGGTTGTCACCTTTAAAGCCCTTCATGGCTTGGGACTGGGTTACCTGAAGGACTGTCTTCTCCCAATTGTTTCTACCTATCCAGTCCAGTCCGGCAGGATGGGCATGCTCCAGGTCCTGTCAGCCAAGGAATGTCAGCTGGTGCGGACCAGATGTGCCTTTTCTGCCATAGCACCTGCTCTCCAGAACTTCCTCCCTCCCTGTGATTAGGATGGCCCTGCCCTGCTGGCCTTTCAGAAGGCCTTGAAGACCTAGCTTTGTGCCTGGGCCTGGGTCCCATGTGTGTGAAGGGCCCTGTTTCCTGGTTGTGCTGACACCGATGGATTATAATTTCTCTTGACTGCTATTTGTATTTAATTTATTTTTGTACTGTGTTTAATTGTTTTTATGATTGTTTGCTGCCCAGAGTCACTGGTTTGAGATGGGTGGCTATATAAATTGAATAAATAAATAAATATTTCTATCTCCACTCTATTTTCTATAAAATGTTATTCAGAGTCTTGAAACTGTAATAGTTTCCTATGTGTATAACAAGTGGAAAAATGATGATTCGTAAGGTATATTCATTGGGTGTGATTCTGAGCTGTGAAATGATCATGGAATTATATGGAAATAGTGTCCAAGCAAGGACCAAGAAGGCAGTTTAACATCTGTAAAGGACACATTGCAGACAATGCATCACAGCAAGAGAGCAACAACTGGATTTCTTTGGAATGCTGAGATGAGAAAAATGTACGTGCAGATGAACTAGGGTAGGAGAAAGAAGCTTCAAGCTGGGCTGTAACTTGAAAAAAAAGGGTTAATAGTGTAGAGAACAATATGTGGCAGTGGAGCAAGTACAGAAGTTACAGCTGCTCAGATCCCCTTTCCTAATACACCACAAAGGTCCTATCCCATTGTCCTCCTCTGAATCTGGTTGCATTCTGATAAGAGTGGAACTGCTTTAAAGCACTTCAGAAATGGGGAGGAAGGCAGTGCTGAATCCGTTCCCTGCAGTGCTTACACCCACTTATCCACACGTATTAGATATACTTACATGACATATTGTACCATGGTGGATCTAGGTTTTGCAGGTTGGCTGGCAGCAGTAAATAAGATTAAGTCTAAAAGCCACTGTCCTCTTCCGGTGAGAAAATTGGAGAGGGGGTGGAATCTACAGGGCTGCAACTGGGGGGGGGGGGGAGCGGGGCATGTGCCCCAGGCGCCGCACTGGGGGGGGGGTGCCAAAATGAACGCTGGGGGGGGGGGCGCCAAAATGGGCTTGGAATCCATGTTTGCCCCCGGTGACACAGACCCTAGTTGTGGCCCTGGGAATCTAGGCTGGGAGAAGCAGCCCAAAGTTTCTTTTTTCCTCAGCTTGGATGGGCTATTGATCCTGGGAGTAGCAAATACTGCAAGCAGATTTTTCCTTATTGAACCTTGACTAGGATCTTGTGCTCAAAAGACCTGAAAGAACTGGAACTAGTAAAGGAGAGTTGGCAGGAAAAGTATAGTCAGAATATCAGGGATGTTTTCTTTCTTTTTGGAACTGCTTTGCTCAGTTGGATAATTTTACCTTTGCTCCCATTTTCTGTTCCTCTCTTTGTCTGGTCTGTTTACATGATTGCTGGCTTTTGTATGCAGATCTAAGCATACAGCTATCTTATTCCACAAATATTTACTGTGCTGCATCTGTTAAAATAAAAATCCTGTCGTCTTTGTGTTATAGCAGCACACACTTCAAAACCACATGCCCGGTAGCCTGAGTAATAGGGAAAACTGGAGTCGTTTATTGAAAAGCTTAGTCCTGGGGAGGGGGAATCTCCTGTTCTGCCCTATCCAGTGGGGGGAATCTTCTCATTCCAGAGCAGATGGTGGCCCAACTCCAAGTGGCATGTCTCCAAAAACATTGGATTGCTCTTCTCTTGAGGAATAGCCTGATGTTCTACAGTGCCCATCACATCGATCTAAAGTGTTGTGATAAGAAAGGAGTTTCAATAGTGCTATTAAGTAGTTCAGCTCACTCACACTCTGCCATTTATCCAACTTCCTCTAATGCTCAGAAATGTAGGGATTTCTCTACTATTCCAATCAAGCACAGACCCTGGGTTCAGAAATAGCTTTCTTCTCCTATGTAACCTAACACTTGCTCGTTTTGATAAATGTCCCACTTCTGCCAGCAGCCCATCACCCAGGCAAGCCAATCCTTCTGAGTAAGTCCTAAAGAAGCAGCACGCACCTTGAATGTTAGTGGGCTCACTTTTATTTGAGATTTGTAAACAGGAAAGCTGAATGGCTACGTATTAGGGATGGGTCTGGGCTAGATTATGTATGTAGGTATGTAGGTATGTTATTTCTATCCTGTCTCTCATTCAGGAGCTCAAGATGGCTTATGTAGCCCTGCCCCCCAACATTTCCCCCATGTGAGGTCAGTTGGGCTGAGAGTGAGTGACCGGCCCAAAGTCACCCTGAGAGCTTTTGTGGCTGAGGATGGATTTGAACCTGGGTCTCCTGGATCCTAGTCCAACTCTTTCACCATTATACCACACAAACTCTCTGATAATAAGATTTCATTATGATGTAATAATTGATTGAATAATAGGAATCATTGAGGTCCCCCTTTTTCACTCTATTTCACACATACTCATAAGCAACTTGGGTGCATTAAGCTTCTACCAGGCTGAATATGGTTTTCCTTACTTCCCTCAAATCCCAACATCTCCCAAACGAGCCACATTTTTCTCCCATCTCCCCAGCAACTCAATTATCTCCCTGCCATGCCCCTGCAGCTATCAGATGCCTATAAAGAAATAAACTCTGCCCCCACCTTTACAGACTGCAGTCCAACACTCCAAATGAAAACCAAGCAGGAAGCTTCACAAGAGTTTACTCTGCTTTTTGAACCAAGCCTCAGGGACAGTTAGACCCTTTATGCACAAACATCAACATGTGGCAAGCCACTCCTGCTTAGTGAGCCCCCTGGATTTTTTATTTATTTATTTTATATCCCACCTTTATTATTTTTATAAATAACACAAGGTGGGGAACATACCTAATACTCCTTCCTCCTCCTATTTCTCCCACAACAACAACCCTGTGAGGTGGGCTGGGCTGAGAGAGAGGGACTGGCCCAGGGTCACCCAGCCGGCTTTCATGCCTAAGGCGGGACTAGAACTCACAGTCTCCTGGTTTCTAGCCCGTTGCCTTAACCACTAGACCAAACTGGCTCCTACTCTAATCCACCACTGTGTCTAATTTCAAGGGAGGCCAAATGTGATCCCCAGCAGAATTTTAAATAAAATAGTATTTCAGTGAGTCAGGGAAGAAAAAAGCAGAAATAAGTTAAGGATTCAACAATAAAAGGTTTGATAAAGAGTAATAAACTGAATAAACAAAATTGGCAATATCCCTTTGCAGCAAGCCTTAAATTACAGTCGAACGCACAGCTCCTCAGAAGTAAGCCCTGTGGCACTGAACTGGACATACTCCAAGGAAGTATGTATAGAATCATTTCCTTAACATCAGTGCATTTCTTCCCTTAGAAAACAATCAAAATCTTCAATGTCCCTGCTATTCAAGAGGAAATACTTGTGTCAGCAGAAAAAGCAGCACCAAGTGGCTATTGCTCCAGGCAAAGATGCAACAGAGTTCCCAGAGTTTTGGGAGGAGAGAGACGAGGCAGAATTGGAGATTGGCTGGGCTGCCTGCCTGCCTTCTGAACCCTTGTGAAAGGTGAAAGGTCCCCTGTGCAAGCACCGAGTCATGTCTGACCCTTTTGGGGGGATGCCGCTTTTGTAATGTTTTCTTGGCAGACTATAGTAGGGTAGCAGCCAGCATTTAGATATGGTGACTTAGCGGTTAAGACGCCAGGCTTGTCAACCAGAAGGTTGCAAGTTCGGCGGTTTGAGACCCAAGTGCCACATGATGGAGCAAGCTCCCGCACTCGCCCCAGCTCTTGCCCACCTAGCAATTTGAAAGCATGCAAATGCCAGTAGATAAATAGGTACCGCTTCAGCGGGAAGGTAACAGTGTTCCGTGACTGTCATGCTGGCCACATGACCGCAGAAGTGTCTTCTGACAATGCTGGCTCTTTGGCCATGAAACGGAGATGAGCACTGCCCCCTAGTGTTGGACACAACTAAACGGGAACCTTTACCTTTATAGAACAAAAAAGGCACCAGGTGCTCACGTGGATGATCTGTGGAAGGACTATGAAGGTTGGAAGTCAGAGCACTGTGTCACAGTAGCTCTGCTTCTTCCTGAGAGTGAGATTTCAATTGGTAGTTATGGGGAGGACAGGTCAAGCCCTCAGGCACACCAGCATGGGATGCCCTAGGGTGCAACCTCCTCTCCCATTCTGTTTAACAGCTGCATGAAATTTCTGGGTGAGGTCATCCATTGGCAGGGATGAAGTAGGATCAACATGTAAAAAATACACAGTTATACATCTCTGTTCTGAGCCAAACAGATGAGGTGATCCAGTCCCTGGAGGATGTCAGGCCTGGATGGTGAGAAATAGTCTCAGGCATAACCCAAGCAAGATGGAGTGGCTGTTAATTCAGAAAGCAGCCAATTCCAGATCTGAGTCTAAATGTGGTTGCACTTCCCTGAAAGAACAGGCTTACAATTGGGGCGGGGGTCTCATGGGGGCCTGGACTCACAGCTTCAGCTGCATACATAACTGGAGGTCATGGCCAGAAAGGCCAGGAACTGCAAGAGTGCCAGTTGCAGCCTTTCCTGGAACAGAAGGCACTGATTATGGTCACTCACACCCTTGCCACCTCTTGAATTGATTATTGTATCATCTGGTACAGAATATGGCTGTCTATATGATGCCAGACCCATTATTGTCCTGTTCCATCACTGCTGCAGGAGTTATTCTTGTTCCCAATTTGTTTCTGAGTGCTACCAAAGCTGGTTAGTACCTCTACAATCTTATATAATTTGGGCACCTTCGAGGTTGCCTTCTCTGGACAGAATCTGCCTGCCCAATGTATGCAAATAGAGAGTGCCTCTCTACTGGGAAATCCAGCAGGAGGGCACAGAAGTAAGAATCCTCCCTCCCTGTGGGATAGCTTGCCCTCAGGGTCAAGAGTAGCCCCATCCCTTACGATCTTCTGAAACTTTGTGAAGAACTGAATATTTCAGAATGTCCTTGGGGACTAAGATGAACTTGCATCGTTTTCCTGGCTGAGATACAGTGCCATGAACGCTGTAGTGAAGCAATATACTGTTTGTTTTTTCTGCTATTTTGTTGTCATTGTTGGTGGCTCTGTTGACTTATAAGCTACTTAGAGTCATCCAGAGTGAAGTAGCATAAAAGAGGTCATAAACAAAAAATAAACAGATAAATGCTTCTCTACAGCCACTCAGTGCTGGTACTGACTAACATTATCTTCACAAAGCACACCCTTCTTCCAATCTGCAGTGCCTGGCATTGGTACAGCACTCTGATTGCCAATATGCCCATTCATATGGTTAGAAAAGCAAAATAAAGCAACAAAGCAAAATCATTCTCCCAGTCCATTGACAAACCAACTGACAGTGTAGGAGTGAGAGTAGAAACAAGCTTCCCTTTTGTGCCAGCCTGGCACACCCTTTGATTTTCCTGAAAACAGGTGCCTTTGGGAAAAAGATGATCCCACCCCTTATTCTTCAGCAGGGAGAGGAAGGCCGCTTTTGTAGATCTGGGATATGCCAAGTGCAGACAGGTAAAGTTAGGATGCACTTTGGCACTGGAGGGTTTTACTGAGAGGAAAGCAACATTGTAGTGAAAAGCAGAGCCAGAGAACCCTTCTGTGGTCCAGCATGGCTACTTTCAAACCCCCTTGACTCCGCTGGTCCCTTACACATAGATGCCTTACATGGTGCTGCAGCAGCAAACAATCAATGGAATCACCAAGACCAAATTTTCCCATTATTCCAGATTCTATTTTACTTGCAATTTTAGCATTCTGGTCTCCTATAATTAATAGAGTGTTTTTTGGGAGTGTAGTGTCAACAAGGTGTTGCAATTCATCACAGAACTATTCCACTTCTTGTGCATCTGTGGTTGGAGCACAGACCATGCCTGCTAGGATCCCAATAATTGTTGCTAGCTTCCTTCAGTAGATGCAATCTACATTTTAAAAAACTCAGCACAAATAAAAAGATGCATTTCAAATAATGTGTACTTTGATCCTCAGTTTCTCTGAAGATTCTTGTCTTCATTTTCATGTGCTAGCTTTGCCTCCTAACCAGTGATCCTCTTCACTAAAATGTCAACAGTGCACAAAGCTTTCACTCACTGAACCACTGCCATACTAATTCACATGCTGTGCTAAGCTGTTTAACTATTTGTGCAACACTCTAAGCAATATAATATATTGTACAAAACGGCTGGGTTTGTGCAATGTGGTAAACCAAAATCAAGCAAATAACGTTATGGCTTAACATAATATTTGGAGGCTACCATTACGGTAGCCTTTTGCAATTGGATCTCTTGATTACAGTGTCCCACCTGGCTATTATTATAGTCCAATGCATCCAGAAGATGTCAGGTTGGGGAAAGGCCTTTCTGCACATTTTTGGGGAAACCCCAAATTTGTAACTAGTTAAAAAAAGAGTATGTAAGTTTCATATCTAGGTTTACCTGCCTCATTCCCACATAATCTTGTTCCAGTGTGGGTTTAAAAGAATAATGTTTGATTTGCACTTTTGTGAACTGGTTCTGAATCTCCATGGCTGCTAGCTGAAGTAGGCTGGAGAAAATGATACCAACTCCAACAAATAACATAGTATACATTCTCCAACCACACACCCTCTGTTGACAAGCCATTTGCCACACTGAAATGCTTTCCAAAGAAGTAGGAAATTCAAAGACAAAATTTCCTGATGGAATTCCAAACATTTATTGTTTAAAGGCGGTTCTCACACTTAAAGAGTGCTTGCAGTAGGGCTGGAATTCATTATCAAACAGAGAAGTCAGAGGAGAATGCCTACACTGTCATATACAGCCTTAGCTTGCAACAGTGTTCATACTGAAGCCAATTCCCCTTCCCTCCAAGTGGGGATGAATTGAAGCAAATTGACCAATGAAAACTGACCAGTGCAAAACAGTTGCTTACATGTATGCATTGAAGTCCAGGGAGGATCACCTCCAGAAGGAAAAGCTCAGGTGCAGGAAGAAAGCAAGATCAGGCTGGGCTGAGGGAGAAGACCTGGAGGGGTTCAGTTCAATGGCCGTACACATAGCTTTGTATTTTGGTTATATAGTAGACTGAGCTTGGGATTTGCCATTATGCTCAGAGCCTGATCACCATGCCACTAAACCTGTAGCTTCTCAATCTGAATCTGGGTCAACTAATACTGTACATTTTGGGATATGATCCAAGACCCATTGATCCCTAGTAGTCCATTGACCATTATTTATGTAGCAAGTGCAAACTAGGCCTAGAGAGAGAGAGAGATCCAAAGCAGGTGTGGAGCATATTTGGATGGTTGACGATCAAGTCGTGATGCTGTCTGTCCTGATCTAGCATGGCAGCAGCTCCAGAATGTATGCACACACACACGCACACACATTGGCATATCCTTATCAGGTTCCTGTTAAATGAAAAAAGAAAAAAGAAGGTACTTACTGCCAGCCAGCAATAAGGCCCCACCGGGAAAGGAAGGAGGCTACTCATGAATATCTCATGGCACCCTTGCTGAGGAAGGAGGTAGGTGATGCAAAAGGGGAATTGGCAGAAGGTTAGGCTGTTTATGTTCCACTGAACCTCATAAATATGCTAATAGCAGGACAGGGACATGACTCTTGCTGGCACATGGTTTGGGAAGAGTCCAAATAGAACAGGTGGAGCAGTCTGCCATATGCCTGTGACCGTATGTAGGACAAAAAGTTAGAGTATTGGGATTCATTCTAATCCCAACCCCCGTATGCAACACTCTCTTCCCCTTTGACTCCTGGCATTGCTGGGATAGTTTGAGGGCTACAGGAGCTCTCAGCCGACAGCCTTAAACGATCTCCTGACTTCAGGTCTGGCTTTCATAGCTGGGGACCCTGTTCTCTAACTATCCCACATTGAGCTACTTCCAATCCTACTGGGGAGCCAAAATTTAATACCCAAATGTGTTGACTTGTCCAGAATGGCTCACTTAAGTTAATACATTCTGGCTACTTAGAAATTTGGAGGTATAATGCATAATAATAATAATAATAATAATAATAATAATAATAATAATAATAATAATAATAATAATAATATATAGGCATGCTATATGCAACACAACCTGCAATAGTTAACTCCATATAGAGAACTGCATGCTGTACTATAAACATATACATGAATGGTCTATTTACCTTCCTGAAAATTGACACTCAAAGCACATTTTCTCTCTCTCTCTAGTTAAATATCTTTGATGAATCAGACATATAAGAAAAGCCAATGAAATCTTGTGTTATATTAAAAACTGACACATGTATTACAGTATATGCTTTCCTGGACTATACTACATTCATCTGATACACAGGATCATGATTGCATGCGTAGAGGTACGTGCAGAGATGTATAGTCAAACATAAGGTCAGAAGAAACAAAACATAGAAGCTATAAAAGGTGATAACTAATTTTAACCATTCACACACAAAATACTTATTTGGCAACCAATTCAAAGTGCTGGTTGCTATCTGTAAATCCCTATAATCTGCAGTTTATACAGGGAGTCCTTGTTTAATGACCACTCATTCAGCAACTGTTCAAAGTTATGACAGCACTGAATGAGAAGACTTATGACTAGTCCTCATAGTTGTAGCTGTCACAGTGTCCCCATAGTCATGTGATCATGACTAAGCTCACAGTTATGACGGTTACAGCAATCATCATTTGCGACCTTCACTGCCAGCTTCCAACAAGCAAAGTCAATGGGGAAGCCAGCAGGAGATCGCCCAGTGGCGATCACATGATGTCACGCTTAATGACCATGTAGGATTCGCTTAAAGATGGCAACCAGAACTGCCAGAACTGCTGTCATAAGTCAGCATGGTTACTTGACATTGCACTTTATGACTGCGTTGCTTAGCGATGAAGTTGCCAATCCCACTTGCCGTCGTTAAGCAAGGACAACCTGTATCAGGCAGACCTGCCAGGAAAGAATCTGCCCATCCAGTCTGGTCTTCTAGGAAGGACCCATTAAAAGTCACTTCCCTTTTCTGGGGTTCACAGAGTATGGGCTAGATGGCAGGCCCCCACTTTATGGAACTCTCTCCCCCAGGATGTATGTATTGTTTCAGCAAGCCTTTGGGCCCTAGTGATCTGAGTGCAGCATTTACCTTGTGCATTTCATTTGGGGGGTTTATGATTTTGAGGTTCTGCTATTTCGCTGTTTGCCACCTCAGGTCCTCTGGGACTATGACAAGTTAAAAGCACTGTAAAATAAATAACTAATAAGCTCTGTATCCGGTGGCTTCAATGGGTGAACAGATTTGCTTATCTTACCACTTGTTGTTTTCTGCAGCAACCCTGCCTCAACTCCCTCCTCCCACTGTTTTTTTCAACAGAGGGGGTTGTGTGCATGCCCTAAAATGGTGTTGGTGGCAGAAGATTCTGATTAACGAGAGAGAGCCTTTGTCTAAGGCAAGTGCAATGATGGAAGGCAGGGAGTTGGAAGAAGGGCCAGAAGGCAATCAGTTAGCTACAGGGAGGTCTTGCCCAGGGCTGGAACACATGTAGATCTACTGTAGATATTGTTGCATTTTTACATCCCATACAACAATTGAAAAAAAATGGTAAATGAAGGAAAGTGTATGAATTTTTACATGAATATAAAATGTAAATTAAACAAAGCAGTGAAGAGCAGGATATAGACTACTGCAGAGCCAGGAACATAGCCATCGTGGCCAATCATGATGGAGGCAGCCAAGCAGAAAGGTATATGGGGTCCTGAACAGAGGCAGGGTGCGTGGGCGTCTCCCTGCATTCCTGGCCTCCCTCTAAGTCAAGCATGGCCTCCATTCCAAATGCTGACCTGTGGGGTATATACTAACTAGGAAGGAGAGAGATCAGCATTCTCCATCTGTGATCATATAAAAAGGGCCAGGGGTCCAAGCTTAGTACTGATAAAATCTATTTTCAGGCACTTTCAGAATCTCTAGGCTTTTTCCCAACACTAAGTTGGAGTGTGATCCACCCATCCCTGAGTCAGCACACAACAATTCCAGAATAACATTTGCTAGCCCCATTGCCTATTCCTATCCCGCCTCTGTTATGTTTATTCACTGCCACATGGTGATGTCCTGACTTATGAATGTGCCCCTTATTACAGCCAAGGGGAGTGGCCTTCTCCCCTGCTCTCCTTCTTCTCTCCTCCTACCCGCTTTCAGCCCATTACAAGCCAAGAGGAAAGCATCCAGCTATTAAGAAACTGGAGCAGGAATAAAAATGAGTCTTGACTTTGGGACTCTGCCTCTCTTCTCTAGATTGCTTGGTCAGTGCTCTACTTTCAGATCTACCAAGCTTTTTTAAAAACTGAAATAGAGAAACTAATTATTGATTTATTTATTTTTTAAAACAATTTATGTAGCCATCTATCTCACCAAGGTGACCTTAGGTGGCATACAAATATTAAAACCAAACAATCATAACATAAAACTGAAGCCATTTAGTGTCCAGCTAGGACCACATAATGAAGCAGAGCTTAACACAGCTGAGAAACTGTACACAGAAAAAGAATATTATCTAAAATAGCTTTAATGAGCATGTCAGAGAAACACAGGTTATTGATCTTACACATTCAGCCCTCCCAAATATAAAGAATCACACACTTAGACAAAGTAGGTTTAAGATAAGTAAAAAGATTCCTACTGACTTTATTGTTGGTTCAGTTACATCCATCTTTGGTGGAAAAATGATGTTCCTTGTATCTTCTGTTCTTTCTCAACTTAATTCACCCTAAACTCTCAGCCCTACAGCTGCCAAGAGCTGCATGGAAGAAAATGGGAATTCCAGGCCTACTGCATGGCGCCCAGAAAGATGGAGCAGCACACAGCCATGTGCTTCGCTCCTGATGGAGAAGAAAGAGGAAAAGAGAGAGAGGAAGTGGGAGTGGCAACAAACAGCTTCCTCTAGCAAGCATCATGGGACAAACTCAATTTACATGCTAATTGAGGCATGCTGATTTGTTAACAACTCCAACAAAAACATCAAATCAGTATAGTTTAGTATATGGGGAAACACCAGGGCAAAATAGCCTGAAAGAGGAGGAAGGCATATCCTTCTGGGATTGCGCAACTAGTTAGGTCCTAAGAATAGGAGAAATGCTAAGCAACCACTTACTTCAAGAAGGAAGAAGAAATGATTGGAATTGATAAAGACAGGAAAACTGGCAAATAAACAATAGAAGTCCAGTTCAATAGCCCTGATTATTTTCTGGACGCTGCAATGAGGCAAAGGAGGAAGATTGTATCATACAATAAATATGCATTTCGGAATACTGTTAAACTGGAATAACCACCTCTTCTTTCTCAAATAGAAATGTAGAGCTCTGCTGCCCTCTGTTTTTCTGGAAGCCTAGAGGCCCCCACCCTGGTATCAGATGTAAGGTTGGGAAGGTTATGGGTATGAAAAGAACTCAGAAAACAATGCCAGCAAAGAAAACAAACAGAGAAAAATGGCTAATGATCACAGGGGAGGACACACATCCACAACAACTGGAAACATTCAAACACATCTACAATTGTACCTCCAGTTGGTCAGTTGAGCTTGCTACTGAGGTAATGGATGTCCTGTTCCCAAATACACACCCCCCCCTAAAGCTATGCTGGAATGGTGCTAGTTTGAAGGGGAAAATATGTTTACTCTGGTAAAGCTAATGATGACTTAAGCCTATCTCATGATAGGGCCCCAACATGGGAAAAAGCAGGAGACTGGTGTTGCTAGAGCACAACTGTATGTATGGTTAAGTGAAGGTGGGACAGGGCCTCTGCCTCCCCTCCTCACATGTTTGCTCTCACTCAGTACACGTAGATATAAGCCACTAGCCCAAGTACAGCACCTCCTTCCTCCATCTAGCTGGCCCCATGTGCTTCAAGCAAAATGATCCCTCACAGGCAGCCAAGCAATTGTCAGCAGGCCTGGGTTCTACACGCTCCCCCTCTTCTTGCCCTGCCTGTCTAATTCAGACAGCTATCTCCTAGGAGCAGAGTCTGTCTCTCTGTAACACCGACAGTATTCAATACAGGATAAATCATCATGTCCTGGACTTAGCATCCTAAGAAGCCTAGAGCAGCTACAGTGAAGCACAACCACCATCCGTGACTCTGCTGAAAGAAAATTTATTTATCTATTTATTTATCTATCCAATTTGTCCCCGCCCATCTCCTCCCTTCAGGGGACTCTGGGCAGAAAATGCTGTTCTCTTTGGATTTCCCACCAACCTGCACCACTCTGTTGAATTCAGAAAGGAAGAAGGTAAAGAAAGCATGCAGATGGTGGCTTCTGGAATTCTTTCCAATCTCTTAAAAATAATTCTGGCTGGGAAGGAAGATGGAGGGGGACTTAGAGTGGAGGAGCCAGCAACATTCCAAGACATTGCCCCTCTCCCAACGGAATGCACTGGGGGATATTTTTTTCTGGAATTTTTTTCTCTGCGATCTCTGGCCACATCCTCTGGCCATCTTCTCCTGCCATACCAAGTTTGGCTCCCCTCTATTGTTTTTCAGAGTTTTCCTGCTGACAGACAAGCAGGGACCCAAGTCCCTTAACATAATTTAGGTCCAAAATTCTGTTGGGTTGAGAAGGATAACAAGATAGGGCATACAGGCAGAGCATGGCTGCTGAATTCTTTCCAACCCCTTTACCAGCAGTGGCCATAGGAAGTGCCTGTATTTTTTTTTTTATGTAACAAAATAATGTATTGAATCTGTTGGTGTTTCTCTTGTTTCCCCTCATGATAGCAGATGATGAAAGCAGATGTGCCATTGTGTCAAAGTCCATCCCCTTTTGGAACATTATGATGAATGTCCAAAAGGGGAAGGGGTGTGTGACATGATACTGCTTTCATTGGACTGACCTGTTGGCATCCCCTGTGGACACTGCTGCCCCTCATACAGTGTTTGTGTGCACTGGGAATACACTCTGTGAGCGGGAGGGAGATGGGAAGGGAGTTTGGACCTTTTCCACATGGCAGCCTTAAGTTGCTTGTCTCCTGTGCCGAAACCAGCCGGAAATGAATCTGGCTTAAGAAAATGCTGCATGGATTTCAGTTCTTCTTCAGCTTTGGCAATGATGCTGACCAAGAGTTCTGCCTGAATGCTGGTTACCTCAAGTTGGTGTATTCTGGGAAGGAAGGAAGGAAGGAAGGAAGGAAGGAAGGAAGGAAGGAAGGAAGGAAGGAAGGAAGGAAGGAAGGAAGGAAGGAAGGAAGGAAGGAAGGAAGGAAGGAAGGTCATTTTGCCATTCCACCATGAATTTGCTTTTTTTTTAAAAAGCATGGCCTTTTACAGCTGTGAAAATGTAAAACAGAAGAGAAGGGAAGGAAGCCTTCAGAAGGGAGCAGGCAGTGACAGAGACTGGGAGAGAAGGCAGACTGGGAGAGAAGGTATTTCTGGCACAGCGTACTGTAGCCAATCGGAATGGAGGTATTTGCTTACAAGGATAGGAAGTGCAGCAAGCAGACTGCACAGCACCGCTTGTTCCAGCAGAATTTGGAAAACAGTCCTTTTAAGACGGAGCAAGAAAAGATGGGCAGAGCTTGCTTTGCAGGGGTTGAGCACAGGTTGATGAAGACATGAAAAAATAGGAGTTGGGCTGGGACAAGAGAGACACGCAGAAGTCTTCAAACAGAGCAGTCCGCAGCATTCCAGGTTGCTGCCCCACTGCCTCTCCCAAAGGGATGAATGAGTTTGGTGTGGTTTTTTTCCCCTCTCTCTCTCTTTCTGCAGCTCCAAGCCAGATCTGCCTTTTTTTCTTTTTCTTTTGCCAGCTTCTCCTATTATATTAAATGTGGTCCTTTCTATTCAGTTTTTGGAGAGTTATTGTCATGAGTACTGATGGTGAGCAGGAGGGGGCCCCTATCCAGCAGGAAAAACACATGCGTAGTTTAGAGGCTTTGAACTTTCCTTCAAAGAAACTCAGAGCAGACCCGCCTTAATTCTTGGGTTTATCTGTAAAGGTTTCCCACGGCCTTTCAGTTTGGCAGGATTTTCTGTCTACTAGAGTAGGGCAATAAACACTAGAGACCAAGTTACTGTCTCAGCGTGGTTCTTCACTCTAAAATAGGACAGTTATCCTGCTGATGGATAGACAGACAGACTGAGCCCAAGGCCCTCTACAAAATTTCCCTCCAACGTTTCACTAGGTTGGAAAGACTAAACAAGATTTAGAACTTTCAGATGCTCAGGCATCCGATTCAGAACAGGACTTCTAGAAGAACTAGGAAAAGAGACCTTTTCTGAAAACCTCAAAAGCTGCTACCGATTCTGTTTTGGACTATATCCACTCAGCAGGCTCTCTGGACATGCTAACAACACTTCAGGCAAATTGTAGTCCAATACCTGAAGAGGGTCCCAAGTTTTCTATGCTAAATGGACCAATTATCAAGAGCAAGACCTTGTGATTGTTTTCATCTTATCAGATTTGATATTTGAAAGTGACCAGTATTTCCACATTCCATGTTATGATTTATGCATTTATTTATTACTTTCTGTCTCACTTTTTCTCCAAGGAGCTCAAGATCTTTTTTTTTCCTCATCCCACCTCCATCTCATATTATCTGTACAGAACTCATGTGAAATAGTTTAGTTTGAAAGCTAAAGACCCAACATGTTCACCAAGTATTTGCTTGAATTCATTCCTTGCGTTTACATTCCACCTTTGCTCTGGGAGTTCAAAGCAATGAACATGAGGGTTTTTCCTGATTTTATCCAGGAAATAAAACACCCAGTGAGGTAGGCTGTGAGCCAGCTAAGTCACCTACTAAGTTTCTTAGCTGAAGGTGATTTGAACATAGGTCTTTTTGCTTTATGTGCAACCCCTGAGCTTCATGGATGGGTAGGGAGTGAACTCCTTAGCCTGAACCCAACACTGTCACCACATGCATTTGAAATCCTTCACTAAATTTTTATCCTTTGGCAAATACCTTCTTTTGCCTGGCCAACATCTTCCAGTTGCTCAAGAACCAAAAACCTGCATTGTAGTAATCCATTCATATAAATTATTGCTGTGCCTGCTTTGAGAATGATTCAGAAGAAATGCTCTGGACTTCATGCAAGAGGGAGCTTAATGCCCTTTCTGCCACTCATTAAAGCAACCAATCTTTTTTCAGTCTTCCATGTGAGCCTGAAGAAAGATGTGGCTGCTTTAAGGAGTCAACTCATTAAGTTAATGTAACATGTAAAGCAATGGCATCTTTTTTTTCCAGCTTGAGTAGAAGCCTGAAGAAAAGATAGGCTGCTTTACTGAATAGCAAAGAGGTGCTATGCTCTCAAAGGAGCAAAGCACTTCTTCTGAATCATGTCTGAAGTGTCCCCAAGGCTAATTAGTGTTTATTAGTATTTAGTATTAGTATTTCTTCTGAATAAATCTCAAAGCAGGCAAGTATTTATATTCCTATAAATGAAAAGAATGCACCCCTATATAAGTAGAGGGTAGTCTGCTTTTAAACCTTTGATTCCCCTCCCTAGAATTGGGATTTTGTATCATAGAATATACACAACCATCCTCGGAGCACCTTCTCCTCACTTTAGCCACCTGGTATAATTGTGTGGTGCCCACAGGCCCCTGTAAATTCATGAACAAATTCTGTCACATTTGCCATGCATCATGTCCAACTAGACATTTTAAAGTGTTTTACATTATTTTAATCATTAATAGGCAAGAAAATTTCATTCTGCAAAGCCAAATTCCAACCTCCAGTGTTACCTTCTCCCACAGAAGAATGCCATTCCCACATAGGCTGTATAGATGTTCCTAGAAAATAACCATGGCAAACAATCACAGCACAGGAATTTGCTTCTAAGTAAGCTGGCGGTGTAAGTAATAACCTGGAGTGGAGGCTTTGGGGGAATAGCAGACAGTCTCTTTTCCAGTACATCTTGTGCTAAATTGTGTATTTATGTAGTGGAACTGTCAAGCCCATGAACTGAGAGGGTGGAGGTCTCGGTTTAGGTTAGCAGTTTGGGGGCTCCTGCTGTATCATCTATCTTCCAGAGGCCAGTTCACCAGGCATCCTCCCCACAAACCCTGTGTATGAGATAGATAAAGCTTTCCCTAGCAGCACAGGCTTTCAGGCACTTAAAAGGTAAAAATGAAACAATTTCTATAATGCAGTCTCCTGGTTTTCTAGCTTAGAGGTATGTGGCTAGAGACTTCAGCCCTTCCTTGAGAGATAGACCAATCTCACAAGAAATAAACAGCAACACATTTTTTAAAACCAATTTATATGTAGCTTGTTTTACTTAAAAAAAATTTAAAAATTTATATGAAACTTTCCAGGCAGACAAAATAGTGATGGTCTGCTACCAAAGTACTCTCTTTGTGGGCCTGGAAAGGTTGCAATTTGATATTACAGACTACCAATCAGCAAACTAACAAACATACATACATCTTCTGAAGTCTGAAGGATGGAATGCAAAGGTGAGATGCGTGCTCACTGTCCTCATTTATACAGAGAAATAAGAACTTTAGACTTAACTCAATTGCACCAGGAAAAAAAAAGAAAAAAACCGAATGCATTTTCTTAACTAGACTTTTACCTATTGCTACACAAAATAGCAATTTTCTGAAGCAAAAGTTCCTTTGTGTGATGAATGCCTACAATTAGTCTTACGGTGGGGGGGAAGCTGGTCTGCCTCCGCTTCTCCAAATACATCTGCAAAATCCGCATACTGGGGAGGCAATCCCTCAAGCTGTGTTGGCGCTGGCATTGCTTGACCAACCCCCACCTTGCATACTTCAGTCGCAATAGACACTGCCTCTGCAGGGCCATTGTAAAATCCATCTCTAAATGTCACAGTTCTGTACCCCCAGTTGATATAAGGGTTCTGGTATTTTAGCCAAGGCATGCCCAAGATAACACAAGGACTGCCTGCAGGAACCACAACGAACTTTAATGTCTCTATATGGCTCCCCACTTGCATGGTGACAGTTCCGGTAAAGTGGGTGGCCGGGCCCCCTCCAGTCTCTGAACCATCAAGCTGCGTAAAAATCAGAGGGCACTTAAGGGGAAATGTTGGTAGGTCCAAGGCTGCCACCAATTTAGGGTGGATCAAACAACGTGAGCAGCCAGAATCCACTAGTGCCCAAACTTCAGCATTTTTCGTTTGGGACTTCAGTCTAACTTTGAACATTAAAGTGGGACAGTCATCACTCACCATGGAGTCTTTGTGCCCTCCTCTGCCACCTGCTCGCTGGCGCTTTTCACAGCAGGTGGCCAGAGTTTCCCGCTGGCTCCTTGGGTTCGGGTTCAGACTCCCCAGAGAAATACACAAAATCCTCACTGTCAACGTCACCTCTGGCTGCTGTGGCCATGTGTACTGCCAGCGGCGATTTCGTAGGCACTCTTCCACGTTTGGGATTGGGTTTGGGCTTCGGACAATCGACCGCCTGGTGTCCCTCCTTCCCACAGCGTAGCCACTGCCCCTTTGCATAGCGGTGACTCCTCTCTTCCTCCCAAAGCTTTGGGGCTCTCTTGGCGGTGAACTGGTCCCCTCTGAGAGTTCAGTTCAGAGTCTACCATTATACTTGAAAATACAACAATTTTAATAATCTTAATCATGTTAAACCCAAAACCAAATAATATTTTTATACCTTAGTAATCTTAATACAAATCATTAAAGATAAATGAAATCAACCATACCCTAAAAAGCAATCCAAACAGATATTCTTAAACTTTTATCCCATTTCAAAATAGACCAAAGCATTTACATGTCCCCACAATGTGCACAAAGCTTTTTTCTTACTGAAATCAAACAGCCCAACTGCCCCCTTCAAAAACTCCAACTTCTCTTCAGGAAACCTCCCATACATAATAATCCCTTCTTTTCCATGGCATTCCATCAGAAGATCAGTTTCACTTATAGCTTGCAACTTCATCTTTCCGTTTAATTTCTTCAACTTGACTATCCAATCTTCATCCAGCATTTCAACAGAGATCAAAGAGACATTTCTGTCACTGTTATATTCTTCAATTCCATCCACAACATCCCCAACCAGATGACACATTTTAGACCTTATATTTCTCACAACGTCCTGAATGCCTTGCATAAAAACTTGACAGGAATAAAAAAGAATCTGTTTAAGATCTCGGTGAGTCAGAGAAAGTTTGTTTAAGATCCTCCATGCCTCAAGCAGTAGATTACAGCACCCCCTAGGAGCTTAACCAGTGAAAGTCAAGGATATGAAAGTTGCAGAATGTGTTTACGCAAGTGAAAGTGGTAAGCAGACAGTTCCTCAGGGAAAATAGAAGCAGAAAAGTGAAAGTTCAAAACAGCTGAATCAACATGTAGGAAAATGCTAATATCTTCAAATTTAGTACAAAAATAATAACAGGGAGACAATTATTTACTCTCAACCCTTCTTAATATTTGGATGGAAAACAAGCCAAAACTTAAAAAGATTTTTTTTAAAAAAATTAATCCCAAAAATAATGATAAACACCAAGAGAACTGCTTCTCCTTGCTGTAGAAAGCCTCTTTTAGGATACATATACTTAAAAAATATATAAATCGGGTGATTTAGAAATGGGGTGGCTGGTCTTAATATCCCTTTAAGGCTACAGCATGGCTTTGAAAATGATGATGTCCCAGCCTCCCGGCTACCCTTACCAGTTGAGCACAAACTCTGGGATCTCCTGGCTGTAAGCCGCCATCTGGAGGACAAATGGGGGGATTCCAAGTGTTTTCCTTTCCCAGAAAAACACTCCTGGGCTTCAGGAAAAACCTGCCTGAGCCCCCCAAAAATGCTGAGTTGTCAGTTCTGCCCACTAAGCCCACTAGATGAAACCGGCCCTGAGTGTTCAAGGGAAGAAAAAGAGACACTGCAGAATAAGATAGTGGATGGTGAGTTCCTAAAGGACACAATGTGCCTGTTTGAAAACTAAGAGAAGAGTCATAGTAGTTGGTGATTCATTACTATGAGGAACTGAAACAATTGTGTATTGACCAACCCCTTGGCTTGTGAAGTATGCTACCTGCCAGGAACAAGGACATGACAGAACAACTTCCAAGACTTATCAAGGCTATACAACTCCTATTTTAGTTCAGTTTTCTCCAAAGAAAAGTTTCATGCTCCACTGGGAACTTGTGAAGGGCATAATGAAGGGGAAGGATTGAAGGCTGAGATTAATAGTAACATGATCAGGGAATATTTCCTTTCTTTGAATCATTTCATCAGGATCAGATCAAATGCATTATAGGGTACTAAAGAAACTAATTGATGGTCTGGCTAAAGTTTTCTATATAAACTTTGAGAAATCTTGGAGAACTGGTGAAGTGCCAGATGACTGGAGAAGAGCAAATGTTGTCCCTATGTTTAAGAAGAGGAAAAAGGAAGACCCAGCAAACTACAGATCATTCAGTCTGACATTGATTCCGGGAAAGATTTTAGACCAGATCATAAAGACATACTGTATATTCACAAATGTCTTGAAAGTAATGTGATAATTACCAGAAATCATGGATTTCTCAAGATTTGCCAGACTAATCTCAATTTTTGATTGGACCAGTTCCTAAACAGATTGTGGGAATGCTTTATACATAGTATACCTTGATTTTAGGAAAGTGTTTAACAAAATGCCCCATGACATCTGATTAGTTAAGCATGGATTGGATGGCATGATAATTAAGAGGACATATAGCTGCTTTGGCAATTGTACACAAAGAGTGTCAATGATTCTTTATCAAACAGATGTGCCAACCATCAATCCTGTATCCTCTACTTTCAATGTTTTAATTAATTTTTTGGTTAAAGAGGTGGAGGCATAGTTTAGCAAATCTGCAGTTGATACAAAACTGAGTGGGATAGCTAATACCTTAGAAGTCAGAAATAAAATTCAGCATGATCTTGATATATTGAAGAAATGGCCTAATGAAACAGAATGAAATTTAACACTGCAATATTCTTCATTTAGGAAACAAAAATCAGATGCATAGGTATAGGATGGGGGCTACCTGGCTTGGTAAAGGTACTGCCAAAAAACAAATAATCTTGGAATAGCAATTGATTGAAAACTGAATATAAGCTAGCAGTATGATGTGGCAACAAATGTAGTTTTAGGTTGTACCAACAGAAATGTAATTTCCAAATCATGAGAAATAATCAATCCACTCTGCTCTGCTTTGGTCAGATCCCACCTTACATACTTCTTAAGAAGGCTTGGAACAGGTTCAGAGAAGGGCAATAAAGATGATAATGGGACTAGAAAAGTCCTTTGAAGAGAGATTGAAGGAGCTGGGTATGTTTAGCCTTGAAAGAAGATGGATGAGAGGGAATATAATAGAACTCCAAATACCTGAAAGGATGTTACAAAGAAGGTTGAGATCTTTTCTTCTTGTTCCAAGAGTGCAGGACCCCAAATAATGGATTTAAGTTACTGGAAGGCAGATTCCAACTGAATGCTACTAAAAAAAACACCTAACAATAAAAGCAATTCAACAGTGGAACCAATTACCCAAAAAGGTTGGGATTGGATGTGTTTGAATGGAAGGCAGACAGCCATATGTCTGGGATTCTTTAATTTGGACTCATGCAGAGAAAGAGGTTGGACTTGATGGGTGAAACAGCCCCTTCCAGCTCTTTGATTCTATAAGCCAGGTTCACATAAGTGTCAAGGGGCAGGGAGTGGGTAGGTATATAATAAAATGTGCTTTGTGTTGTAACCCACAAATGCTGTGGTTTACATGCTTATGTCTGACATCAGATGCAAGTATGAAAGGGCAAGTTTTGATTGTGATATAACAACACACATTTTGTCATTTTTTCATCATCTCAATAGCAGTTTCATGAGTAACCTCTTTGGCTTCATCACTGAAGTGTCTGTGGGCTGCCTTGTGAAGATTCTTCTCACATTCTCTTGGGCCATAAGGCCTGTGGACTACTTAGTAAGCTTTGATAGCCCACACCCTGAAAACAGAGTATGTCTGTCCTCCAAGCTGTAGCTTTTGGCTGTGTCCTGTCTATATTGTTGGCACAGTTTTGCCATAACCCAATTTTAATGAGATTTACAATGGCTCTTTTATTGCATATTAACAACCAGATGTCACTTCCCTGGCTGATGATTCTTTGTATATTGCAGCTAAGAAACTGTAGTTTTAACACATCTTCTCACATAGAATCATCTGCCCACCACCACCCCATAACTTCAAGAAATCTAGGGATAAGTGAAACACACTCTCAGAACCACTTCAGGATGCAGCCCAATCCTTGCAGAATTTCCCAAACAAGAGGAGGGGAAAACATTAAAATAGTAGACCATTTATTAAAATGCCTTACTCCCAAGAATGCTCCATTGCCAACAATTTCAGAACTTGATCATTCAGCTCTGGAAACTACTTCACCATCAGATATCCTGTATTCACTGCTGTGTCAGTTTTTGAAGCTAACACAGATTTTAATACCAACATCTCCAAAGGACCCTTCTTTTCCAAAGAGATAAGAGTTTAGTATTCAGACCTCTCCTTATGGGGACATGTTGGAAGTGCTGTTTTTATAACTATTCAAAAAATGCAAATATCAAAGAGCTTTGCACATTTTTTAATATATAATTTTTATTAAAAGTTTTAAAAGCAATAATAAGAACTAATACAAACTAAATTAGAACAGGGAAAACAAGAAAGAACTGAAAAAGCTAAAAGTGCAATAAGAAAAGAAAAAGAGATAAAAGAAAGATATAAAGATATAAAGAAGTAGCTTCCAATATTTTCACAGCAATTATAAGTACAATTATATTTTAACCTCTCTCTAAAGTTACATCATGACTCTCTTCTTTCTATAATCTATCCTGTCTAATCATCAAAACCATAAATCAGAAGTTCGTTTTTTCATTTTTATGCAAAAAGTCCATAAGGGATTTCCAGTTACCAATAAATGTAGATGCTGTCCTTTCTCTAATCAAAGAAGTCAGTTTGTCCATCTCAGCAAGTTCTGTCAATTTCACCAACCCTCCATGGTGGGTAATGCCGAATCTTTCCATCTTCATATAGTAATCTCACGGCAGTAATCATATACTGAAATAAACTTGCATAGCTTTTTTCTAACTGTTTGTCCATCAACCCTAAAAGAAAAAGTTCTGGCTTCAATTGAATATTAATCTTTAAAATCTTCTGTATCAAAATATTTGAACCCAAAATTTTTTAGCTTTTTTACATGTTCACCAAGTATGATAAATGTCCCTTCATGTTGTTCATATTTCCAACATATATTTGAAATGCTTTTATATATTCTAGATGATTTCTCTGATGTCATGTACCAGTGATACATCATTTACAAAAATTCTCTTTAAGATTATAACATAATGTAAATTTCAACCCCTTTAACCACATATTTTCCCACTGATCCATCAGTATATTATAACCAACGTTCTTAGCCCACTTTATCATTCATTCTTTAACCTGTTCTTCCTCTGTTTCATATTTCAACAAAAGTTTATATGTTTTAGCAATTACATGTTCATCATCAGTGCACAACTATACGTCACATTCTGTCTTACTGTGCTCCATACCGTAAGTCTTTTTATCCATTTTGAATCCAATAACTGTAAATGGGAAAACCATTGGCAACTATATTCTTTGCTATTAGTTGCCCTCTTGATTTAATCTTATATTCCCCTTGATGATTTTCCAATAACTTCTGGTAGGTTAACCACTTGTCTTTGCTGTTTCTCTTCTATGGAATGCTTCTTGTGCTGAGATCCACAGAGGTGTTTTCAGACACAACCTGGGTTTATATCTATTCCATATTCTCAATATGGCACATCTAATAAAATGATTTTTAAAATCCACATTAATTTTAACTTTATCATACCACAAGTATCCATGCCATCCAAATCTCAGGTCATGACCTTCTAACTTCATTCTTTTCATCCAGACCAAACAACAAGCTGCAAAATACAATTTCAAATCTGGTAAACCCAGTCCTCCTCTTTCCTTTGCATCCTGTAACACTTTATATTTAACTCGTGGTTTTTTCCCTTGCCATATAAATTTAGATATATCTTTTTGCCATTGTTTGAATGGTACATCAGTTGTCAAAACAAGTATTATCAGAAACACAAACATTCTAGGCAAAACATTCATTTTTATCACAGAAATTCTCCCTAACAGTGACAATTTTAATCTTGACATGTCCTTCTTAATCTCATTACATGTTTTAACAGTTATTCTGAAATAACATACAATTCATATTTGTCATAGTAATACCCAAGTATTTTACTTTTTTCTCAATCTTAGAACCAGTTTTATCCATCAGTTGTATTTGATCTTCTAATTTCATATTTTTGTTAACATCTTCTGATTGTTAATCTTAAAACCTGCTAGCATATCAAAGTCCTTCGATTTTTCCATTAAGATTTCTACTTCCTCTAGGGGACCTTCCAAAACTAATACCAGGTCATCCACAAATGCCCTTAACTAAGTTCCTTTTTTAATCTTAACTCCCATGATTCTCTCATCTTGTCTTGTATCTCTATTCAGTACCCCAAGAACTAAAATGAACAAGAGTGGAGACAGTGGGCATCCTTGTCTTCTCCCTTTTTGAATCTCACAAGGTTTTGTTAGTTTTCAGTTAACAATTATTTGTGCTTTCTGTGAAGTATAAATCAACTTTACCCATTTAATAAAATTATCTCCAAGATTCAGAGGTTCCAGAACTCTAAACAAGAAATCCAATTCAAATTGTCAAAGGCCTTCTCCGCATCTAAGAATATCAGTGCAGCTTGTTTTTCATTGTGTTGCTCTATATACTCCAGAATATCCAAAGCATCTCTAATAGTATCTCATAATTGTCTTTTAGGTAAAAACCCACATTGATCTTCATGAATAAAGTCCTGTAAAAGTAGTTTCAACCTTTCAGTCAAAATCATAGTAAACAATTTGTATTCATTATTAAATAAAGATATTGGATGATAATTTCTTGTTAAAGTTAAGTCTTGGGCCTCTTTAAGTATTAGCCTCTTTCCAGCTATCAGAAATCTTTCCATTCTGAATTGGAAGGTCATGTTTGTCACTGGTTTAATTACGCACAACTGTCAGAATGGTTTAATTTGGATAAGAAAGTATATATGTACTATAACTCAAGGTGGCCAACATAGCTAATACGCCTTCTTCCTCCCCTTTTCCCCATAACAACCACCCTGTGAAGTGAGTAGGGCTGAGAGAGAGGGAATGGCCCAAGGTCACCCAGCCGGCTTTCATGCCTAAGGCGGGACTAGAACTCACAGTCTCCTCATCCCTATGATCAGATGCATAGTGGTATTTGTGGGGGAGGAATAAAGGAACAAAGATGAGGAGACTGACTACTGACTATATAGTGCTGGATGACACTCAACATGCTACAGAGAAAAAGCTGCAAAACTTTTGGAGTACTAATGATGCTTATGATGCAGCTAGATTAAAGTCTTAGCAACATCTAGTTGCTGCAAAGTCAGGATTGCAGTGGGAATATAAGAAGCATGAACATGGAAAAGCTCAACACAATGAAAGATGAAATGAATTGACTACATATTGACATTTTAGGCATCAGCAAACTGAAATGGACTGGAATTGGACCTTTTCAGTCAGAAGATCATACTGTTTACTACTCAGGACATGAAAAACAAAGAAGGGACAGGATTGCTTTCATAGTCAGGAAGGATACAGCAAGAACATTTCTTGATTATATTGCGATCAATTACCAAATAATATCAATTAGACTTTGAGGACAACCATTTAATATGACAGTTATCCAAGTTTATGCTCCAACTACTGTTCTAGAAGAACAGGAGATTGATTAGTTTTACTGTCAAGTTCAACCTGAAATTGACAGAACATGCAAACAAGATATGCTGCTTATGGTTGGAGACTAGAATGCCAAAGTTGAATATAGTAAGGAAGAAAGTGGAGCTGGAGTACATGGCCTAGGAAAGAGCAATGAAGCAAGAGAATAACATACCTGCTTCTGCCAATCCATTTTTTTTCATTACTAACACAGTCTTCAATCAAAACAATGCCTATATACATGGGCATCACCAGATGGAATACACAGAACACAAATTGACTATATTATTGGTACAAGGAGGTGGAAGAGCTCAGTTATAACAGCAAAGATGTAGCTAGGGGCAAGTTGTGGAACAAATACAAATTGCTCACGTGCAAGTTCCAAGTCAAGCTAAAGCAACAGAAGAAAGCCAACCAGTTTCCATGATGTGATCTTCAGCATATACCCACCATTTTCAAGAAAAATGTTAGGAATTGCTTTGAAGCCCTGAACCTCATTCATAGGGAACCAGAGGAACTGTGGAATGAAATCAAAGAAGCTGGTAAGGATGAATGTTTAAAGAGACTGCCTGTCCAAACTAAGCAAGAACCACGCCGAGACGAGGAAGAAGTCTCTAGTGTTTTATTACTGCTATTGTAGACAGAAAATCCTACCAAACTGAAGAAGCATGGGAAAACCCAGACAGATAACCCCAAAAGTCAAGGCGGGTCTGTTCTGGGTTTCTTTGAATAACAGCTCAAATTCTCTAAACTACGCATGTGTTTTCCCCCCTGGATAGGGGCCCCCTCCTGCTCACCATCCGTTCTCATGACACTGCCAAAGACCAAAGAAACAAAAGAAAGCAAACTGGAAATTGCCATGAAGAGAAGTCAAAGCCAAGAAAGACAAGGAGCTTAACAAAGAATTTTCAGACACAGAAAAAAAGGAGTCTTCCAATAGATCTCCAAACTAAGGGAGTTCCAACCCCAAATTGATATGCTAAAGCAGATAATAACTGGTTCAAAGATCAAACAAAGATGGGAAGAGTATACCGAAATTCTGTAAGATAGGTATGTCAATGTCTAAGGTAACTTAAAAGATATTCCCTTTTCCCAAGAACCTCTAGTACTAGAAAGTGAAGTTACATCAGCACTTTGCTCATTATCAAATCAGAACGCTGCAGGAATTTATGGAATAACTACAGAAATATGGCAAGGATATTAGAAAAAGCAGTAAAGTTTCTAACCAAGTTATGCCAGCAAATCTGGAGAATGACACAACGCCATCAGATTGGAAGAGGTTGGTCTACATATCAATATCAAAGAAAGGAGACTTAACAGAGTATGCAAACTATTACAGTAACTTTAATTTCACATGTTAGCAAAAAATGCTTAGCATCATCCAGCACAGATCAGAAACTTACATGGAAAGGGAGATGCCAGATATTCAAGGTGGTTTTAGAAAAGGCCAAGGAACAAGAGATCTTACTGCTGGTGCATGCTAATTGAAAAAGTCAAAGAATACCAAAAAGAAGTCAACATCTGCTTCATTGGTTATAGAAATGTCTTTGATTGTGCTGATCAGGTCAAGCTGTAGAATGGCTTTAGGAAAATGGGAATCCCAGAACATTACATTGTCTTGGTACAAAATCGGTATATCCACAGAACAAAAAGCCACAGTCTCGATGGAACATGGCAAAACAGTCTGATTCCAGGCCGGCAAAGGAGTAAGACAAGGATCTTTATTCGTTCAAATGATATGCTGAATATATATCAATGGAGGCTAGACTGGAAGAAGATGAACTTGGTTTTAAAACTGGAAAAAGAAACATCAATAACTTGCTCTACGTTAATGATGCTGTCCTGATTGCCAAAAATGCAAATGATCTGCAAGCTCTAATACAGAAAGTCAAGAAGCACAGTAAAAAAATGGGAATAAGATTAAATATAAAGAAGACCAAACAAATGACAAGACCAAACAAATGACAACAAGCCAGCAATCAGCCTTAGAATTGACAGTGAATATATTGAAGTGGTGAATAGCTTCTGCCTTTTAAGATTGACTATCAACAGTAAAAAAAAAAAATCAACATTCAAGAAATACGCCACAGACTCACTTTGCAGGGTAACAATGAGAGCTTTGGAAAAGATATTCAGATGATGTGATATGTTAATATGTATCAAAATCATGTTGGGAATGGTTTTCCCTCCATTCACCAACACTGCATCACAGGACATTGCCATCCTTTATTCCTGGAACTCAGACATATTAGTTGTCTTCCAAGACCCCATACCATCCTGATGCCAGAGACTCACCCCACCCCCAACAATTAAGTCAGTGACATATGGTTAATAATTCAAGAGAATATGGTAAAATATTCAAGGCCGTCCTAGTGGGCTCCAGCCCAGAGAACCTGGGGGCTTATTCATGGCAGATACCTATCCCAGTATGAAAAGCTGCATTCAGCTCTTTGATTGGCCATCTGCTTAATGAATAGCTCACAGGATATGCCAACAAAGCTGCCTGGGGTTGTCCACCCCCCACAGGATTATTACATAGACTGTATTATCAAACTTGTCAGGCTATTTGTAAAATGGTGATATGGATCTGAACATGTTCAAACATGGAAAGCCTTGGGGGCTGGGTTTCTTTTCATTTCGTCTTTTTCTGAGGAAATCTAAGCCAGGACAGCAAAGTTTTCAAAGCCAGAGTTGTCACTCTACAGTTTTGCAGTCACAAAGGCATGGAGGGCTGAGAAAAACCATGCTGACCAGAGGCATAGGCTGCTGTATTTGCATTTTTGACAGATGTGAGTCCTACAAAAACCTTTGCAAGTTTTTAGCTTCAGGACAAATACACACATATATGCAAATGCTTATGACCTATAAACTGAAAGGTTACATCAAGACTAGCAGGAAATTAGCAAGGCAAGGTAACCATCATCAGTGAGACAGGTTATTGGGCTAAGAACTAAAAGAGAGCAAGATCAAGCTGATAGCCAGATAAACCATTAAAGTGGAAGCAGTATGCAGTAGTACTGAAGGTGCTGGACTAACACCAGGGAGACTCATGTTCAAATGGACTGTCAGCCAGGTAAGGTCATTGATCAGTTGCTATGGGGAAAATGGAAGGCGGGAATGCCAGGTACACTCTTTTAAGCTCCTGGAGAAAAGGCAGGATATAAATCTAATGAATAAATAAATCATAAATGGTAGAAAGAGCATTAGTACAAGGGTAGATCAGCAGTATTCTCAGTAGGTGTGCTGATTGAGACTAGTGGGAATGCATAAAAGTGGGAGTTCATGAAATCCTACACAAGTCAAATCATGCCTCCTTGTAACTTTCTAAACAAAATAGCTGTAGAATGGAATTTACATGACTAAAGCAGCCTTCCCTATGGCATTTGTAGGGGCACCACCAAGGAAATGGGGCTAGGTCATCCCTATGGCCAAAGGCCCCACAGTAATTTGACCTTGCCAAGTACGGTTGATGCTGGAGGTTTCCCTGCAGGGAAAAGTATGATGTTTACATGTAAAACGGTCATATGTGGTGCCTACACCTTCATTATTCTGCAGGATGCTCAAAGCTGGAATCAGTATTCCAGGGCACATATGTCTACTTAAACACAAACGCATACCCTGTATTGATATGTGATTTGCAGCTTAATAACTGTAAAGTGTACTGCCAGAGCTTACTGCATATCTTGACATTTAGGATGCTTTTTCACATTCACTCATGTTATGCTGTTGTTTCCTCTTACACAGTAAATTCTCTGACAGTAGTTCAGAAGGAAATACACCTCTGAGCTCTGGAAAAGGCATCAAAGCACTCGACTTGTTTTTTCAAGCACTTAGGAATCATAAAAAATTATGCTTTGGTAAAAAAGGTAGATACGCCAGAATAGATTAAATGCCATGGCCAGCATCACAGGGCCAAGTTAAGGTTATCGATTTGCCTCAGGTATGTGCAGAAGAAATCTGATACTTTACATTTAAGCAAAGTACTGAAATCTTAAGAGTGAAAAGCAATTGTTTTCAAATGTTGATGCTGCTCTTTTAATAAATAATGATGTTGGAATGGCTGAGCCCATGGGGTAGAAGGCTAGAGATCTCAAATCTCTCTTAGAAACCCTCTAGGTCTTCACCCCCAGCCCTTCCTCCTGCTTGGATTAGCAGCTTGGTAGCTCCTGCTGCTACCTCCTGTCTTCCAGGGGCACCTCATCTGGCATCCTCCCCCTAACTCCATGTGAAATAGGACTCTCATACCCTGTGCTGCTTTTCTGGTGATTAAAAAGTAAACTTTTTTTTAAGTGAGTAATTTCTATAATGCAGCCTCTTGGCCGTGTAGCTGAGATGCGTGGTTAGGAGGTTCAGACCTCCCTTCCCCGTCCCACATTGGGACAGAGACCAATCTCACCAGATATAAACAAAACCAACCTTTAAAAAAATAGAGAGAGAAACATACAGCCCATTTTAGAATCTTTGAGTCAGTGTTAACTCCTGGTAACTGACTGAACAAGTTCCTGCAGTTTTCTTGGCAAGATTTTCGAAAATGGTTTGCCTTCACCTCCTTCCTAGGGCTGAGAAAGAGTAACTGGCCCAAGGTCCCCATCATGCTTCAGGTGGGATTAGAACTTACGGTTTTCTGCCTGATGCCTTAACCACCATACCAAACTGCCTCTCTTCATACAGCACATTTTAAGGTTCAACTTTAAAGGGCATACACTGAATGTTGTAAAAAAGGAGACACAGTGTTGCTTTAATCAGTGTCAGCACTTAAATAGAAAATAAAAAAAGAAATGCAAAAGAAATGCTCCAGACAGACCACAACATATTACTGCTTTTCTATAAATGAATGTTTTCTTCTTGTGTGATAGGAGATGACGCAAAAAAGTTATAAATAAAAAGAATTGTTTCCTGCCCAGCCTGAAGAATGGAATGTAAGGTTGAGGATACATTCATTTCCTTCATTTATAAAGAGAAAAAGAGAAGAAAAATTAGACTTAACACCACACAGAATAAAAAGAAAGAAAGAAACTCTAATGCAATTTCTTTTTTTATAAGAATTTTATTAAGTTTAAGCAAAGACAAAAAACCACAAAGAAAAAAATAAAAAACTAAAAAAGTGTAGAAAAACAAAAGAAAATTTTCAAAATTACAAAAAGAGGTGACTTCCGACTTTTAACAGCAAGGATATACAACAATTTTCCATAATCAATCCCTTACTCTATATTAAACCAAAATCACATTATTTCTATAAATCGTTCCATTGGCACATTATAAAAATCATTAAATACAGTTGCTCCCTCCCATTATACTAAAAGAGAATATTTATTTATTTATTTATTTATTTGTTTCAAATTTCTGTCACCACCCACCTCTCCCGAAAAGGGGACTCTGGGCAGTTTATTTATATTTGTGTGTGTGTGTGTGTGTGTGTGTGTATCTCCTAATCAACTCCCCCCTCCAAAAGAAAGCATTTATTTAATTATTTCCTTCCTACTACTATTCTATACATTCCTCTCTACTATAATAAAGATCAAACTAAAAACATATAAATTGTCTGCCATTATACTTGATAATACAACAATTTTAATAATCATCATATTAAACTCAAAACCAAACATTTATTATTATTTTTATTATACCTTAATAATCTTAATCCAAATTGTTAAAGATAAATGAAATCAGCCAAACCCTAAAAGCAATCCAGATAAATATTCTTAAACCCTTATCCCACTTCAAAATAAACCAGAGCATTTACATATCCCCACAATATGCACAGAGCTTTTTAATTTAAAAAATCAAACAACCCTACTGCCCCCCTCAAAAACTCCAACTTCTCTTCAAGAGACCTCCCATACATAACAACCCCTTCTTTTCCATGGCGTTCCATCAGAAAATCAATTTCAGTTATGGCTTGCAACTCGATCTCTCCCTTTAATTTCTTCAATTTGTCTATCCAATCTTCATCCAGCATTTCAACAGAAGCCCCAATCTCATTCTTAGAAGAAACATGTGAGGTTTGAGCCTGCTTCTGACTCTGAAAACAAACCTTATCCAGAGTCAGAAGGGGAAAACAAAACTTTACAGGAAGGACTGGAAGAATCAAAACCGAGAAGTGACTCAGCAGAGCAGGAGAAATCGCAGACGCTGATTGGACAAACTCTGGAGGGAGATTTGAAGCCTCCAATCGGTGCTCGAAACAGGAGAACAAAGAAGCGTGCGAAAGAGGAAGAAGCCCGATTGGCTGCCAAAGGAAAACGGCATGAAAAGGAGTGAATAAAAAGGCAGGCACGCCAAGAGCAAGCTGCCGGAGACAATTGATCCTTCAAGCTCACAGCACCTGTGGAAGAGTCCTTACCAGTGTCAGAAGCCTTGCCTGTTGCCAGTGTGGAACCAGAGCCAGTACCTTCTGCCATCGCGGACCTGCTTTCTGTGCAAGTCGTTCCAGTCGAGCCTCTCCTTGCTGTCCCTGCTGAGCACAGCTTCACGTCCAGCTCCAAACCTCACCGTGTCATTCCAGCATGATCCGGGTGTGCCTCCAGATCTCAGCCTTGCCTAGACGCTCCAGTCCAGTCCAGCCTTGTCTCCAGATTCAAGCCTTGCTTAGACACTCCAATCCAGTCCAGTCTTGTCTCCAGATCAAAGTCTTGCCTAGATGCTCCAGCCAAGTTCAGTCTTGTCTCCAGAACCAAGCCTTGCCTAGATACTTCAGCCCAGCCTTGTCTAGCCTCCGTGTACCAGCCTGATCCAGCCTGCATGCCAGGGCAGAAATCTGTGTCCAGCCTCTTCTTTGCCACGCACTTTGGCTCCTTCCACTCTTGCAGCTTCAATCAGAGAATTGGCTGAGTTCTGCCTCACTGTCTTGCCTCGGTCTGACCCTGCAGTGTTGCCTGAGTATCCCTTGCCACCTGGGTGGACTTGATTGATTTGATAATCTATTGCAAAGACTTTTGCTATTGTAAATAGGTAATTCAATAAAGAATTTTATTAGTAAATCTGCCTGGCCGTCTCATAGTCTGAACAGGACAAAACATTTCTGTCACTATTAAATTCCTGTTTCATCCACAACATCCCCAACCAGATGACACATTTTAGACCTCATATTTCCCACAATGTCCTGAATGCCTTGCATAAAAACTTGACAGGAATAAAAAAGAATCTGTTTAAGATCTCAATGAAAGTCAGAGAAAGTTTGTTTAAGATCCTCCATGCCTCAAGCAGTAGATTACAGCACCCCCTAGGAGCTTAACCAGTGAAAGTCAAGGATATGAAAGAGTTGCAGAATGTGTTTACGCAAGTGAAAGTGGTAAGCAGACAGTTCCTCAGGGAAAGAAGAAGCAGAAAAGTGAAAGTTCAAAACAGCTGAATCAACGTGTAGGAAAATGCTAATATCTTCAAATTTAGTACAAAAATAATAACAGGGAGACCATTATTTACTCTCAATCCTCCTTAATATTTGGATAGAAAACAAAGTCCAAATCTTAAAAAGAATTTTTTTAAAAAATTAATCGCAAAAGTAACGATAAGCACCTAGAGAGCCCACTTCTCCTCACTGTAGAAAGCCTTTCTTAGGGTACGCATACTTAAAAAAAATATAAATCGGGTGATTTAGAAATGGGGTGGCCGGTCTTAGTGTCCCTTTAAGGCTACAGCGTGGCTTGGAAGTGGTGACGTCCCAGCCTCCCAGCTGCTCTTACCAGTCAAGTGCGAACACTGTTTGCGATCTTCTGGCTGCAAGCTGCAGTCTGGAGAACAGATAGGGTGATTTCACGTGTTTTCCTTATCTGGAAAAGCACTCCTGGGCTTCAGGAAAAACCTGCCTGAGCCTGAAAAAACTGCCACGTTGTTAGTTCTGCCCACTGAGCCTGTGGCATGGCTGTCAGACCATGTCCCCACCAGAAGTCAAACCTAATGCAATTTCTTAGCTAGACATTTACCTTTTTCCACTGAAAATGGCAATTTCCTAAATCCAATGTTCCTCTGCTTTACTTGGACTTCCAGTTTTCTGGGGAACTCCACTTTAATCAGAGGCTGCTGAGGTGATGAACCCTCACTCTTGTCTAGCCACTCTCCCTGGACTTCTCCCCAGTTCATCTACATTTTGTTGGTAAAAATATAAACCCTTTATACTTTCAGCAGAGGGAAGGCTTGAGGAATCCACCTCTACACATGACCAAGAGCTACACCTCACTCATGGATGTGGGTTGTCCATCTGGCATGAGGCTGGCTGGCTGGCTGGGAATAACAGACTTTCAAAGCGAATATTTGTAGCTCAGGATTGAACTGTGGAGTCCTTGGTGCTTTCTGAGCCTTGTTATAACAGACTTCATAGCTTTCATATTCACAGCACACATACCCACCCTTTTAAAATGAGAGTAGCAGTCAAAGTTGGCTTGAGACAATTCTGTCTTCTAGGAATACCTATGAAGTAAACTGCTGTCATGCTGTCTGTTTACAACATGACAGGTATTCATAGGAATGCTTCATATTTAGGTATTCATAGGAAAACCTATAGGAATTAGGTATTCATAGGAATACCTATAGGAATGCATATTTAGGTATTAATAGAAATACCTATGAAGTAAACTATCATGTAATCCATTATTCACAGAATATGCAAAAGAGTAAGATATATACATACATGCAGGGTAGATCATTTCCCTCAAATACTGGATCTACTTTCCCCCAGTTACCTATAGTCCACTGTATACATATGACTACTTCCAAGTATTTACAGCAGAGAACAATGCTGAAAATACATTATGTAACTGTTGAGTCCCATGTCTAATAGATCAGTATAACATGTATAATAGTAAGTAACATCAGGAAAGGAATTGCAAAGCACACCCCACAGTAATGGCCAAACTAGATTGGACATTGGAGATCAGATTTTCCAGCTCTTTAAATATTATAAAAGTAATCACCTCCATCTATTCAGGCTGCATTTGTAACACTGGGAAAATGGCTAGTAGTTTTCTCAGTGAAAATTGGCCCTCTAGCAGTTATTTGTCTGGTTAATGGGAAATTAACCTGTGTATACTATATATGAATTTAAGTGTCCAGGTTTTCAAGCTCCCCAGCTTCTTCTGTGGCTAGTGAGCATTTATGAAATGGTGAACTTTGATATTGAGACAGCTGACTACTCAGATCTGAGAAAGCAGCTTTCATGCTAGCTTCCAAAAGCCCCGTGAAAGGCAATTCTGCATCTAGACATCACCATCATATGAGAATAAAAAGGATAAAATGTTTCTGTAAAACATGGTCAGATATATGCCCAAGTGAAATTTCATACTGGATCTCAATTTGATCACCTTGAATATAATATTTAAGCTCATTCCTTGGTTGGTGGCAGGAGACATGGAAACCTTCTTTAGTTTGACTCTCCAAAGATGTTGGAGCTACAACTAAAAAGTCTGGAATTTGCTGACCGGCACATCTGGGAGGATGCTGGATGGGAAGGCTGAAGTTAAGAACTGCCCTCATTATTTTGTACAGGATCAGGTGCCAATCACCTCATTGCCTCTTCAAGTGTTCACTGTTCCAACTGAAATAACTAATCCTCATATATTAAAGACAATGAAGAACAGATGTGGCCAGTTAAGGAGACAACAGAACCAAAACTACAATCAAACAGAAGGTAGCTAAGGAGTGGTGCAACCTCTGCTTACAGTGAGAAGCTGTGTGTATATGTGGGAGTTAAACAAAACCATAACTATAATTCAACTGAAATTGGCTTTTTTCTCATTTACAGAAAATATGTTAAAGACCAATTGCCTGTGGCTGGCTGCTGGGGATTTCCTGGGCATTTTAACTGGTGTATCATTGGCTTCCATTTACTTTGTCTTGCTTACAATTTTGAGAGGAGAAAAGGAAGGAAGCAATGAAAGGAGGAAGATTAAGAATAAAAAACAAGCCCTACTTATTTCTTGAGATTACATCTCAATCAGGTTAGAATGGAAAAGATGAAGGTCACTGAAGCATGTTATTTGCTGTCTCTTCAGGAACATATTTCTTCCTCTTCCTCCCTGTAGAGTTTTCTGTTTTACATACTGATCATTAGGGATATTTTTATATGTTCTTCCAAGATGGATATCCCTGTCTATTACACTTTGCTATCCATTTCAAAAGCCTTAAACCAGCCCTTTGCAAGCTGGTACTCTTCACCAATTTCCATCATCCAAACTCCATGCTCCAGATGGAAACAAGAAGGGGATGGCTGTCATAACCTGCTTGCATTTAATTAAATTCCTAGCTTAGGAATCATTTAAACCTACGTGTGTAACAACTGTTCTTTTTTTCTAATATTATTGCCATGATAGGAAACAATGAGAAAGAGAACACACATTGACCAGGTGGGTTTTTTCCTAGTAACTCAATTCTTTTGTTGTACTGTTGTTGTTCTGGAATGGAATGTGCCTTTTTCTAAGGATGGATGAGTTCCCCACATCAAATGCTTGGCCTGTTTATCTCAGAAACAGAACAGTGAGCTCATTTGATGATACAGTAATATAGGCCTTTTACTAATTTATAGAATATTATGGCTGTTACCCCATGAATCAGAGTACTGTACTGGGGATTTGTTCTATCTACAACTAATGCTGCTTTTTTAAGTTAAATATAATTCAGGTTGCCATTTTCACTTTAAAATGTCCCCTCTACCAATAAAACACATAAAATAAAAGATTTAAGTACAGTTGTTTCTGAGATAACTGTAATAATGGAGGAAGATAAAATTATCATTTAATACATACCCAGGATGTGCTTTTACAGATAAGGAAGTTTTTTTTTTAAGAAATGAATTTCTTCTTGTGTACACAGGCTATGTATGTGCAGTTGAATACTGTAAACATTACTGAATGTATTCTTCTTGTTGTTATGGGTTCACATGGGTTCATACATCATGATAAGCCATTAATAAAGTTTGTTGGTTTTAATTTAGCATGTTATATGAACTAGTCATTGTGGTTTGATAGCCTACTGTAAAACCAGCCAGTATGATAGAGTTAACAAATGTTAACAACAACAAACCAAGATTTAGTGCATTATGTGTGCCCATTCAGTTTATATGTAGGTTGGATTATGTCTATATAGTAAGAGTAATTGTATCAAAATGTTTATGTTTGTATGTTAGTTTTCCAGTATGTAATTTTTCACACATGGCTTACCATTTCTTTGTTTACTGTATCTGGCAGTCTTTCTACACAACACCATTTTTACTGTAGGTATAATAGGCATACCACTGTGTACCACTACAACCCAAGACAGTATGCTCTTGAGCAACAAAATGAACACACACATCCCAAGACCAAGTGTAAACCAGCTTTTAATATTATTTGCATAATAATGGAAAGGTTTTCAGCTTCTACTGCTGCACTGAGGTTAGACTATTTCTGCGTGGGAAAACCCATTCCATCTGTGGGTTTTCCCACACAGGCTGTGTCAAGATAGCCTATTACACTAGGCTATCAAACCACAATGACTAGTTCATATAACATGCTAAATCCTCATCATCATTAGTGGAGGTGAGAGGGTAAATCCTTTTCTAGCAATGCTTGCCTGGATGACTAAGAGAACATCTAAACCACTTATTTTTAAGAGATAATTGTGTCCACATAGTTATCCAATATCCCTATGATGTCTACCAAAACTCCAGGCTGAAGTGAACACCAACCTCCAAACAATTTCTTTCAAATGACTGTTAAGGCTATAGCAGATCATGCAGTCAGCATATGAATGTTCTTGGGAGAATGCTTTATGTCTTCTAATCTAGACAGTTACTTCCTGTGTTTTTACAGGGTGCTGCAGAACAATAGGCAATTGCTGTGCTCCAGACAACTTGTTGAATGTGAAAGAAGGAAGCCTTCACATTAGAATGGAATTACTGTAGGTACTTATACAGGTGTGTATAATTTCTGAGATTTTAAGATGCATTCTTGAAATTGCCAGCATTTGTTTTCTTTTCTGTCTGGCTTTTTGCTGTTCCCTAAGAATGGTTGCTGTGGAAAGCTAGAAAGAACAAGTACAAGAACTGTCCTAAAATATCAGATAACAATAAATAATTTGTTTCTGCTTTTTCAGAATTTCAAGGCTTTTGAACATATTTTTGCAAACCCTAGTGGCTTCAAAAGAAAGAAACAGAAGTAAACACAAATAAGAGAATTGGGAAGGCAGGATCTTGAGTGTGCTTCATTACACATGATACAGGCTGTCATTAAGTATTTCTGCTGAGGTTAGGCTGTTTCATTTTGCTCTTTTTTTTTCTGCCAGTTATGGTTTCTCCTAGAAAGGAAATATAAATATGGAAGAAATGAGATGCAGTAGAAATAGAACAGGAACGTCAAATAATCAGACCCATCAACTATAAAACTGCCTGAAACACAAAAACCGACCCTGCTGCAGGAGGAGGAACTAAACTAGCAGAGGTTCTAACTTGCTGAAAAAGAGGAGCAGACTGCTGTAGACCACTGTGTGAAATATCTTCTGTAATGTGAGTGATGGGATCCGTCAAACTTCTCTTCTTGGAAACATCTTGCTGTTATGCACTTTCAGTGGCGTCTGTTTAAACCACATATTGGTTTTCTCCTTACCAACATGCAATCTCAGTTTGTTTTCCAAATTCCTTCTGCCATGATCCTAATATTGTCTTATCTTTGATAGATGACAAAAATAACAGCAAGTAGCAACTGGACCCAAGCAAATCACATGGCATAATCTGGCACCTCTATGAAATATCTTATCAATCCAATCTAATAGCCTATCCACTTGTTTATGTGCTTCCCACAATAGCTCTGTTATGCTGAAATTGCTAATGGTGATCGCACCATCTCCTTCTGTTTATACAGTTAGTCCTTGCTTAACGACTGCCCTGTTTAGCAACCATTAGAAGTTATGACGGTGCTTTACTACCAGTCCTCACACCTACAACCATTGCAGCTTCCCCACAGTCACACAATCAAGATTCAGGCACTTCACAATCAGTGGGAGTTTATGACCATCACAGTGTCCTGTGGTCATGTGATTGCTATTTGCATGCTTCAGAGCTGGATTATAACAAGCAGAATCAATGGAGAAGCCAGCAGTAAAATCGCAAGTCGCGATCACATGATGTCTTACTTAACAACCATGTTCCTTAGCGATGGAGTTGCTGGTCCCATTTAAGGACTACCTGTAATGTCAATACAAATATTATGTTCACCTGTCCTAGTCACACAGCATACCTCCTATAATGCACCAAAATGGATTTCTGTAAGTTATATATTCAGATTTCTTCTAAAAGCATTAGGCCAAAGGAGAAGATTCCTTTTGTCTATCATAGATCTCAGAACTAATTAGATTTTCATTTCAATCATCCATGTTTCTAGACATGTTTTGTAGGTATGAAATAATAATACTCTACTACTAGTAGAGCCATTTCTCTACTAATGCTTCACATCTCCCAACAGTATCAAGCAAGAATTCACCACTATCAGCACCCAACCACACTTCACATCCCAAGAGGCCTTAGACATCCAAGATGAACATAGATTTAATATAAAGGTGGCTTAGCTCACAGTCATGAGGACCCTGTCCACTTCCTCAGGTCCAACAGGATCAAACAGGATAATTATGATGCTACCATGATGTTACACTATGCATAGGATCTAATCCAATCTATGGCATTTGGATTTTTTAAAAAAGCTTGGTAGCTACATAGGATCAGGCTTGATTGGTACTTGGATGGAAGACCTCCAGAGAATGCTGGGCTGTTGGCTACATTGGAAAATTGAAAAACATCCTGATAGAAGGCACTGACATACCATTCAACCACATGGATGTGTCCACAAAGTCACCAAGAGTCAAGTTCCACTTGAAGGAGACCTTACCTTTATTGTAGGCTGGCCTGAATATTTTTCTGCCTGAGATAGAAAAGCAGAAATGCTCCCCTAGCCACAAATAACACATAAGTTAAGTACAAGGAAATCAAGACTTGAACCATGATTAATACATTAATTTTTAACCATTTGCTGCCATTTTCTAAAGTCCTGATTATCACATTTACATTATTCCCTTAATGATAGAGTTGGTCTGTTGGGCAGCTACATTGGCTATTGGCACAGTAGAGCATTTCACCTTTATTTAATTAGATTGTTGATTTTACCCATTCAACAAAAAGTCTGGGCAGTCATCAAGGATTAAAACCAATTTTAAAAAAATCCCGCACTAATAGTTTTATATAACAGGGTGGGAGATTTATGCAAATGGAGCCATGAACACAGATGATATCCATCCATATTATATTGCTTTCAGTAGCTTGCAGATTCAGAGATATACCTGTTCACAATTGACTCAGCGAGGGAACAATGACTGACTGATTTTAAAAGATATATAGGCCATCCTTCCTTATGCTAGATTTCATGGCAATTCACATCAGCATAAAATCAGGACAATCATATCTGCTTAGAAATGGACTCCAATTGGACAAGTATAGTTGAGGTACCTGGGACACAGTCTTGTTGGTTTATATGGAATGAGTTTGAACCTATGACTCCTGATGAAGTATACAGGATCCTTCAAGTCTCACCTGGGTTGTTAAGATTGCCTAGCAGGTGACCTGAAGTTGGATTCATGAAGTGATGTTGTCTTCTTTGACAGATGGGGGGGGGGGTTCCTCTGGCCTTGCAGGAGATTGTGGCATGCCCCCTCCTCAAGAAGCTGGTCTTGGAAACCAATGATTCTGGATAATTATTGTCCAGTCTTCGATTTTCCCTTTTTAGGGAAGATTACTAAGAACCAGTTTGGTCTAGTGTTAAGGCAATGGGCTAGAAACCAGGAGACTGTGAGTTCTAATCCTGCCTTAGGCATGAAATCTGGCTGGGTGACCTTGGGCCAGTCATTCTCTCTCAGCCCAACTCACCTCACAGGGTTGCTGTTGTGGGGAAAAGAGGAGGACGAAGGAGTATTAGGTATGTTCGCTGCCTTGAGTTATTTATAAAAATAATAAAGGTGGGATAAAAATTAAATAAATTAAGTTAGATACAGCTGCAGAAGATCCTGGAGGAAGGGATCATCTGGACACATTTCAGTCAGGTTTCAGGCTGGGGTACAGTACAGAAACATTCTGGATGAGGGCTGGGAGAGGGGGCCATATTATGGTGGTTCTCCTCCTCCGTGATCAGTTCCAGTTGGTATTGACAATGGAAAGGGGTTGTGCCCATGGCTCTTCATTTGTGCAGTGCCTTGGGGCTTTCCAGTCTCAAGCCTTCTGTTTAACAACTACAAAAACTGTTGATTCAGGGTCTGGTATCATCAGTATGCTAATGATTTTAAACTGATGATTTGCCATCAAGTTGGTGTCGACTCTTGGTGATGACATAGAGATTTTCTCCATAAGAATCTGTTCCCAATTTAGTCCTTCAAGTTTTCCAACCATGCACCCATCACTGCTGTAATTGAGTCCATCTGCCGTGCTCTTTGTTGCTTTCCTCTCTTTCCTTCCACCACTCCCAGCATTATAGACTTCTCAAGAAAGCTGGGACATTCACATAATGTGTCCAAAGTATGATAATTTGAGCCTGGTTATTTGTGCCTTAAGTAAGAACTCCGGATTGATTGGTTCAGTTATACATTTGCTTATTTTCTTGGCTATCCATGGTATTCTCAGGAGTCTCCTTCAACACCAAAGTTCAAAAGCATCAGTACTCCCTCTATCCTGCTTCTTCAAAGTCTAATGCTAGGTAGGCAGCCCTGGGGCAGTTGGGGGTTTGAAGATGCTCTCTCTGCCTTTTTAGTTTTTCTAAACTAAACTTTTTAACTTTGTATTGTTTGTACTTTTTATAATAGTTTTTATGATCACTTATTTGTAAACTGCCCAGTCACTTCTATAGTGACTTCATGGGCGGTGTCTAAATTTGATGAATAAAATAAAATAAAATAAAAATATCTCAGTCCTGGACTGTCCAAGTGATGCTGTTTATGTTCTGTCCCTAGATGCTGTGTGTGTCAGGATGGGGGAAATAAGCCACACAGAACCATCTGGAGTCAGGCAGCCTCTAAATGTATATACTGTGCATACACATCTATGTGTATATAAATAAATATCAATATTTTGTTTATCTCCTTCGGCAATGGGAACATATTCTCTTTTTCTCCTTATATTTATTCCCATGTGGATTGTACTCTTTTGCAAAAAGAGTAGGAAAATTGCTTGAAAGGAAAGGCATGTTTCTCAGTAGGTGAAAATGTCCCTGAATTATAACCCTTGCATTGGCTCAGCATTAGTTTATAACGGTTTGTGTGTACATTCTGTTGTGTGCAATACTAATTTTTTGTACTATCTCCCAATATAAGATTTGACATGGATGTGGCTTTAGAACATACTTTCTCGTGAAGATAATGCAGCAGTATTAGTAAATTTTCAACACAATTCGTACTATAAATACAACATGGGTTTTTTTTTAATAGTGCCACTCCAAAGGCATAGATGATATAGTTTAGTAACGAATGGCAATGAATACCCTTCTAGCATTACTGTGGCCTACTTTTGTTAGATATTCCTTCCAGCAAAGTTACTGTTTAATTGATGCGCACCAAGGAGCAAATCCAGAGGTCCTAGTGAATGGAAGATCCTTTTGGGCTTCCATTTCAATTATTCTGATTTTCAACTGTAATTTAACTGACAGAAGCCTAGAAGAGCCTGAATGCTGAAGAAACCACAAGACTAAATAAGCTGGGTTACTTAGGCATTGATGCATCCTAAATATGTATGCTTCTCAAGGATTTTGAGGAAATCAAAAGCTTTTGGAACCTAATATAGTTAATTTAACTCTGTCCCGTATAGTTAAGATGGGCATTGGAAAGAGGAATCCTGCAAGTAAGGCAAAGCCACAATCCCAAATATACTTCATAGGAAATGACTACTGAATTGCACTATATCAAAAAGTTCAATTCTATTGTTGTGGCCTCAATTAAAAGAATAGGTCTTTATCTCATCATATTAATTTAGCAATGTTTTGCATTATCAGTCATCAGCATTGCTTTATGCATCAGCACCCTGCTTATTTTACATTTACTTAATATAATTGCCAGATTGTATTTTCTTCCCTTTAGATTTTTCTCTTTGCATTCTTTTCTGCCTCTACAGCCATGACCGTGTATGCACACATTTAAGTATATGTGTGTGTGTGTGTGTGTGTATACGGCTATGTGTGTGTGTGTGTATGGCTATATGTGTGTGTGCACATCTGTGTGTGTGCATACACACACACGCATACATGTTTGATACACCTGATAAACTGGACTTTGCATGAAGTCCATTAGCCTTCAAATTATCATGAATCATGGCTTTGGTTACAATGACTGTCAAGATACCAAACTGGAAGATGTTTCTAAGTGAACATGCATAGGATTGTGCTGTACCTGTGAAGAACTCTGTGCAAACCTCCATTAAAGAGAGGGGGGGGGGAGAGAGAGAGAGAGAGAGAGAGAGATTCCTGTCATCCTAGACTTGGGAACAAAGCCTCCTCTCAGAAATATTTCCAAAAGAAGTAGACAATTTCAATTCAGCAGTAATGCATACAGAATCTTAATAAGTGAGTTGGTTTGACATTCACCAAGAAAATTCCCGTTCAATGGAAATGTGCAGCAATGCAGCCACCCTTCATGGGTGCTGCATCCTCCAACAGATCTTTGCTGAGTTGGGCAAAGATGTACTAACTTACCAGTGTCTTCAAGGAGAAACCACGATTCAAACTGCTGTAATTAAATGATATGACAGGCCAATGAAATGCCAGGCAGCTACAACGTCTTTCCCTAGCAAGAAATACGGGAAATATTAAAATAATGCAAATCAAGTATAATTAACATGAACTTGAAAACATGGATGAATCAAATGGTTACCCCTGAAATCGGTTTGGGAGATATAATTGTACTGGGGTGGAGGGCAAGAAAAAATGCAAGCAGTTCCAAGACTCTTTGGAACATCTTTTTCCTGATGCTTCCTTTGGTTACATTTTGAACATCCAAAACAGTGTTTCCCAACCTCAACTTTAAGATGTGTGGGCTTCAGCTCCCAGAACTCCCCATCCAGCATGTTGGCTGGAGAGTTCTGGGAACTGAAGTCCACACATCTTAAAGGAGATGAGCTTGAGCAATACTGCTCCCAAACACTGAAATATACATGGATGTCTTGAACTGTGTTGCAGTGTGTTGGATATAAGGTGATGAATTGAGGTGATCTGCTAAACTGTTTTGGCAATTCTATTGTGGGTGACAAATATTATGGAGGGTAACATATTAACAGTTCAAACCTGTAAGTGTCCACTAGAAGTAATTCTCACTGATGGGACACACAGTCTAAGTAATTAGAGAACAGGTAACACTGAGAAGATCAATATCTAAGATTACTGTATTCAGTAGCAGATTATATTCAGGCAATTGCTACCATGACAGGAAATATGTAATTCTGGATCCACAGTATCCTAGCAAAAGTGCACTCCCAAAAATTAAAGAATGTGATGGGGCAGTCCTTTTCAATGCATACTGTTCACATACAGAGTGGACTGTGTGTGTGTGTGTGTGTGTGTTTTAACAGAAGGGGATGAACTCTGCCCTGTCACTTTAGGTACATTTTTCTTCAGCTTGCTCACTGCAGGTTGATTATAGCAATAAAAACGGAATGAGAGAGTTAAGATCCTCATTATGTTCCATTTATTGCATGAGTTAGTTCCACAACTTATATCACTTGCTTGTTTGATATATATACTAGACAACCCATGACCCGTTGGGTCACCATTTCAGAAATATTTCCTTACCTAAAAAGAGAAACAGAATGACCACGGATAGATTGTTATTGGTTTGTTTTGAAAATTAAAGAAGAAAACATCAGTTTATTAACGAAGAAAAGTGCATAGCAAGAGAACCAAAGGATGTCGTTTGGAAGAGGCAGTTTTATTGACTGATGTTCTTCCTGAACTTGTTTGCCATAGGTTCATCACTGCTGTATAAATTGAGGAGTTCATTAGGTAGAGGTTGCAAATTGCCCATCCTGACCTTTCCTTTCATACAGCAGAAATTGGCGGTTTCACCAGGGAATTGGAAGGCTCTACCGTGAGGGCAGACTTTGGCCATCGCACCAACATCAGCAGAAATATTACGCCGTGCGAGTCGTGCACTTTCCCTTGCTCTTTCTCTGTTGAGGTCTTGTCGTCAAAGGCGGTGATTGTCGTGTTGAGGAACTCTCGCAGTAACTACTGTTTGCCACATATTCTCGAGTTGAGCTTCCCTTTCCTCCTCCATTTTTCTTGTGTCCTCAGTCTGTGGCTTTCATTGTCATTCTGGAGATGTGGAGCCCTTTCATCCTCCGTTTGTTTGTATCTTTTGCTATTTGTTCTTTGTCTCTGATCCTGGAGACGTGCATTTCTCTGCTCCTTTGTCTCTTCCTCCTCTATCTCTCCTTCTCTCATGTTATTTGTCCTGACTGTTTGATCCTGGAGTTGTGCAGCCCTGAACTCATCTGATTCTTTTCTCCTCCTCCTTGCCGCTTCCCAACAATGTTTGATGTCATCTGTTAACCATTATGTCCCCCATCTCTTTCTACGTGGCATAATTAGGCTGATGATATTTTTTTATGTTTATTTTATTTTTTACCATAATGCTGCATGGTGCTATCACCACCTCAGAAGAGTTCAGACTTCCTGATGGCTTATTTTGCCAATTTTCAGTCCCTGAGGTATACGATGTCATCGTCACCTCAAAAAAGTTCACACTTCCTGCCAACCTCCCCACTGACTTGTGGGAAGCTGGCAGGGAGCATTGGAAATGACGGTCACGTGACCATGGCTGACTATGGCAGCGCTGAAGTGGCCACTTTTCCAATTTCAATCCCACAGTAGTAATGCATCCTGGATTTGGGGCTCATTCTTTAAGTTAGCCCATGTGAGGTATGCCTGATTCAAAAATTGTTGCCCTATGATGCACCATTTCTCCCAATTGAAGGTTACAAACAGACAAACAGAAGAGTTTTAGCAGTATATAGATATATGGTATAGTGCTCTGGGCTCCACTTGGAAGAAGTAATATTGACATGCAAATAATAATAAAATGATCAGCAGAATTAAACAGTTAATGAAAATCAGCAGAATTAGTTAATGAAAATCTTTAAAAATAAAGTATTTGTCTAGTGTTAGACATATTTATCTACTGTAGTGCCAGATCAAAAAGCAGGGACCTAAAGGATAGGTACATATGGGGAAAGGAGGTATTTAAAATAACTAGCTCCCACACCATTATGATTTAAGGAGACACCCCTGCCAATATGTCAGGAACAGAAACAGAAACATGATTTGTTTGTTGCCCTACACACAGCATGACATACAAAGTTGTATTTATTTTTGCTCATTGCTTCACCATCAGCAAATATTCTAGCTCTTCAGCCTTAAAGAAATAAAGCCAAGACCAGCCTTCCACAAGTCCAAACCAAGGACACTATCTAAATAATGAAGCATGCCATATTTTGGCAATTGTCATCCCTGAATTAATATTATCCTGACCGGAAGGCCACTGACTTTGCTGACACATTCTTCCCACATCACTTGTACTCTGATCATCTTCCAAACTGCATCCAGCATGTTACCTTACAGCTTAAGATTTGGGGGGAAAAAACGAGTAGGCAGCCATTGCAACAGTATAGAATTGCAGAGTTCAATCCAATCTCCTCCGCCTCCTTTATCACTTCCCCTTGTTTCCTGCCTACAAAACGGATGCAGCTGCAAAAATGTGGCTGTCTTCCCCCAAATGTCTTTTTTTCAGAATAAAAAGAACCACCACCCCAAACTGGAACTAAAAGACATAAGCTCTGAGGCTGCAATCACTCTGGCATGGAATCGCATGACCAGTGAAGGTATATCCCACCAGAGGTAGGACTCTATGAATGAGGGTTGGGGCTGAAGCACTGTGGGAGCAGTCTATCCCTCAACTTAAGCAAGAAATACATCTATATAATGAGAGGATCAAAGAAAAGAGCACTTGCCCATATTTTGCTGCTAGGTGTGCTAAGTGGCATGCACAACCAACACCATACATTTTCACACCATTTCATTTCTTTTTTAGAAGCTTCAGAACTCAACTCTGCCTGCCAATCATTGCAAAGGCATTGTCTGAGGGTAAAGCCACATAATTTTCTAGGTTTAGTCCAGAAACAGGTACGTTTTTTTCAATGGCCTTTTCAGTACTTTCAGCATCTGCATAGTTTACTGTGGTCACATCCATAAGCTGATTCCTAACTGAATCTTAGAATCTTCAAAAGTGTCCAGAAATATAAGTGAAAAGTGTGCATGTGAGTTTTTAATCATCAGAACTCTGTGACTGTTGCTTTCTTCTGAATGAATGGATAAGGGTGACTGCCTTTTGCATATCTGGATACATATTTCTTAGATACTTCATTTCTGGAAATATTCCACCTGTTTTAGTTTACATTTGCTAATTGTGTTTCAGGTTTTTTTAAAATTGGAAAAACTAGTTCTGTGGAGTCCTTGGTGCTCTCTGAGCTTGGTTGTTTGCTTGCAGATATTTCATTACCTGACTAGGTAACATCATCAGTGATGTTGAGTGTGGGTTTTGCTCCCTGTTTATATACAATAGCTTGCCCTGCCAGTGTGGGTGGGGGTGTGGTTTTCTCCTGCTATTTTGTGTAACCAAGGATGAGATAACAGCAGATTTTGAAACAAAATATTGCTCTGCATAAAAAAACAAATTGACTGGATCACTAAAGTCATTTCTAAAAATAAAATACCATTCTGAATGAAATGCCTTTAAGCCCAGCACTTAAGCAGAGCTAGGATCTACCGCCTTAAAACAAAAACAAAAAAACCCACTAGTTTAAAGATCGTGCCCAAAAATAATTCCAGCTTACCAAGTAGCAAGCTCTCTAGCAAGAATATGTGATTTGGAGATAGAAAACCCTGGATTCAAATCCCAAGCTCTTCCACTACAAGGCAGAAGAGCTGGCAAAGAGAGGGGTGCACTGAGATCATTCAGGGTAGTCCACAATGGACACTGATGGAACAAAACAGATCTAATTCCAGGTAAGAACTTACTGTATTCATTTTTTGAAAAGATTACATTTCTTCAACCTGTAACGTGTCCTTCTAGTAACTTATTTAATCTGAAATGTATGAATCATCCTAACAATAAATCTGTGTGTGTGTGTGTGTGTATACTGTGTTAAATGGACTTCATAAAGCTTGCATAAAACTCAGCCAACCATTAATCCAGTGAAATCTCTTTACTGATGATTGTGGCAGTACACAGTCACATTTAGGGCCTTTCCCCCGTGTCCCTAATCATGGTGCAAATATGACTTGGCAACATCTTTTTTTCCTGCTGTGTTCCAAGGACATTGCCTTCATCTCATTCCCAGCTGGAGAGTGCAACACCACCATTAGTCTTTTCCTCCAAATGAATAACCAGTACCATCCAACAGCAGCCCCAAGATGTAAAATCAGTTATGTTTTGCTGCCCATTACGTTGGGGGCATCAAGTGAATAGCAGTGAGTAGGACCAAAGCAGACTGCTCAGCCAGCAATGCTCTAAGTGTCACAACTCTATGGCTCTTATCAGTTTAGTGCAAGGCTAAGGGTCATCCACAAAGCAACCAAGGTCCCATTCTTAATATGGGATGAAAGTACATTATAAAAAGTTGCTGTCCCCACAGCCACTCCTTGCCAGTGAGGTCAGTCAGTGCTGCTGCTCATACATCAAAGGAAGTATCAACCACAGGGAAGACTTGGCCTTCCACCAAATCACACACTTACACAGAGAACATAGTTGCTGGATGAGGTTCTGCTCTCTCTGGCAGCCAAAGCATATGGCAATGGAGACTCGGAGCCCAACAGCCAGTGGAGAAGGTGGTCCTGCAGTGGATCAACAGGAGTGGAGCAAATTGCTGTCCTCCAAAGGCTCTTCTTCCATGTAGCTTAAAATGTCCATATGGGAGATTTCCTTCCACTTTCCCAGGGAAACTGCTACTTTCAAGTCAGACCACCTAGCTTCAGCCTACTAGATGGAGGTTCCATTATGAGAACATGTCCACAACTAAGGGTAAGAGAGGTGTCCTCAAGCCAGGGCAAGGAGGCTGTGTGGGTGAGCCCACAAACAGACACTCTTTTGCCTCTGGGACAGAGTACAGAAGAACCCACAAGTCAGCATTTCTTGCCTATATAAAGAAAGGGGGCAAGTAAAAGAGCTGAGTATGACTCAAGCTTTCTTCCTGACTTTTAAAAACCTCATTCAGGTTTTGCTTATGGCAGAATGTGGTATAGGAAAGAGTACAGGAAACAGCTTAGAGATGGAACACACAATTCTGAATCCAAATCTTCTTTTCCTACTGAGGCCCTATGATTGGCAGACGTTTTTCTCACTGGCTGTGACATGCAGAAGGAAAACAGCAAAGCCAGAGGAATCAACCAGTTGTTTTGCTTATCACAAGCTTTATGTGCAAAATCAGGAGAGCATCATTTGGCTACAGGTTTGAACAGAGGTAATAGAGGCAAGACAGGGATTGGAAATGGGGACAGCAAATTTGAGGCGGGCATAGTTTTCTGCCAACTCAAGGGCATATGGGTAGCACTTTAACTGAGCGGTGGAGAAAAGCTCTGACTCAGGAGGAGGGGGGGAGGCGGCTATTGTAGGAATACAAATACAAAGTCTGTCCGCTTTCTCTAGAAAATGCCTAGTATCTCTTTGAGCCCTTGTACCAGCAAAGCACTGGCAAGGGGTCTTGAATTCATTAGCCCATTCCCCTTGGTCAAGCAAACTGCAGCAGCAGGATGGGCTTAGCTGCTGCAACAGACTAATATTTGGGAGGTTTGACTTTGCTGCCAGGTGTTGGCACTGAGTTCTGCAATAGAGAGGCTTGCTGTTTAGCTGCACTTTCTCTCCAGTTCTTTTTCTTGGAGGACCATATAAACAAATTGATTTCCTAGGTTTCCATGTTCCCACAATATGATTGAGTAGACAGAGTTAGTTTAACTATGTACATGACTGGGTCTGTTTTGGGCTAAATATAACCCCCTTGTGGTTAGATTAACAGGTCAATTGATCCCTCACTCTACCAAGTTAAGCATGTTATGGGACTAAGGCCATTGGGTGATGGATACTTTCTTAGGCTGAACACCCTCTTCAGAGGGCAAACAATTACACTGGATGCCAACTCACACAAGTCCCACCCATCAAGTTACCCATCCAGTTAAGCAGTTTTAAGCTCTATCTGCCTCTAGCGTGTAGTCACATGCTTGACATCAGTAGGTATCACAAAAAGTTTATTTTTCACAGGATTGTGTTGGAACATAGATTTTGGTGGGCTAAAGCCTACCAACTTTTCGTTGAAGCAACACACCCAGGTAAAAGTGAGAGGGAAAAAAGAGAAGAAGCAAAGTGGTGCCAGGATTTGGAAAATTATTTTAGGGATGCAGGATTGCTCCTAAATTAAGAATTTTTAAAATGCTGACCCCATAAGGATGGGGCTTCCTTATTCCTTGATTTTGGCCATTGCCAAAGAAAGCAGAACCAAATAGGCAAAGAAAGCATCACCAGCCACAATGGTACAGAATGCTTGCTCACATGGAAGCTTGGCAAGAGTGAATAACACATACTGTAGACCTTAGTTAGCTGAGGGGAGAAACCTTGACTTTCCCAAAGGGGAATTTGGAAGAAGGTGGAGGTTAAAAAGCTCCTATTTGTTGCCCTCATCCTGACTGAAGCATATTCCACCTGCTAAAATAACAGTAGAGAGCCAGTTTGGGGTAGTGGGTAAGGCACCAGGCTAGAAACCAGGAGACCATGAGTTCTAGTCCCACCAGAGGCACAAAGCCAGCTGTGGGACCTTGGGCCTGTTATTCTCTCTCAGCCCTAGGAAGAAGGCAATGGCAAACCATTTCTGAAATCTTGCCAAGAAAAATGCAGGGACTAGTCCAGGCAGTTGCCAGGAGTCAGCACTGACTTGAAGGCACCAAAATACATACATACATACAATCACAGGATTTTCTAGGCCAGGTTTTTAGGTGGAATGATTCTGCCTAAACTGTGCCTGTTCTGACCAAATGGGTACTGTGGGGATGAAAATAATCAAAAACTTCTGCTTGTATTATCAGTAAATTATCAGTTATAAAGTGGCCAACTTTCAACATCAGAGCTGGCTTTCTTTAGATAACTAGAGACAACTGAAAATGCCACCAATTTCACAATAACAAACCATGTGAGGGAAGCTCAAGAGATGAATTGCTAATGACTACCAAATCATGAAGCTGCTTATGCACATGTGGATCCAGGTTTCCATTACATTATTGCTTATAAAAACATCTGCAAAGATGCCAAGAAGCTGTAAGTTGAAGGGGGATCATGAGGAGGTGACTGAAGCATCTGTCCTGTCTCCCTTGGCTATTCCTTCCAGCTGGCAGTTGGCATGGGCCCAGACTCCTATATTTCAAAGGATTCTATCAGAAAGGACATTGTCAGCCACACAGAAGAGACTTTTTCTGAAGCCAGTTTTCCTCTTAAGAGTTGGGATTGCCATCTTGCTTGCAAAATTGATGCCAACAACTCTTCTAATGTGGATAATGCACTGGAATTAAGAAGCTGAGGTAAAACGTTTGGATGAGAAGCCCTGAGGTAAATGGAAAGGAAGAGAAATGGTTCTGGGGAGTTGAATGCACAAGCTGCCCAGTTTTATTAGTGAGATTGGCAGTCAGGACTTCCACGGGGGACCTTGTGCCTAATTTCAAGTGCCTTTGTTGTCCTTTCTGATTTCAGATCAGAATTTCATCATGTAGAAATTGGCCTTCCATCCTCTGAAACCCATGTTTTGCCTCAGTTAACCAGTCCATATACTAAGTGGGAGAAACGATCAAAACCAAGTTCTAGTCCAATTTCTATAAACCTGGCATGAGTCTGTCATCAGAAGCCTTTCCAGCTAATCTTTACTTCATGGAATAAATAGAGTTGTTATGCATTCCTTGCCTGGTATCTAAACATCTTTCTAAAAGAATGTGTCTGCAGCAGGGAAAAGACATATTCACAGCATGTGAAAACCAACAACTGGTCACTCTGAAAATATAATTTACATGTTTAGTTACCAACTCCAACTTGCACAGCTACTATTATTGTGACTGTGTGGAAGGCAGTGGTTTGAGAGTCTCCGTTGGAAATGTCTGTTGTAGGGTGTACCCACACAGCTCCTTCTGCCATCCTTTTCTCCTGCTATCCCTGACACAGACTGCTGTTACCCTAAATTTTGCTGTCCTCACAGTGTGTCCTTACCATGCCTCTGGAACAAACTCATGCTGCACTGCTATCCCTATAGTTGTTCCACGCAGCAGTGTAAATGGAGTGGTTGATGGTTTCCCTGGCTGAAATTCAAATAACACCAAGTACTGTTAACATGAGAGCCAGTTTGGTCTAGTGGTTAAGGCAACAGGCTAGAAACCAGGAGACTATGAGTTCTAGTCCTGCCTTAGGCATGAAAGCCAGCTGGGTGATTTTGGGCCAGTCACTCTCTCACCCCTAGGAGGAAGGCAATGGCAAACCACTTCTGAAAAACCTTGCCAAGGAAACTGCAGGGACTTGTCCAGGCAGTTGTGAAGAATCAGACACGATTGAATGAATTTTTAAAAAATTGTCAACATGTTGATGTACTGGCCACTAGATGGCAGTAAAGAGTTTATCTTTCTTAACTACAACATATTGGTCACTTAGATCTGTGTTGTCCAGAATATGCAACCATTAAATAAGTGTTCTTGGGGACTGAATGTTGTGAGAGACTTGTTAAGCTGCAAGGGGCTCTTAGGTACATCTACATAATTTTTCCCAAATCATTATCAAATGGTCATTGGTTTCACATATTAACCACTAGGTGGCAGTGAGCTGTTTGCATCTCTTGGCTTCCAACTCTTGGTTGTCCAGATTTAGGCAACTTAGATACAGCTGCTGAATAAAGGTTGAGGAGTCAAGGTCTGAAAAAAAAAGGTGTTGCTATGGACATGTACAGTAGATGGACAGATCTATCCTTCAAATGATTTAGTATGCAATCACTAATTAATTGTTTAGATCTGTTTTTAATTGTTTAGATGTTTTATTTAGTGTTGTGAATTTTGCAAGAACAATGGTAAATGCAGAGGAAGGCCCCTGTCCATTCCCAATGCAGACAAAAAGCCTTCTGGACCATACACTCCAGAGCACTGCACAAAGCAAAAGAGTGAGCTAGAGTGGTGAGTGGATGAGGTGTCTGTCTGTTCGGAACTTTGAGTTGAAACCACTTTTCACAATTATGGCATTTTTTAATGATGTTAATACCGTCTTCCAGTTTTTACTGTAAGCTGCTTCATCTGAACAGATGCATAAGATAGAAGCATTATTACTATTACTACAATTAGTGTTCAATTGCCACCCCCCTCGCCCCACTTTGGAATATCATTACCCTGAGATCTGGATAGCTCCTACCCAGCTTGGTTTTGGAAAGGCCATTAAAACCTGATTTTTTCAACAGGCCTTGGGGGTGGGAATGTTGTGGGCTGTTCCCTCCTATAATTTGGAGACTAATGAATACAGAGTTTTATTCTTTTTTCCTGACATTTGTTTCAGACTTTGTATCTTTGAACCTTACTTATGCAAATAGGATATATAAGCCTCTCATAATTGGTTACAGCATTTAAGGACTTCCAGAATAGCCTCATTTGAAACGAAGCTTTCCCTACCATTTCAGATCATTTTAGAGAGCAGGAACACTATGAGAATGCAGGCATACCTCAGAGATATTGCAGGTTCAGTTCCAGACCACTGCGATAAAGCTAATATCACAATGAAGTGAGTCACACAGTTTTTCTGGTTTCCCAGTGCATGTAAAAGTTATATTTACATTATACTGCAGTCTATTAAGCGTGCAATAGTGTTATGACTTAAAAAATGTACATACCTGTACATTTTTGTACAAAAAATGTACAATTAGAAAATACTTTATTGCTAAAAATGCTAATCATCCTCTGAGCCTTTTGCTGTTAGAAAAATGGCACCGATAGACTTGTTCCATGAAGGGTTGCCAAAAACCTTCAATTTGTTTAAAAAAATGCAGTATCTGCAAAGCTCAATAAAGCAAAGCACAATAAAATGAGGTATGGCCTGTAGTCATGCTTATATCTAGCAATCACCAGTCAATCAACTCTAACCCTTTTCACCCTTTTCAGCCAAGACTATTATTTATTTACAAGACCTTACCACTTCACAGTTGACACAAAGGGGGGCTCAGCTGGCAAATAACTCCCTGCATTGTCCTACCACCAACCTCACACCAAAACATCCTTTGTTCCTCTTCAAAGAAATAGAAGGAAAATAAACTGGTATTGTTCTCCTGTCTTTGTCCCCTATTCAAGGCTCCTGATAGTGGCATGCAAAGGCTGCTTGCCACCTTTGGATTCTTTGCCCAGGAAAGCCAACATGCCCCTTCAGAGGGAAAACAGAAGCTGGGAGACTAAGGAGTTGGGACCCTTTTTCCATGGAAGCAGATCTCTCCCAGCACAAAGAAACAAAACCAATTCCTTTGGGCAGTGGCATGTACGTGTTTGCTCTGACTGTTCCAAGTGACAGAAAACATGGGAAAGGATCCCTTTTGTAAGCCACTATCACTGAGCCAGTCTTGATGATGGATTGAGTGGGTCAGCTTGACCCCTTCTCGGAGCCTTTCCCTGTTTGGAAGACACACGGCTGTATAGGCTAACTGACCTAAGGAGTATTAGGACCAGGTTACCTTAGATGTAGAGAGAGTCTAAATTGCCTTTAAAAGAAACTAACAAATTGCCTATGTGGAAACAATAGAAAGTGGCTCTAATTCCATACAGCTGCCCCCTCCAGAACAGTGTATGTTAAACCAGAGGCAGGTTCAGAATCCCTTTTAAATTGTTTAAAAATAACTCAAGGCAAACTCTACCCATTTATTACTGAAAAGCTGTGAACATACGGGAAGGGGGAAAGCGGGCTTTCCCTGCATGAATGAGGGAGGGGAGATAGGAATGGAATCCTCACTCTACTGGAATTCAACCCAAATTGCTCTGCATATAAGTTGCCCTACTCCTAGGACAGCCTGAAGGGGTTCAGCCTTGTGTGGTCTGGCATGTGAATTAGCCTCTTCCCTTCTTTTAAGTTCCATCTGACATCTTGATTTCACCCAGTGTCCCATGTTACAGAACTGTGGTGCTCTTGAATCCTAAGCCTAACCTCAGTTGACCTCCCATTACCATGGCCTTTCCTTCTTCACTCCTCCTTCCTCCAGACACTACCCAGGTCTAAAAGCCCCACATGAAACTGAGTAAAAATTAATCAATACCAGACAAGCCGGCTCCTTCCCTGCCAGGCAGCCATGCAACCAATTCCCGCACACACATCTGCAGAACTGAGGGGAGGGGCCCCATTTCTGCTGCCTAGAGAGAGGCTGGCCATCGGTTATTCTGGATAAATTAAACCTGGGGAGGCTGAGCTGAAAGAGGTTAAAGTTCTGCTAACTGGAAATAAGTTGTTTATATTATCATCTGATGCAAAAGCTGGGATTGCCAGAACAGCCTTTCACAACTCCTGCCCTCCAGTTACGTTGAACTGCAAATCCCATCAACCCCAGCTAATGTGCACAAGATATTATGGGAGTGATAGCCCAGATCAATATAATTCATGTGTATAGGTCTAAGACTTTTCATGTCTTGGCACTTCTCTCTCTCCTGCCCAACTTCTTTGGAGCAACATCTCTCTCCAGATACCATCTGTTCAAAATGGATGTCACTCAGTCTCAAATTTCCCATGGGGTCATATGTGCAGCCACAGCATCCAAGAACACGGGCTACAATTCTTAACATAATCCTCAGTAAGAATGAACAAGTTGCAGGATGGATTGCTCCTAAATGTTAATAAACACATCTACATAAGTGATAAAACGGCATTAAAAAAAAATCTATTACTCCACCTTTTGCTGGTCTGTTGCCCCAAGCAGATTTAAATATTGTGAGAGGAGGAATATTGCTAGGCATCAGTTTGCTAAATGACTCTCTGAAAGAAACCCTAGGGAAAAGCAGGATATACAGAGTAACTGGTAAACCGTGCTTGGAAAAAATCCACCAAGCTTGTATTCTAGAATAAAAATATTGGTCCTAGCCCAGACTGGAGAGCAGCAGCATCGCCACATGGTGCTTGGCCCATTTTCAAACATTCAGCCTGTTTCTTCCACCAACAAAGTATGGAGTAATGACCATGAGCCAAGCAGGCACATGATTGAAGGGTCAATCTAGGCTTCAGTAAGTCAAGGCAGGTGTGGTCAGAAGGTAAATCTGGACCTATTAATAAATCTCTTGCTATTTGCAGTAGTTCATTGGGATTTCTGTCCCCCAGTTCTTGAACCATAACAAAACAGATGACCCTAGCCCAGAAAAAAATATATAGATTGCTGAAACAGAGTAAGCTTTAAAAAACATGTCTGAATTTTTGTAATGACACGATTATAAAGATCTGAAAACTATCCTTGGGCTCAGCATGGATATGCTCAGAGGCACTGTTCCTTAATCCTATGTCTATATACCTGTACAACTATTTTGCAATGACTCCAACTGATATATCTTGAGACTCCGGTTAAAAACAAAGCAATTCCCACAAACCTGAAATCTGCACATCGTACTTGTAGATTGTAGAAGATTTTCTACATCAGCTCCCAAAAACACAACTGCTACTCATAAACAGCATTTATCAGTGGTTTAGAAAGCTTATACAGTCATTCAGTAGTGATTATGGTAACTCTGTGAAGTAGGAACTTTATATTATTTGAAATTGAGAAGTGATAGCTTCCTTAAATCTGCCTACTGAGCTTATGACACAGATGACGTTTGTATTGGAGGCTGCTTATTATTTAAAAAAAATAGGTTCTGGAGAATTGTCTGAGTGCATATCACATGTAATTTCACTCTCAGTCCCCCATTAAACAGCTATGAATTTTCCTATAATGCTCCCCCTTGACAATTCCTCTTTCATAAAACAGACCAGGGACTTCACTGTTAATAGGCGAGTACAGCAGCCAACTACAGATATGGATAGAAAGCTGGGGTTTTCTAGTACCTGCAGAGACACTGAAAAAAGTATCTCAGACAGCCATTTCCCCCTCACTATGGGCTCATCCTGACATTCTCCTAACTGCAACGTGAGCATGCCTTGGTAACCATTTTTATATGACATGTCCTAATGACATGCCTTTATCACATCCCAGCCCACAGTGGAGAGAGTTTAATCCTAAAATCTTTAGCTGTTCCACTTTTACAATAATGTATTCTTTTTCTGACATCATTTCTACCATGACCACAGTCTAGCACGCTTCATTGACAACACAGTTGCTAATGTGATCAGGAGCGGGATCTGGCCAGTTCCTATTGGCCATGTTAGGCCGCCATGCACACTCTCTCTGTAGCCACTTTGGCTGAGTTGCAGGGAAGAATGGACAACTGACTTCCGCAGAGGCATCTGCCCACATCATGCCTGAGCAGTGCTTTCCAAAGCACTTGCCAGATCTCAAGCAACCTCCTAAGACACAAATTTAGTGCTTATCAAGTGTGCTAGATCTGTAGTTAAAAATACATCTTTGTGCTGTGCAGCGTAGCAAGGGTAGCATTCTTTGTGCTGCATAGAAGGTTGATTTGAACCAAGAGAGAGAGAGCTGAGTTCTGCCAACTGTATATTTCTGACTCAGTCACCAGTGAGTACATGATGGGCTTTCTACCTCTTCCACTGACAAGGGGTTTCACATGCCTATTATTTTTATTGCTTGTATGTTGGGTTTAGAGGAACACTCTTCCTATTCCTGTGCCATTTTATGTGCTGCATGGGTGAGGTACTTCCAGGTTCTGCCTGCCATGGCTATTCATTGCCTGCGCTGCTGTTCCCTTGCAGCAATGCTTAATGCAAAAAGAGCAGCAGCAGCAGAAGAAAGTACAAATCAAAATAAAATGATACAACGCATAAATTGTCAATCTCCTTGACCCTCCTCCCTGTCCCTCAGCAAGCCGGACAGGAACAATTACCAGGTACACAAGAACCCAGGGACTTCTGATAAGGAACTTTACTGTAGAGAAACTAAATAGCCATTATGGAATAATTCCAGCAAATGCTCTGAATAAAGCAAGTTCTATATATAGAATTAAAATTTAAATATTGTTGGCTCCCCTTTCCCTTGCCTGCCCTATGCAATGAGATGAATACCCCCTCCCCCGCCTTCCCCCCCCCCTTTTGGGAAGGAAGCCCAGCTTCCATCTGTCCCTTGTTTTGGCAATTGTCAGACCTATTATCGTGTTGCTTTTCTCTGTGTGAGAACTAACTCTCATAGCACCACCCCCTTCCAAGACCATTTCCCATTTCCTTGTAAACGAATGAACGAACGTGGAGTTTCTCAGTTCCCTCCTCCTTCCCCCATAGCCTCTCAGGAGGAAGCTGTGATTCTCCCATAGATGACCTCCATGCAGGTACAGAGATGGCAAAACTTCTCTACATTCTCTCCTGGGGAAATGACAAATAGCGTCCACTCCTTTTTCTCCTCCCAAAGTCAGTATCTCCTCCACAGCGAACTGCAAGCAGGGTGGAGGAGAAAGATGGAAGAGTGTTTGTATCAACAAATCAGAATGAGAGGCAGGCAAGCAGGCAGGGAAGGAAGGAAAGCAGTGCCAGTCTCCATCTGCAGGCCAAGCTGAGATGGGACAGGATTCTTGTAGGTAGTCAATCTACACTTCTCCCTTGTGGTCCCAAGGAGGGGCCCCCTGCCAGAGTCTGGAACCAGCAGGTGCTTAGGCAAATTGGAAGACCATTTAGGAGGCTTGGACTTTTGCAGGTTTTGCAAAAAGAACATGCCAAGTGGGGAGGGGGGGATGAATATTTGTTTGTTTGTTTTTCAAATTTATATAGCCACCCCTCTCACAAACAAACAACTCTGGGCAATGTACAAAGAGCTAAAAACAATCAATACATACATTAAAAATAGTTTAAAAACAACTAAAACAAAGAACAAAAGATGAAGGGATCTTAAAAATAAGGAGCCACCTCACTGGTTCACCCATCCCCTGGGATCCCCAGGTCAGATTATTTTCTCCTGCTTCCTGGGATCTGTCTGTCTGGGTATTCCTTCCAGTGGATCAAGTGTTCCAATTTGTCCTTTCTGCGTCAGGAATCCAAAATATATTCCACCTTGTATTTTTCCTCCCCCAACTAAAACTAGAGACGAAGATGGGACAGAGGAATACAAGTGGCATGGAGGGGATTCAAGGACCAGAAATAAAAGGGAGGAAACTGGGTTTATTTTCATGCTAGATGAAGTTGCAGGCAGAAGACAAGATCCAGCTGTTTCTGGAGGAATTGATGCACTGCCTGAAGTTCCTGTGGAAAATGTATAGCCTCAGGGATGGGAGAGGCTGGGGAAGAGTCCAGCAATAGGTAACAGCCATAACATGTTTGAAAATGTAATCTGTAAACAGAAGGATAGAATTGTTACATGCTAACTCATCCATAAACAGTTGTCTTACTGATAGCTTAGATAGCTAACAACAACAACAAAAACAACAATTTATTAAATTTACTTTCCACCCGATTCCCAGGAACTCTGGGTGGTTTACAAATTGTTAAAAACATTTAAAAACAAACAACAACATAAAAAAGACAAAAGACAAAACAAAGAAACAAGATGGCAAAGAAAACAAACCCAGATGGGGACAAGGGAAAGGAAGAAAACAGGTGTCAATCATCCTCAACAAAGGCCTTTTCAGGGCCCTTCGAAATACTGTACCAGTAGGGTGGGGGCTCTTTGAATCGCAGGGGGAACCTCATATATACTGCTCCAGAATATATCTGTCCTTTTTGCTTCACCACTGGATTATGGGTAATGTGCTGATGAGAAATAAAGCATAATAACAACCCTCCAAAAATAGGCTACGAATTAAGTACCTCTATCTAAGATAAGATGACTGGGCATGCCTTGGTGCCAGATACCACGACTGATGAGTAATCAAGTGGTATTTGGTATAGACAGGAGGCTCAGCATGGGATGAAACAAACCATCTCAGATACAGTGTCAAGTTCTGACAGATAGGAGGCCAGTAAAATCCAATAAAACTACCTTCCAAGTTCCGTGAGAAATGGCAAGGGTGCAATAGATTGACAGGTTTCTACATTAAGGGCTTGGCATGATGGCAGGTATAACAAGCAGGCTTCGACATCTGCTCAGACAAAATCCACCAAAAATTCAGAAGCGGAATTGATTAGTCTTAAATATTTATTTATTTATTTTATTAATTAATTAAATTTATCCCCGCCCATCTCCTCCCATCAGGGAACTTTGGGCAGTTAATATGCCAAAATGGCCCACCAGCATGTGATTATGGCAAAGTTTCAATTATCTCCTCCTTCAGTGAAAGAGGAATGGAAGTCTCCCCATTTCCAGGAAAAGAAGATGAATCAAACACATAACAGTCTTGATACTGTGAACAAATTCACTTGGTGAAGTTAGGAGTGTGTTGTCTCATCAGCAAGAGTCGCATCAATCAAGGCCAGTAATAGATGTGACAGAAACAAAGCTTTCAGATTACAAAACAGAGGCAGGAGTTGGGCCGTAGGAAGGGTGCAAGACAGAATAAAGTCAACTTTGGCAGGATACATCTTGATGTCCTCAGAAGAGGTATGGTGTTCTAAATAATCTGAAGCAGTTATACCAAAAGCACATTTCTTAAGTTTAGCATACAAGCTGTGCTGGCAAAGCCGTTCAAGTACTTTCTGGATCTATTCCATATGAGTAGCTGGATTTTCTGAATAAATCAATAAATCATCTAAATAAAGAACCAAATAACAGTCCAAACTTTCATGAAAAGTATTTATAAATTTTATAAAGATTAAAAGGACATTCATACACTATTGGATATTACTATGTACTTTAAATAATTTGTATCAAAAGCAAGTAAGAATTTGTGCCTCTCCTTCATGCAAATCAGATTGTAAGCTCCCCTGAGATCCAACTTGGTAAAAATGTATGCCTTGTGTAGCCATTCCCAAAATTCAAAACTTGGAGGGGGGGTCTCTTACACATACAGCGTTCAGAAGTTTGGAATCATAAACGACTCTTTTTTTATTAATTTTTATTAAAGGTGTTTACATAGCTAAAAGAGAAATACAGAAGTATATAAAGAAAAGAAAGAAAACAAGAAAAAATAAAGAAAAAGATAATTAAAGAACCAACTTCCGCCCTTCTTTACGGCAATTACAAACTCATTATCCCTCCTCCCTCCTTAAAATTACAATAATCCCTTCAGCCCCTTATTCAACCTTCTTTCAATTGTCAAATTCAGAAATCACCATTTCACTTTTTTCCATTTTCAGCAAAAAGTCCATAAAAGGTTTCCAGTCTTTTATAAAAGTTGTTTTCTCCCTGAACAAACAGGTCGGTTTTGCCATCTCTACTAGTTCTGCCATCTTCACAATCCATTCCTCTATTTTGGGTTTTTCAATATTTCTCCATCTTTGTGCATCTAATAATCTTGCTGTGGTTACCATATATAAAAACAGTCTTCCATAAGTCTTTTCCAATTGATTATCCATAAGTCCCAATAAAAAGAATTCTGGTTTCATCTCAGTATTAATCTTCAAAATTCTTTGTATCACCACATGTATTTGTTTCCTTTTTTTTTTTTTTGCTTGCTGTTTCACAAGTCCATTATGCATGGTAAAATGTCCCTTCATGTTTTTCACATTTCCAACATTGACCAGAAGTACCTTTATACATCTTAATTTCTCTAGTGTCATATACCAATGGTACATCATTTTCTAAAAGTTCTCTCTTAAATTATAACAGTGTGATTTCAGTCCCTTTATCCACACTCTCTCCAACTGATCCATCTATAAATCGTAAACAAAATTCTTAGCCCATGTTATCATGCAGTCTTTAACTTGTTCCTCTTCTGTTTAAATTTCAACAAAAGTTTATACATTTTTGCAATCACATGTTCATTATCTGTACACAATTCACTTTCAAATTCCATCTTATGTTGTTCAATCCTCATTACCTTTTTATCTATATTAAGTCTTTCTCTTAATTGTGCATATGAAAACCATTGAAAACTAAACCCCTCTGCAGTTAATTGTTCCCCTGACTTCATCTCAAGCTGTCCATCTTCCTGTATTAATAAGTCTTGATATGTTAACCATTTCTCTTTGCCTTCTGTTTCTTTTCTATAAAATGTTTCCAGTGCTGAGAGCAATAAAGGTATTTTCAGGCACAACCTGAGTTTATATTTATTCCATATCCTTAATATGGCACTTCTCACATAATGCTTTTTGAAATCTACATTAAATTTAACTTTAACATACCATTAAAAACCCATGCCAACCAAACCTCAGCTTATGTTCTTCTAATTCTAACATTCTTTAGAAACACACTCTTTCATCCCAACCAAACAGCAGGCTGCAACATACAATTTAAAATCAGGCAATCCTAATCCTCCTCTTTCCTCTTTCTTTTGCATCTTGAAATATGTCATATTTAACCCTTGGTTTCTTACCATGCCATATTTTTGCCATTGCTTGAAAGGTGCATCATTTTTCAAATCAGGTATTGCTTGAAATAAAAAAATTCTAGGTAATACATTCCCTTTTACCACAGAAATTCTTCCAAACAATAATTGTAACTTTTCCCATCTTAATAGATCTTCCTTAATTTCACTCCATACCTTAACATAATTATTTTGAAATAACATACAATCCATGTTAGTCATAATAAAAGCCAAATATTTTACTTTTTTCTCAATCTGAAAACTAGTTTTTGCAATCAATTCTTTTTGATCTTCCATCCTCGTGTTTTTTGTTAACATCCTTGTTTTCTCCTTATTAATTTTAAGCCCAGCAAATACACGAAATTCCTTTCATTTTTCCATTAAATCTATTCCTTCCATAGGATTTTCCAAAATTAAAATCAAATCATCCACAAATGCCCTTAATTTATATACTTCTTTTTTAACCTTCAACCCGGCTAGTCTCTCATATGTCTATTCAAAACTTCAAGTGCCAGAATGAATAACAGCAGTGGCGAAAACAGGCATCCTTGTCTTGTCCTTTTCTGTATTTCACAGGGTTTTGTCAGTTCACCATTAACTATAATTAATGCCTTTTGTAAAGTATATATTGATTTCACCCATTTAATAAAATTTTCTCCAAATTCCATATTTTCCAAAATTTTAAACAGGAAAGTCCAATTCAAGTTGTCAAATGCTTTTCCATATCAAGAAATATCAATGCAGCTTGTTTTTCATAATGATGTTCCAAATATTCTAATATATTTTGAATATTTCTAATATTAACTGTCCTTTAGGCAAAGAGCTACATTGATCTTCATGTATAAAATCTTGCAAGGAACTTTTCATCCTTTCAGCTAAAATCATAGTAAATCATTTATTTATAATCATTGTTCAATAAAGATATTGGTTGGTAATTTTTGATAAAATCAGGTCTTGGCCTTCTTTAGGAATTAATGCTATATTTGCACCTGTCCAACTTTCTGGTATCCTTCCACTATCCAGAATGGAATTCACCATTTTTTGAAGAGGTTGTAACAGTTCATCTTCAAAATATGTATAACAGGAGACTGGCAATCTATCTGGGCCAGGAGCTTTCTCTGTTTTAGTCTTTTTTTATAGCCTCACAGACTTGCCTTATTGTTGCAGGTCCATTCATAATCTGCTTTTGTTTATCTGTTATCTTTGGTAAATTTTGTTTCTTTAAATATTCATCCACTTTTGCCAGGAAAATTTCTTCTCCTTTATAGAGTTTTGTACAATACTGATGGAGAATTCTTTGCATATTTGCATTACCTGTTACCATAGCATTCCCATTTTGTAATTTTAATATTTTCTTCTCACTTTCTTTTCTCAGTTTATATGCTAACCATTTCCCCAGCTTATTTGCTAACTCAAAATTCTTCAGGTTTGCAAAATTCATTTTTATTTCCATTTCTTTAATTGTTAAAGAGAGCTGGCATTATAGTTTAATTTGATGTGAGATATTTTTCCTTCCTGGAGACCTCTATCTTTTGCATCTTCTCTCTTTGTCTTTTCAATTTACCATTTTGCTGTATAAACTGTCCTCTCATAAAGGCTTTACTTGCATCCCAAACTGTTATGTCTGTGCCTTTATTTAAATGAATCTCAAAAAATTCTTTCAACTTCTTTTTGCAGTCCTCAATTATTGATTCTTTTTGTAGCAAAGTTTCATTTAGCCTCCATCTGTAAGTTCTGCCTTTCCTCTTATATATTAAAGTAAGTAGAGAGACAGTTTGGTCTAGTGGTTAAGGTTCTGGGCTAGAAACCAGGAGTCTGTGAATTCTAGTCCTGCTTTCGGCATGAAAGCCAGCTGGGTGACCTTGGCCAGTCACTTTCTCTCAGCCCAACTTGGTGCAATGTAGACTAGCCTCCTTGTGGTGCACCCGGGGCAAGGAGACTTGTCACTGCTAAATAGTCTACACATCTGGCTGCTGGACCTCACAAGGATTTCCCAGCAAGAAAAAGCAGCATGAACATCGAACTGCTATGCCATACAATAAAAAAAAAAATTAAAGTAATTGGGTTATGATCTGAAAAAGTTTTGGTAACATCTCCACTTTATTAGTACATGTAGCAAGTTTCTTAGAAATCCAAAACATATCTATTCTTGAGAAAGATCCGTGTCTTTCAGAAATATATATATATATTATTTGGAATCACCTTTTTTTTTTGTCTCCATATATCTATAAGCTCAAAGTTGTCCATCATTTCAAAAAAATATTTTCAGCAGTTTAACTTGTGTTGATTTAATTCTTTTCACAGAGATTCTGTCTTTTTGTTGGCAAACCACTCCATTCCAGTCTCCCAAAAAACACCAATTTTCATAGGACAATTCTATCAATTTTTCCATAAGACCCTTAAAAATATGGCTTTATTGTCATTTGGAGCATATATTCCTAATACCATTATTTTAGTTTCATTCCAATTGATTTCAACCCCTACATATTGTATCTGCCATGGTCATCATTCATAATCAATTTTGGTTATAAGTGTAGGTTTATATACAAAACAATTCCATTTTTCTTGGTTGTCCCTCCCAATATAAATTCTTGTCCAAAATTTTTATTAATCAAATATTTTTATCTTTTTTTCTTATATGTGTTTCTTGTAGGCAAATTGCATTTTGTTTTAATTTTTTCAAATAATGGAATACCTTCTTTCTTTTTTGAGGGGCATTTGCCCCATTTATATTCCACATTAGGCATTTAAAAACCTATGTTTATTTTATAAACTTAGAAAAGGCTATGTCAGTAATGCCCAATTTTGTAGACTTTTCCTTGTCTTCTTCCTGTATTTGTTGTATGGTTTCCTCTTTTTGATCCAATTGCCCTTTCTCCATTTCCTCTTTGAACCTTTCATAAAATCTCTCACCTTTTGCACTGAGTTGGGTTGATATCTCTGTGGATTGAAAGTTAGGATTATTCCTTCCAGTTTATCCCAATGAAATGGTATCCTCTTCTGTTTAAGTTTATCGGTCAAAAAGGTATATTCTTTTCTCTGGTGCAGTATTCTAATAGGTACTTCTTTGAGCACAATTGCGTCAATTTAATACTCAGTTTATCCTTAATTTAGTATTAAAGTGTTGTTGCGGAACCTGGTCTCTTTTCTTCTTCTGACAAAATGCACAACTATATCTCCTGGTACTTCTCTTAATTTTGCATATCTTGTATTAATTCTGTACATCTGTCTACTTCTGCATCCATATCTTCTTCATCCCATTCCAAAAATGTTGTTAGGGATTCTACAACTCTCTAACATCTTCACCAGGTTCCTCTGGAACTGCTCTGTCTTAAACCAAATTCTTTCTTACTTAATTCCAATAATGCCACATTGTCTAAATCCTTTTCCATCTCTCAATTTATTATTTGTCTTATTTTCCAAAATTTTTATTTTTTCTTTGATTTGTTTAAGCACTCCGCTCATCTGTATTACAGATTCTTCCAGTTTTTTATTCATCTTTTCTTCCATATTTGTAAATTGTTCCTCTGTTCTCTCCATTCTCTCTTTGAGGGTAACCAGATCTCTTTTAACTGATGCAGAGATTGATGCAGTCAACCTCTGACATACTATAATCCATATTTTCAAAATCACCTTTAGCTTTCTTAGAAAATAAAAATAATGGTCATTATTTCCCACTGTTTTGTTCAGAAGAATGCCTCCTTGCCCAGAAATAGGGTAAAAGTAATCAGAGGTAGTTAAATGTATCCTGCAGTGGGGAGAAGGGATAGATAGGGTGGTAAGCAGCATTCTGATTAATTAGTGCTTTGTAACTGGTTATTTACCACATGACAATCATTTTGTGAATAAACAAATCCTCCCCAGGATTCACACTGCAAGAACATCCATGAGATATTCTCAGTATTGAAAAGGTACCTCAACCTACTCACCCAGGTTCCCATCCCAACCCATGGTTAAATGCCTATTTTTATGCATTTACCTAACTGTTCAGCTTTGTACAATATACTGAACCAAACATTAGCCAAAAGCATTTTAATCCAGCATATTGTGTGAAACCAGCACTTAAGTGGCTATGATTATATGCCATAAAGTTGATGTCAACTCTCAGCAACCATATAGAGTCAAAACTGTATCATGCAACTAACTATCAAATATTGTGGTAGATATTTCACCAAGGAAAGGCAAACAGGGTCCACTGATCATTTATTGCTAACAATAGTGATCCAGATCCACCCAAATGTTAAGTCAAAAGTTACAAAACTCTTCAAAGCTGTTGGCAGAGTGCTAGAAAGCATTTGGCCCAGGAGAGATCAGAAAAGTCACACACCAGGCATTTCTATAAAATAAATTTATTTACAGAAAGCACAAAAACATATTTAAAGGCTTTTTGCTGAGACGAGAGATCTCTCTCAGCTGCATACTCTCAGGCTCTCAGAGAGCTGCTTACTCTCTACATGCCTAAAGAGAAGGAAACTGAGTAACAATCAAAACTGCCCTCACTTCAGGCAATTGCAACTATTAACACCTGAAAAGTGGACAATTAAATTCAACCTCTTCACCCGCCAAAATCATTTGTCACCACAGTAACCTTAATCTGTAGCAGAAAACAATATACCAAACAAAAGCAAATACATACATTGTTAAAATAAGCATAGGTAAGAATGATTTGACTCAAAGGAATACTTGCAACAGAACTAGAGAGTCTGAACACTCAGGTCTCTCTTCTTTAAAACTAGTTTGTACCAATTCTGTGTTGTCCTTGTTCTCCAGCCTACATGACTAGCTCACTTAGAGGTAATGGAATCTGGCCTAAAGACTTTTTCCATGGTATATCCCCTCTGTAAGTTGCTTTGCTGAGTTATTCTGAAGATCTAGGTTCTTGATATAAAAGTCTTAGTGAAATCTATGTATTATTTGAAAAACAATTTCTGAACTTATCTTAGAATAAATATATTCATGAGAAAATGAATTGGTTTATATTTATTTATTTTACTGATTACATTTATATTGTGTCACAGTCAAATTACTCTTGGATAACATGGTTAGATAGATGGCTATAAATTTAATAAATAAATGATGTAGAAAAACATAATTTAAAACATCCATGGTAACTGTAAAATCAGCAAAATCAAAATAATGCCACAATAAAATATAAAACAACAACTGAAGACTAAAACTCCTTAAAAATAAAAACTGAGATGGCAGAATGCATTTAGAAAATAGTTTTGTTTTCAGCATTTTTCTGAATGCAGTCAGGGAAGAGTCCAGCCTGATTTCCAGGGGGAGGCTGTTCCATAGACAGTACTGATATCAAGAAGCAGGGCCGCCTGGCATTAGCAACCTTTACCTCTCAAAAGCTGAGGGGACCAGGAGCAGTTTCTCCCTACATGTCCTAATAGGTTGGGCTGTCTCTGGTCCAGTAGGTACTCAGGTACCAAGTCATAAACAGCTTTATAGGTTAGATATTTCTCTTTTTTTGCCATTCAATCATGTTTAATCCTCAGAGACTGCCTGGAGAAGTCCCTGCAGTTTTCCTGGCAAGATTTCAGAAGTGGTTTGCCCTTGCCTTCTTCCTAGGGCTGAGATAAAGTGACTTGCCCAAAGTCACCCAGCCGGCTTTCATGCCTAAGGGGAGATTAGAACTCACAGTCTCCTGGTTTCTAGCCCGTTGCCTTAACGACTAGACCGAAATGGCTCTTGGTCAGAACTAACACTTTAAGTTGTACTTTAAATTTAAAAACTTTCTGATGTTGATCTTAACTCTGGACACCTTGTTGGACATGCTAATGGGCCAAGAGACTCTCCCTTCATGCCCATTCCTCCAACCTTTTGTTTTGTGACTGGCCATTCCCATCAGACAGCCATTTTGTGACAGGACAAGCCTTCCCTTCCACAACTCAGGTCACCCACATGTTCTCCATGTATCCACCATATTGTAGACAGGGAGAACTGAAAGAACCTTGATCAGCATGCTAGATTTCAAGAGAGTAACTTCAATAAGCTAATGGAAAAAGTAGGAAGGATTCCATAGGTGGAAATCCTGAAGGGAAAAACAGTTCAGGAGAGTTGGTAAATTCTGAAAAATGAGATAATTAAGACCAAACACAAACAATATCAAAGAGAAAAAAAATTGGAGACACTAGATGACACAGGTGTAGTTGCATCAAGACCTCTCTGATAAACAGAGTAACGAAAAGGACAATTTTAAAAATTGGGAAAAGTGCACATAACAAAAACAGAATATCAGGAAATAGCCTGAATCAGCAAGGATGGGTTAGGAAGACTAAGGCTTAACATGAGCTAAGGCCTACTTTGAATACCAAAAATAAGAAAAAAGGGTTATTTGGGTATGTCCAGAACAAGAGGAAAGTCAAGGAAAGGGTTGGCCCACTGGTTGGAGAGGATGGCGAGATGGTGACAGGCAACTGGAAGAAAAATGAACCGCTTAATTCTTACCATGCATCTGTCTTTTCACAAAAGGAACAAGCAGTCCAACTTGTCAAAAGTGACACTGGAACAGTGTGGGATGGATGGTCTCACTACCAGATGGATTTGCAGTTGGCTGAACAATCGTAGCCAGCATGTAGACTTAATGGGTCTATGTCTACCTAGAGGGAGATACGCAGTGGGGTACCTTAGTGTTCTGTCCTGGCCCACTACTCTTCAACATCTTCATAAATGACTTAGATGAGGAAATAGAAGGGTTGCTCATAACATCTGCAGATAACACAAAGCTGTTGGGGTATTGCTAACACCCCAGAAGACTCAACATTCACAAGGATCTTGATAGACTTGAACATTGAGCCCTATCCAATGAAATGTTGTTCAATTTTGAGAAATGTAAGTTTCTGTACTTAGGCAAGAAAAAGCAGATGTACAGGTACAAGATAGGCAGTGCCTGGGTTAGTGATACTTGTGAGAAAGATCTGGGTGTAGATCACAGGTTTAAGTATGAGCCAGCAAAACAACCAATGCAGTTTTCAGCTGCATTAATAGACAGACAGACAGACACTTTATTTTGGTCACTGATCTATAAAATAATAGAGGTATAGTGTCAAGACCACAGGAAGTGATAGTGTCACTCGATGTTGTGCTAGTCAGACCACACCTGGAGTGCTGTGTTTAGTTCTGGTCACAATACAAAATGGACAGTCAGGAACTGGAAAGAGTACAGAGAAGAGCAACAAGGATGCTAAGGGCCTTGGAAGCTAAATCCTACAAAGAGCAATAAAAGGAACTTGGTATGTTAAGTCTGAAGAAAAGAATGCTAAGAGGACACATGATAGCAATTTTCCAAGATATGAAGGGATGTCACAGGGAAGAGGGTGTGGATTTATTCTCCAGAGCACCAAAGGGTAAGATAAGATAGAAACTCTACAGTGAGAGATCAAAAAGTGAAATGAGGAATTTCCTATCTGTGAGAGCTATTAAGCAATGGAACAGTTTACCACTTCAAGTCATGGGTGCTCCATCAGTGGAAGTTTTCAACAAAAGATTGGACAGTCTTTTGTCTGGGAAAGTATGAGGATTCTTGCACTGGACAAGGGGTTGGACTACAAGACCTCCAAGGTCTCTTCCAACCCTATGATTCTATGATTCTCAAAATGTACCCACTCGCCAAAAGTTTGGGGATTTCTGATCTTACTTACGACTAATCCTCAACATTTACTACCATGGTTCTAAGAAGAATTTAGAAAACCAGAAAAGGGCCCTATGTTTCTCCTATAGAGTATCATATGCTTAGATTCCCATGTGTTAACTAACAGATTATTTATTACAGCATTTGTGTAAAATTACCTCTGAAATGTTCAACCAAAAGTATCTTAAAATATCTTCTAACTCTCAAGAGTGGAAATGTGGACTCCTCTTTTATATAGTATCACAAGCAAGTTACCATTCTGTGTGCTACAAACTAGGAAGATACTACTGTGCTTATGTCATGGCTTATGAACTTCTTAGAGGCACCTAGTTGGCCACTGTGGTAACAGAATGTTCCCCTGGGTAGGCTATTAATCCAGCCCAGCATGGTCCTTCTATTCTCCCCATAGTGCCCTGTATTAGCAACATCAATTAGCAACATTGCAGGCTCTTCATTAACCATTTTTCTTTCTACTATGAATGTCTGAAAAATGGTTCAAAACTGACACTATTCCAAGCTGTTATTGACATTAACAACATTCTGATTATGTCAGAGTTAATTATACTACTGTTCAGAGCAGCCCTCAAGGTATGGAAGAAGATGTTTGTATGTGTAAGAGTGCATTTTTGCAGCAATACAAGAATGGGCTGCAGAAGAACTGGGCTGTGGATTTCAATTTTTCATTTTACAGGCCCTATATTTTAAATCAATTCAAGCATGATAATGAAACTAATTGTTTCCAAACTTAACAGATACATTTTTCCAGAGCACTTGGATCCCTGAAGTAATACTACAATAGCTATTTCCTTATCATGCATATTCTACTACTTCTAATTTTTCAGAATATTGGTGCTGAAAGTTTGGGGGTCAGATTTTTGGCAAGAATATATCTTAAATTTGCATATTAAAGTAAACAGTTATGGCAGAGACCTCTCTCTCCAAAATATATAATAACCCACCAAACTGCAATCATAATTCTTCCCGAAGTCTAAGACAGCTGTGAATAAGAAACAGGCATGGCTTGTGTGTCACACTGGCAGTATAGGTCCTTTACCTCTTTCACATCCTTTATGCTACCTCATTCTCATTCTTGCTATTAGTTCCCTTCTTTACCCACTCCTTCCTTCCTTCCCTCCCACCCACCCACCCGCCCGCCCGCCCGCCCGCCCGCCCGCCTGCCTGCCTGCCTGCCTGCCTATTTTGCTCCATATAAAAGCTGGATGAGCACATTTCAGTAAGTTACAACTGGTTGGATCTATATCAAAGCTAAATAAACCACACTATGGCTTAACTTTGGGGAGGGGGAGTTGCTTACTGAGGGCATACAAAAGCAAAAGGAACCAATTTTGCCTCTTAAAATCTCAATCAATCCTTTTTTGAGGTTTGGGGTTGTTTTAATGGGTGCCTTAAATCCTGGGACTTGAGATGCTAATTTTGCCCCCTTAAACTCTCAACCTGGGGATACCCTAGGTACCACAAAATGATGCTGTGGCAACCTGTGGCCCATTGGCTATGAAATGTCCACACATTGGCTTTATACAATAAGCAGATCCACAATTTAGCATCCATTTCAGTGGGCTTCCAAGAATTAAGTTCTATGCCTTACTGCAGTTTTAGCCCTTAGGAACTATGTTTGAAGATACTGCTAGCGTGTGTTGCAATGGGAATGTGTTATATTGCTGTATGATATTGGGCATGTGAGAAAATGTATGAATGCCTGAGGAGCTTCTTCACATGTTATTCTCTTATTTGTGGTGAGATATTAATTGGTCTGTACATCTGCTATCTAATCACTTACTGACAGATACTATAGGCCTGCAGTGTGTCTCTTTTGGAGGGCTTTTAGCCGCAAGCAGCTTCGCAAGGCTGTAAGGTTTTGAACCATATGCCTTGTCCCATACCATTTCTTTTATCTAAATTACCTTAAAAATAGATTTCTAATGTGGCCTTAGTCTGTCTTATTATTGATTTTTTATGTTAAGCTCTCCACACAACAATTGGTACAGGTGGGGGCTGTATAAATAATTATCTGCTACCACAAACACTACAGAGGATTCTCAAGGATTCTCTGAAGATAAGCAAGATTATTTTGACTATTAACATAATAGGAACACACCACAGGAGGATGCAAATGTGCATATGGGAAACATATTTGCATGCTACTGCCTGTGGACACAAATACATAGAATGGGCAGCTGAAAACATTAGAAGAGGTATGCAGAAGCAAGGTTACTTTGTGTATTGCCTATATTACATATGTCTGTCTAAATATCCTATCTGGCATATGTTACAAATGTATGAAAACCAGATGGAACCCTCTGTAAACCTTTCCAATATCCTGCCCTAACTGAGCCCCAGCCCATATTCTGTCTCCACAAGTACTTTACTAAGGCAAGGACTCCTTCTGCTCTCTGCTGGTGAGACCATGATATTGACTTGAATGCCACTGCAGTCAGGCAGAGAACAGGAGCCAGAACCATAAGAAATATTGCCTCTGACAAGTTTGACAGCTGAGATAGTACATGTATTAACCCACTGTGGAGCTAGGGAATGGCTGGTAGCAAATAGAATTTCAAATTACCCACAAACAAACCTAACTGAAATCAATTAGATGTATTTGTGAGTAAGCAAAATTAGGATTGGGTTGAAACGTGCAAGAATCCATCAATACAGCACTTTTATGCCGTCACACTAAGAACTGAGAGAATAGGATGAAATTCAGCAAATGTCAATGAAGCAAACTTGGTACTGGACAACTCAGCCTGTAGACAAGTATGCACACACACTGTATATACACACCACATAAACATATATATTATATAGTATATACTATAACATATATACTAGACTTGAACAAGATCAACCTTGAACTTCTGTCATTTAGTTTACAACAGTGACTGGATTTGTATATCATGTTAATCCATGGCTTGTTTATTTCTGTCAACTGGTAGTTCACAAACAGCATTAAATCATAAACTATGTTTTCCAAATTACAGTGGCTGGATTTACAGATCACACTTAACCAAAGCCAAACAGAACAGACTATAACTTAGTGCAAGGCACAGGCCCAATTAATGGCTGTTTTCACACATAAAACTACAAATATTTTTTTAATCCATAGTTTCTTAAACAAGCCACAATAGAAGAGCTATGGCTGATGGATTAACTTTTATACTAAGACAAAACATACTACATAAAGTAAGATATAAGCACAAAGGTTGGATTCACCCAGATGCTTAACCAAATTACTGAACTGATCCATTTTGGTCTAGACATGTACTCAACATAAACTAATCAAATGGTCAGATTCAGTAAGCCATGAAACATCAACCAAGGTTAAAACTAACTATACTTAGTATGTTGTGTGGTTGTAGTCCCTACAACTTTAACTGTATTTGTTGCATATTCTGTGAACTCAACCTATGAATGTCATCAGAGTGAGTACCAAGGGAAGTTACAACCTGGCAACACACCAGAATAACACAAAGCCATGTACAATTGCTGAACTAATTAAATCTGAGTTTTTGATTCTCATGGACTGAATCCTATGTAAACAGTCATGTCTATGTCAACTGAATCAATTATTTAAATGCACTCAAATCTACATATGATCAGGTAGCATGAAGGCCTCAACCTCATTTATATATACATATATTTATCCCCACGTGCCCCTCAGCCTGTCATTTACAAATTCTCCTGCTCCTAGATGGCCTAGCAAAACACGGCTTACTTGATCATACTGCATGTTCATAGGCAAAAACACAACAAAGAAGGGATGAGGGTTTCATAATGGATTACCCAAACACTGATCAGGTACATAAGTTGCCACGACAGAAATAAACCTCAGATCATACTGTGGTACAGCTGACTTCTGAGATGAAACTGTTCTTTTTCTTAGGACATTTTAAAATTTGAAGTCAGACATATTAAAATCCATGTAGAATTTTGGCAGCTGCTGCATTGTTACTTTATAATAAGATAGCTGTTCCTATATTTGCAATTTTAGCACACCCAGTTCTTTCTTTCTTTCTTTCTTTCTTTCTTTCTTTCTTTCTTTCTTTCTTTCTTTCTTTCTTTCTTTCTTTTTCTTCCTTTCACTGCCTAATCTCATTCAGTGACGACTCTGGGAGGCTTACAATAAATAAAAGAACAAAAATTCATTATACAATACAATATAATATCATAAATACAAAATATAAAATGTAAAATATAACATATAACATATAACATATAACATATAAAATCCAAGATGGTCACAATGGAATTTACGGGGGCCACATCACAGCACCAGCCACCTCCACAATCTACTGTCCCCCCTCTCGCCCCAAGCAAGATGGCAAAGCCAGGTCTTAACTACCTTTCTAAAGGCCAGGAGAGTGGGGGCCAGCCTCACCTCCGGGGGTAAGTTATTCCAACGGGCGGGGGCCATGGCAGAGAAGGCCCTCCTCCAGGACCCTGCCAATCAGCAATCCCTCATGGACAGGGTCTGTAACATGCCCTCTCTGCCTGACCAGGTGGGACGGGTCAATGTAATGGGGGTGATATAGTCTCAATGTCCTAATACTGAATATGCCAAAGACAATATATTTAATATGCTAAGGCCCATGTATTTAGTATGCTTTGTTTACACACTTGTCATCTCTTTTAAATCAGTCCTAATAATATTCCAAATTAGAGTTTATCTAAAGCAATAGACTGGATACATTTCTGTAGGAGATAATTGATAAGCAGAGTAAATAAAAATATACACTTTTTTTTAACACAAAGGCCAACTATACTTAAATCTAGCATGCTGTGCAAAATCTGTGTGGTTAATTTAGGATTTGATATGTTGTACAATCATGGGAAAACTGATTGGGTTAAGCCATGCTGCTGTTAGTAAAGCTATTCACTAGACATCTCTCGAGTGGAGACGTTTCTCTCCACTCAGAATTTGAAATACAGAAGTTTGAACAACCTGCATACCAACCTCTTTTTGAAAATACAAATCCCACAACTAACAGTCAACATGATTTTTAGCTATCCAGATCCTCTGACTTCGTAGGTGGAAGTAAGGAATATCTCCACCTGAAGCAGGAGATATGGCATTCTTCAAACCCAAGGTTTATGCATGCAGGGGAAAGTATAATCTACAGGAAATGTTTTTCAGGAAAATGAACCTGGGGTCCTGTGTATGCCAGCACATACACAGAATAAGTGATCTTTCCTAGAGGCAAAATGGAAAGTTGAGGAGAGTAACAACATCACCAAATTTTTAAAAAGCAGATCACATCATAGCCTTAAGATTGTAACTACATGTTTTGTTTGTTTGTTTGTTTATTTGGCTGCTTCCCTAACCTCAGGGGTCACAGGATTGCTCCTAGCCCTGGGCAGGAGTGGCGGGGGGGGGGGAGCTAGCCTGCACCTGTCTGACCTGAAGAGTCAATGAACTGGACCAAATGAGATACAGTAACTGCTATTTTCTTACCACAAGGAAAAGGTGTTCCCTTTAGTGAAAGGAAGATCCTGAATAAAGAAAGGGACCCCGTATTTATTTGACACAATAACCAATCAAAATTTAACACATAACACATGCTGACTTTACACGTGTTTGACCATATAACCCTCATTTCACCAAACCTTATCACTTCCTGAGCTGCTGCCTTCTCACATCCAGCCCAGAACATCCTTTTCTCTTAGAATGAGTGACTACTTTCACTGACCTTCACAACTTCCTTTCTCACAGACCACACACACAGAGTTATCAGTAATAGCTGCCAGGTGTATGATTCCTCTCATCCCGTGCAGTCCCCCTTTTGGTTCTAGGGAAACCTTTCTCAAGAGCCATCCTTCTGGTTTTGGTTCAGACAGATACAGACCAATCTAAATTCTAAAAGTGAACTCAGGAATGGTGGAAGAAATTGGGTACACAATGAGCAGCAACACAGTAGACAACAGAAGAGCAAAATAATCCACAAATGAAAAGTTTCTGAAGCAACTGTCAGTTGTTAAACCAATTAATGGATAGCAGAGCTGACACCAGGGACAGTAATGGAAGGTTAGCGAGGACATGCATGCACTGAGAAATATTAGCTAGAATAAATAAATGTTTCAATGATGCCCGAATGATTGTGGTAGGCACAGCATGTTCGATTTAAGTAAACAAAAACTCTACTTTGAGCTGCTTTGGTCCAAGGTTAATCTATTCTGAAGAACCTCTTGAGCTACTGAATTAATTTCATCTTGTAAGGCCAAAGTAATATTCATGGTGGTATTGGCAAACAGCTCCAATTTCTTAAACATGTTCTGAATAGCATATTCTAATTATTCTACTCCCATCCAAGGGAATAACTCTCTGAAGGCAAACCAATCTGGGCTGGCCTCCTCTAGCAATGGATTTGAAATTATCTGAAATGGAAAGTAGAGCAATATGAGGTAGTCATCTGCTCTAAAGGCTAATAGTGCATACCCCCAGTCCACCCAAAGTTCAAGTACCAATCCAATTGAGGGTAAAAATGATTCTGCCCAAAATCTACAAATCCAAAAGGTTTCCAGAGGTGCAAGAGACACTGCCTGCAAACCCCAGCAGAACAAGGATTCCTTCTGTTTAGTGGCATTGCAAACATCCCAAAGTTGAGTGAATAATGAGAAAGGTTTACTTTTGCCATAACTTTGATCATATTTATGAAGGATGAATTGAACCAAGTACCAGGAAATGGTACTTACATTTCTAGTTATAGGACTTTCATACACTTTATCTAAAGAAAAAATATATTTACAAAAGGGATCACAACCCACAGGATTTTGTTGTAAACCACCCAGAGTCCCTCCAGTGGGAGGAGATGGGCAGTGACAAATTTTATTAAAAATAAATAAATAAATAAATAAATAACTTGGGCAGCTGGTGGTGCTGGGAGGTTGATTTTGTTTAATACAAAGGTAAGCTAGGGGAGAAAACCCAGTACAGATGTGAGGTGAAAAAGGAACAATAGGGATTGGGAGTATTAGCCAGAGGATGGGAATACTGAGACGGATTAGTAGCATTTAAGGGAAACAATCAAGGAGGGGCCTTTAAAAGATCAAATAGGACTTACTGTGGGGAAGATACAGGAATTAAAGGCAACCCTTGGTTGTGGGGCTGGAGAAGGGGCGCATGAGGGCAAGGTAGAGGCACAAGGGAGTACATGCATAGGAGGCAGGAGCAGACAAAAAGAGAAGCGGAGTCAGGAAAAGAGAATGAACAGCATGCATGTGCATGACAGCTTACTGGTGGCTAAGGAGGAGACATAAAGCCAGATCAGACAGTTTGTAATCCAAAAACATGTACTGCCTTGAAAGTGTTGAGGGAAAAGCCAGAGATTTGGTCAGGTCATGGTCAAGAACAAAACAGGAGTCAGGAGTGAGAAAACAGGAAGCACAAAGCCAGATGCCAAAGCTGTTTCAAGCAATGGAAGGCAGCCACTGCATGGTTTAAATCCTCAGCCACTGAGCACACACAGCTGAAACTCTTCTTGTTCAGCAGGTGCCAGTCTTGCTTGAAGTATCAGCATCTTGTCACTTACTCACAAGGCATTGACTTCGATGGGGCATAGGATTCATAGGCTGGGGTGCTTTCCCCTACTTCTTGGCACCCATGTTGGCCAAAGGGGCATCAGTGCTGGCTAAGTAAGGACCTGAAGAGGTATAGTGTTGGTGGAGGAAGGGGCTGCCATTGACGAATCTGAAGGCATAACACCCACTTGGCCTGACTGGCCCGTGTCTTCAGGCCAGGCCCTGGCGCCATGACATATATAATGATTGGGAGTATATTATATCAGTATAATGAACAATATACTTAAAATAGCAAAAAATAGTAGTCTGTGACATATAAAAGGTGGCCCTGGGATTCTATGACACCCTCCTCTGCAGGGAGGCAGGACCCATTTGAATGGTCTGCCCCTGACAACTGATGGACCTGGCAGGGTTTCAGAGGGAGCTGGGGGTTACCCGAGGACCTGATGCAGGTCCTGCTGCCTGGAATAGGGAGGTGGCCGGGCCTTGGACAGGATAGCGCCTGTGCGATCTCTCTTGTCCCATCGAACCCGGCACTCCCCGTGGTCCATGGAGGAGTTGAGGATTCTAAAGAGGATTATGAGACTTCTAAAGGGCCACTGGAGGAAGACAAAGACAGAGTCCAACCGAACACAAGCTAGAGCCGCTACTAAGGCCTACCTTGTGGCGGTAAGAACAGCAAAACATCAATATTTCTCCGCTGTTATTGCATCTGCAGAATGCCACCCAGTGACCCTGTTTAAGGTCACTCGATACCTTCTGGGGAAGGGGGGCCCGGTAACCTATCTTCAGGGCTGTGCTTAGGAGTTTTTTGAGCATCTGCAGGATAAAATCACTTGGATCCATTCTAAGTTGGACTCCAAACGTGAGGCAGGGTCTGTGGAGATGCCGAGGGAACGGACTTACCTTGTTATCTGGGAGAAGTTTGACCCTGTTGGGCCCGAGGAAGTGGACAGGATCCTCCAGACTGTAAACACCACCACCTGCCAACTAGACCCATGCCCCTCCTGGCTAGTGAAAGCAGTGTGGGAAGTGACATGCGGTTGGGTCCAAGTGATGGTAAATGCATCTTTGAGAGAGGGGGTGTTTCTGGCAGCCTTTAAAAAGGCACTGGTGCACCCCCTCCTCAAAAAACCATTGCTGGACCCTATTGTTTTGGACAACTTTCGTCCAATCTCCCACCTCCCCTTTTCAGGGAAGGTGGTTGAGAAAGTGGTGGCGTTGCAGCTCCAGAGGCTTCTGGATGAAATGGATTATCTAGACCCCTTTCAGTCAGGTTTCAGGCCCAGATATGGAACAGAAATGGCATTGGTTGCTCTTATGGATGATCTCAGGCGGGAGCGAGATGGAGGCAGTGCATCCATCCTTGCTCTTCTTGACCTCTCAATGGCTTTCAATACCATCGACCATGGTATCCTTTTGGGTCGGCTCAGGGAGTTGGGGGTGGGCAGCGTAGTTTTACGCTGATTCATTTCCTTCCTCCAGGGCCAGTCCCAATCGGTGGTGATATGGAGAGAGAGATCTGGCCCATGGTCCCTTCTTTGTGGGGTGCCACAGGGCTCAGTACTCTCTCCGCTCCTTTTCAACATCTACATGAAACCGCTGGGTGAGATCATCCGTCATCACAGGGTGAGGTATCATCAATATGCTGATGATACTCAATTATACATCTCCGTCCCGGGTGAAGTAAGTGATGCTGTGACCATCCTATGCCAGTGCCTGGGGGCTGTAGGGGTCTGGATGGGGAACAACAGGCTTCAGCTGAACCCTGGTAAGACAGAGTGGCTGTGGGTGGGAGGGTCCTCAGTATCCAGGAATTTAACATCTTTGGTTCTGGATGGGGTCACACTGCCTCAGACAGACCCGGTGCGTAATCTGGGGGTCCTCCTGGACTCTCAACTCCTGCTCAAAGAGCAGGTGGCAGTCGTGGCCAGGAGGGCCTTTGCGCAGCTTCATGTTGCGTGCCCTTCACGCGGTCACTCATGCCCTGGTCATCTCCCATATAGACTATTGCAACACGCTCTACATGGGGCTACCCTTGAAGAGTATCCAGAAGTTACAGCTGGTCCAAAATGTAGCTGCGCAGGCAATTCTTGGTGCCCCTAGATCAGCATGTGTTACACCGTTGCTTCGCAAGTTGCATTGGGTACCAGTCTCCTTCCGGGTCCAATTCAAGCTGTTGGTTATCACCTTTAAAGCCCTTCATGGCATGGGTCCAGGCTACCTGAGGGACCGTCTCATCCCCATTGCATCAACCCGTCCCACCCGATCATGCAGAGAGGGCATGTTACAGACCCCGTCTATAAGAGAATTCAATCTGGTGGGGTCCAGGAAGCAGGCCTTCTCTGCAGTGGCACCCACCCTCTGGAACACTCTTCCTCGACAGATAAGACAGATTCCATCTCTTGCGCCCTTCCGAAAACAATTGGGGCGGGAAGGGAAGTAATAACACCTGGAGATGGTTAGCACCTTAAATGGCCCCTTTAGATACACGTGAATGATATTCCAACTGCTACCATCATCTGGATTTTATATTGTATTTATGTTTATCTCATATTTGTATTTATATTTATTAGAGTATTTTAATGTTTTTATCTTTGTTGTAAACCGCCCACAGTCTCCCCTTTGGGGGAGATGGACAGTGGCTGAATTTAAGAAAGAAAGAAAGAAAGAAAGAAAGAAAGAAAGAAAGAAAGGAAGGAAGGAAGGAAGGAAGGAAGGAAGGGAAACAGATTAGTAGAGAGAATAATTTGTGCATCACTTTGAGACTCTATGGATAAGCTTGTATGGGCAAAAAAATCTATATACAATGCCACTTCTTTCACTAATACATGGTAGAACCCCTACAAATATGATTATATACTCCCTAACACTGCTCCTACTATTGATCAGGAATAAAAGGTTCATTCTTCAGATGAGGAATCATTGCTCCTAGTGGTTGTCTGGTCCATGCTTGGTTTTCTGTTCCCCCAATCCCTTAGTCACTGCATGTGTTGGTTACCTTGCTGTCAGCTTCTTCTGAACTGCTGGTATAAAAACTGTGATGCTCCCCCTCTAGTGGCGCTGTCATCTTTGTCACCTGGGTGCAATGATACCAGGCTCCTTTCCCTTGTACCTTTACTGTAGTCTCAGTGGTAAGTAGGACAAGACATGGGCCTCCCCACCTTGGTTCCAGAATTAACTTTTTGTTGCTTTTTAAAGTTTGAGAACCTCCACAACAGCAAGTTTCATGGTATTCACTGGGTGAGTTTCCTTCAACCCTTTATAAAGGAAATTTAAAGTACAAGTTAAAGGATAAAAAAAAGTCTTTTTTGGGATTAACAGCAAAAGGGTGCTTAGAGTGTTGATTTTAGAAAGTGATAAATGGACTAAGGGTCCAGATGGATTTAATAACATTCTGAATGAAATATAAGAATCCTTCCTGCAGGAAACTTTCCATGTTTTTGCATTCGGAAGAAAAACAACATGATAAGATGGGACTTTGAAGGTTGGACACTAGGGGGCACCAGAAGGAAATAAATAATTTTTTAAACAATGGATGCATTGAGAGATATTTGTGAATAACAGACTCAGAAATTAGTTTTAAAAATCTCTGTTATTATTGATAGATTAAACGATGCTATGGAAGAGGAACAAGTACTACTAGACAAGTCTGAAATTGATTCAAATGTGGACTTAAAAATGACAGGCTACAAGAAGGATATGGAAAAAGATGAAATATTGAATATACAATGAAACCAGCTGATGTTTTGATAACTAAAAAGGACATACAAATAATAGTCCAGAAGAGTGTTTTGGACAACCCATTTATATTGGATTTCCAAAAGGGATTTGTTAATGCTGTCAGCGATTTTGTGAGAAGCCAGAAGAGTGTCTTGGATAACCTCCCTATAATGGACTTACAGAAGGGATCTGCTAATGCTGTTAGTGACTTTGTGAGAATAGATAAAGAGAAAATGAAAAGAAAGCAAGTGTTTGGACACTATTTGAAGGGATTAAAGATCAAGATTGTTGGGAGCAAGGGGAAGGAGTATGAAGTTGGTTTATTTGACCAAGGTTAAAACAGATAGGTTGTTGTTTCTGGAAATTTTTAATGGATTTTTTTTCTGACCAGTACTGGATGATGATGCTTTAGGTTTTGTTTATTGATAAGAGGTATATGGGAAAGAGTATATTTGTTGTATTTTAAATTGTACCTCATTAAAGTTAAAACCTTTATGTTGTTATCTCTGGTAAGTTTAATTGGATTTTTATTGACTAGATTTAGAAGAGATTTGGGGATGTGTTTAAAACAAAATGAGATATAAGTTTAAAAGGAAGGAATTCAAGTAGGTTTATTAGATTAAGTTAATAATAGATAAAGAGAACCAGTTTTGTGTAGTGGTTAAGGCATCAGGCTAGAAACAGAAGACTCTGAGTTCTAGTCCTGCCTTAGGCACAAAGCCAGCTGGGTGACCTTGGGCCAGTCACTTTCTCTCAGCCCTAGGAAGGAGGCAATGTCAAACCACTTCTGAAAACCTTGCCAAGAAAACTGAAGGGACGTGTCCAGGCAGACTCCCAGAATTGGACACGATTGAACGTAATAATAATAATAATAATAATAATAATAATAATAATGTGGTTATTTATAACCCTTAATGGACATTTGTGGGGAAGGAAGCTCCATTTGCCCAAGAAAATAGCCTGAAGGATATCATAGTTCCAATCCATGCCTTTGTGAGAAGGGCAACAGATCCTGCTGGAACATCAGAAAAAGGCCTTCTGACTAAGTGGAAGCCCACTCATTTATTTTCAAATGTATATACTGCTGTAGCCCAGTGAAGCTTAAAGCAACATACCGCAGCCTGGCTGGAATTTGGTGGCACTGAAGATGTCCCCATTACTTTCATTCTTTCTTAATTGTTTTTCTCCCCAGGGATAATGGCATAGCAAGGCCAATATAGGCCTTATTATTGCCACCTGCTGAAAAAACTCTGTACAATAGTTAGAGTCCTGCAAAAGCATCCAAGAGGTGCTGAACAGTCTTCTCAATTGTTCTGTCACTAAGTATCCTGGACACCCAATTGCTCTGTCACTAAGAACTTGGATACCAGTCAGTCTCTGCAACAAATTATTAGTATAACAGAAATAATCCAAGGGTCACGATCAATTGCTTCTTCTAGTTTATGAATTTCATACAGTCCCATTACATCCTTCACAATTCTGAAGAAATGCCTCCTTAAGGCACAGTCCCCAACAGGACTAGAGTCTGACTGGCTTGGTTCAAGACAGTTTAGATCCTGAAAATCAGGACAAAAGGAATAAATGTTCCTCCCAACACCTTCTCTATCATTCATGCGTAATCTCCCTTTTAAACATGCATTTCATCTCCAAATAAGATAATGGCAAAGGAGTATCCACATTAGCATTACCCTTCAGCTGCATGATCTACTTTTTATTCCTCAAAATACCCACATGCACTTTTGATCCAACAGAAGTGAATAAAGAAAATTCAGTTATCTGCAATGTTCTGTTTAGAAACCAAATGTGATTCACCTGATCCTTGCATCCCACTTCTATTTCACAATATTCAAGCCTCACCTTAAATAGCCCATCTCTCTAGTTTTGAGCCAGTTGATCCATCATCTGCACTACATTTCCCGCTGCTGTTTATTTTCAGTGAAGTAAACTAAAATTTAGCTTAGTGGCTTTAGACTGGATATTGAGGGAGAGAATAAATACTGAGACATCCTTTAATGGAGGGGAAAAAAATCTAATGGAGTGTAAGGAAACTGCATGGATTTCTTTTGTACTTGCCTGTTGTCTGCTTTCACTGATTCCCCTGGGTTTTGGCCCACATGCTAGTGCCCACTCTCCATATTCCACAAAGCCCGTATGCGCTGTTGGCCCCAAAAGTTGCGCACGAATGCTTTTGTCCCTTCACCTAGGACTGCACGGTGTCTTCATCCTAGAACAGTGTACGGCCGAGGAAGGCAGTGTGCAAGGCGAAGTTTCGAGTCAGCTGGCTCACTTCCTCTTTGGTTTGGCCACGTACCGCTCAACTGAAAGCGCCAATTAGCTACTAGGGCTTTGGCGCTCAGGATAGACAAAGAGCGCAACAGCGATGCCCGGGTCCAGGGCCTGAGAGCGGGAAGCGCGAGTAGAACACGGATTGTTTAGACTGAGGTCCCGCCGGGGACAGAAGGAAAAAGGCGATTGGTGGAGGGGACGATGGGCCGGGCTCCACTGGAGGAGGTAGGAGGATTAGCTCAGGCGCGAAGTGCGAGGATTGGCGGTGGCGCAACTGGGACGTTAAGCCGGTGGCGCGCGGAGCGAGCTTGGGAGAGGAAATCGAAGGGGGCGGGACAGAGCACTGAGAAGCGAGCGAGCCTGTCATGGCGCGAGTGTCGGTTTTGGGAGTTTCGCTGCTGGAGAACCCAAGCCCTTTTGACCACCCGCTCCGCTTCCAGGTGCAGTTCGAGTGCGGAGAGGCGTTGCCCCACGGTGAGTGCCAGGCGTTGGGCTTGACCGGCGCGCGAAGTCTCCCGCCCACGGGCAGCGCTCCCGGGAGCAGAGCTGCGGAGAGATGCGTTACGGCGGGAAGATTTGGTCCTATGATTGAGACGTTCGGCCAAAAGAATTACTAAATGACCTTGGCTACTCGCACTCCGTAGCTGTCCGGCCTCCTTCACAAGGTGGCTTTGAGGAGCAAAAAGCGGAGCGTACTACCTTGAGCTATTGGGGAAGAAGGGGTTTGAATGAAACTGAATACCTCCTGTTTGGGGGAGAGGTTAATTGTTGGAATCGCGGTTGCAGTCTGTCTGTTGACTTTACCACAATCTCGTCACCTAAATAATTTTAAATGCTCCTGCCTCAAATAGCCCGGTCTTCATACCTGTAGCAAAAAAAGTACCTTCTCTGATTTGGTGGAGGGAGAGTGTTGGCCTGGTGGGACTCCTAATAGACATGCGTGGCTGGGATGTTCACAAAAAGATTTCAGTACTGACATGGCAAACAAGGAGGGTATTTTTGGCTTTAGAATAGGTATAATAACCCGTGTGTGTTGAAGGTGGGGGGACTTTCAGAGTACTGTAGTAATCATGAATTCCTTCAGATTTCAGTTAAATTTTGTTTGCGGCTTATTATCAGTGCAGAAAGCTTGCGGATCATTTTAGCAGATGGAAATAGTATTCTGTTTCCTATTGGACTAATTTACAGAGCTTATGAAAGCTTTTGCTCATTAAAAGCTTTATGTTCTATTCTATGGTTTTCAGCAGTAGCATTGGTCTTCGTCCTTTCATGCAAGGCAAAAAACCATACTTGATAATTTAAATCAGGGTTTCTCAACCAGGCTTCCATGGATCCCTAGGGTTCCCTGAGAGGTCACTAGGGGTTCCCTGGGAGATCACCATTTATTTAAAAAAACTATTTCAAATTCAGGCAACTTCACATTAAAGAGGTAAGTTTCATTCTTTATTTTTAGTTTAAGAACGCTGTTAATGTATATATGCAGGCCTACACATGAAACTAATATAATAATTTTGTAACTTGTGGTCTATATTTGAGCCTGAATGTGCAGGGGTTCCCCAAGACCTGAAGAATATTTCAAGGGTTCGTCTGGAGTCAAACAGTTGAGAAAGGCTGCTTTAAATCTTCAAATAAAAGCCTCTGCACATTACACTCTGGGATAAGTTGATTTTACTCCTGATTACCATTTATTACTTTTTCTTTTTCTCCTTCTGTCTTAGATGAATATATACTTCTTACAGGAGCCAGACTTGATTTACTTAGCTTCAAGAGGAAAATGAACTAACAAATCCATTGCTGTACACAGAACAAACTGTTAGTGTTTTTCTTAGTAACATCAGGATGATTCTCTGCCCCACAATCTTAAAATCTAAACTTACAATCTGTTACAGGAAACACAATCAGAAAAGAGACTTATATGTACAGTTTCTCATATGGAGCATAACTGTCTCTTCCTCTACCAATCTGTTTCTAATTCTGTATCTTGGACTGAGAAATTTAAATCTGATCCTCTGATTTCTACTTCCTACTGATTATTTCATAGGATTTTCATTTTATGCTATGATTCAGAGTGATCTGAGGGAAAGCTACTTTCTCAACCTCATCAAGAAATACAAGACACTTTCTAACTTTGTGCTACTGTACTGATTTTCTTACAAACAAAAAGCAAGCATTTATTCAATTATAGTCCTCTTCAGAAGAAGCAATTGGGAGTCAGCCTTTTGCTACAGAGTGACTTATCAAGCGTATGGCTTTCCCTCATGAATAAGCCTAGGAAGTAGCATAGAAGAAGGGTCTATGAAGAAGATGATCATATTCCCTGTTTTGCATTGCTCATACTGTTTTAGTATGATTCTATTACATATGATAACCATATAATACTGTGTAGTTCAGCATTTTGGGAATTATACCTGTTAATAAGTGTTTTCCTAGACCCAAACTACAGCTGTAAAACTTATGTTTGAAAGCATGTGGGCAATATCTAGAAAAATCTTAGAATCTGGGACAATAAGTACAGCTGAACACAACAGAGGCCAGCAGTATTTCTTTATTTCCCACATTTTGCTCTGGCCAATACTCAAAATGTCTGGTATAAATTAAACATAATTTAAAATTAAAATATAGGTAGACCTCACTCCCTGCATAAACTGATCTGTCCTACCAGTTCCTTCATTTGTACTCCAGCCAATATCCCATCAGCTTCATTATTCACAGCTGCCTAGTAAACCAAGGGGATTTGTCTTTGTCCCCATGAGAGGGTGCTGAGGAGCTGTATTGTTAAACATCCAGGGTATCTCTTTATTCCACATATTGGTAATCTCCAACAGATAAGGTGAAGAGTTCTAGGTGCATTCAGAAACCCGTCTAAATCAGAGGTAGAATGAGTCTTCTGTAGTTGAGAATTGATTATGGTGAAAACTGGAGTAACAGACTAGAGCAGGGAGTGAACAATTTACAATCCAGGACTGCATAGAGCCTTCAAAAACATTTTTGTAGTTTCTGAAGCCACTCCAATCATTCCACCAGATTTTGGTGATGCAGTTGGTAAAAACTGATGGTGTGTTTTTCCACCACTTTCAGTTTAAAAGACATGGAAAAATTCTGGATATAGATTCTTGTAATTAGAGTTCCTGTACTATATGAATCAAATGTCATAGTTGCATCAACAGTCTGTCATAGAAGATTATGCATTGTAGTTCCTGATTTTCACTGTTGAGCCACCTTGTCAGACTCCCTGATCAAAGGTTCACGGAACTCTCCTATCGGAATCGCTTCCATCTTTCCAGCACCGGTGTGAACAGACTTCCAGTCGCCAGAAGGGAGGGGGGTGCCAGATCGGAGTGGGAATGGGGTTGTTATGGCTAAAGAATTATTACCAAGGCCATTCGGCCGGGCGAATGCCAGGAGGGCCATCTGGCATGGGAAGGGGGGTTGCATGCTTTAGTATGTAAGGGGTAATTTAGAGGCTTGTAGTTTTAAATGACAGTTTGCATGGGAATTTCTCCATTTGCAACTTTTTGTACTAGTCACTTCGCATCATTAAACAGTAGAAAGAGCCTGGTCTCTAGACTCATTGAATGAGTGCTTGAGTGTGCTGTTAAGTACACACCTAGATTCACTTATGTAAGATGGGCAGCCATACAAATTGAATAAATAAATATTTTATCTAATAAGATTATCATAAAGACAGAAAACAATGAAATAAATTTCAGTGGACCTTTTTTAGAATATTCTTTAAACTTAGTGAGAACCTGGTTTCTCTGCATTTACAACTTGTGTAATATTTCTTTATTCAATTTATATGGCTGCCCACTGATCAGCTACATATACAGTTGTAATCGAAATTATTCAACCCCCATTGCAAATCAGGTTGATTGTCAAAACGTACAGATTTTCAGCTGTTTGCAATGAACAAATCAAACAAAAGCAATTGAAATAGCTCAACACAACAAATGCTTCAAGTGGTGTCCCCAAATTCAACTGAAAATGCAACTTATCATGACTTCTCTAGTCTCAAAATTATTCAACCCCCTGAATAGAATCCATCACAACAGCACACATACAGTATGCAAAACAGGCGTTGTCTCAAGCACACCTGATGCAACTAATCAAGGGCTTCATTAGTTGCACCAGGTGTGCTTGAGCTCTAACACATGAAATACCTGAAGTGGCTAGGGGTCTGTTGAGTGTCACGTTTGACTGCATGTTAGAAATACAGTATGGCTAAGTCAAAAGAACGGTCCAAAAGGGTAAGAGAAGAGATAATCACCCTTCACAAACAAGGAACAGGATACAAAAAGAACACTGAATGTTCCTAGAGACACCGCTGGAAGCGTAGTTTGCAAGTTCAAAGTTAAAGGAACAGTGGTTACGCTACCTGGACGGGGCAGAAAAAGGAAGCTGTCAATGGCTGCAACCAGATTTCTGAGAAGGCAGATTGAGAGAAACCCTCGAGTGACTGCAAAAGACCTGCAGCAAGACTTGGTGGCAACAGGCACTGTGGTTTCAGTGAGCACAGTAAGGCTCATGCTAAACACAGAAGGTTTCCATGTCAGAACTCCCAAGACGTACACCACTACTGACCCAAAAGCACAAGAAAAGTTGGTTCCAATATGCTCAAAATCATATACATAATTCACAGAAGTTTTGGGATTCTGTTCTGTGGAGCAATGAAACAAAACTGGAACTTTTTGGCCTGATGGATCAGCGGTATGTCTGGAGGAAGAAGAATGAAGCATACGCTGAAGAGAACACTCTGCCTACAGTTAAGCATGGTGGTGGCTTGGTGATGCTCTGGGGCTGCTTTGCATCCTCTGGCATCGGAAACCTGCAGCGTGTGGGCAGCAAGATGGATTCATTGAAGTATCAGGAAATCCGAGGAGAAAACATCATGCCGTCTGTAAGGAAGCTGAAGCTTGGGCGTCATTGGACCTTCCAACAGGTCAATGATCCCAAGCACACCTCAAATTCCACTAAGGCTTGGATGCAGAAGTAGTCCTGGAAGATTCTACAGTGGCCATCACAGTCACCTGACTTGAACCCCATAGAATCTCTGGTGGGATTTGAAGAAGGCAGTTGCAGCACGCAAACCCAAGAATATTACTGAACTGGAGACCATTGCTCATGTGGAATGGGCTAAGATTCCTCAGGAACGCTGCCAGAAGCTGGTGTCTGGCAATGCATCTCATTTGCAGCAGGTCATAACAGCAAAAGGGTACTCTACTAAGTATTGAAGATGCTTGCCATGAAGGGGTTGAATAATTTTGAGATTGGAGAAGTCATGATAAGTTGCATTTTCAGTTGAATTTGGGGACACCACTTGAAGCATTTGTTGTGTTGAGCTATTTCAATTGCTTTTGTTTGATTTGTTCATTGCAAACAGCTGAACGTCTGTACATTTTGACAATCAACCTGATTTGCAATGGGGGTTGAATAATTTTGATTACAACTGTAGCTGGCTCTAAGTCAGAGGTGGTCTGATTACAACTGCTTGTATTCCCTGGACATCCTCGAACTGCCAAAAATCTAAATCTTTTGCAGCCTTCAGCCTCTTAAAAATGTTAAGCGCAGTCCTCAGTCATCAAAAAGTTGGCCACTTTTGATATAAGTTCATCCATATACTTTATCTTTAAAAGAAAATGTATGAAACAGCTCTAAGAATTAGAGGAATGAGTCTTGGTTATATGAAGCATGTTAAATACTTATGGTCGTATAAATCTGCTTGCCAACAATTTTCTCTAAGTCAGACTCCAAAGAAAACAGCTGTACTGTGCTCAGCATATGTTACATCTCATCCACAGTTCTTGCATTTGTTAAGGCATTTTATACTTAAATTGAGGAGAAGCTATTCTAAAATATTTTGGAGATACAGCTAAAAATGATAGAAGCTGAATTATAGTTGTTTTGGCTTCCTTAGTTGATAAAAGCTGCTTCAGTCGTGCACTTGCAGATATTTTTTTATCTTTTTATTTTCTATCCTACCTTTATTATTTTTTTATAAACAACTCAAGGCAGCGAACATACCTAATACTCCCTCCTCCTCCTATTTTCCCCACAACCACCACCCTGTGAGGTGAGTTGGGCTGAGAGAGAGTGACTGGCCCAAGATCACCCAGCCAGCTTTCATGTCAGTGACTTGTCTCAATATTTTCGCTTTGCAAGGGTGGAGAAGAGCATATTTCCCTCAGCGATTTAAGATTGTAGTGCTTATACTCTTGTAATTGTATCCCTGTTGTTTTTATCTTTCAGATTTGGAATGGAAGATCATCTATGTAGGATCTGCAGAGAGTGAGGAATATGATCAAATTCTTGATTCTGTACTGGTAGGACCTGTTCCAGCTGGGAGACATATGTTTGTGTTTGAAGTAAGCTCTAATTTTTTATTTGGAAAAAGAAAGAAGGCAGGGACACAGCATGAGAGGAGAAGTCTAACCACTTGCAATGCTTTTTAAGTAGAATGGTGGGATTAAAATATTCTACAAATCTACAGATACTTGGACATAATTACTTCTTTAATATTTCTATCATTAGTCTTCTAGATGAGTATGTCCTAAATTCCATATTTATTCTATCATGGCTAAGTGATTCAGTGCATGCTCTCTATGCAAAAATTCTGAGGTCAATTCTTGATACCTCAAAGTAGGGGTAGGGAAAGATTCCTATCTAAAACCGTAGAGAACTGCTGTAATGTTATGCTGACAATGCTAAGTTAGACAAACCAGTGGTCTGTTTTGCTTCCTTTGTGCTAAAATCCAGTGAGATGTGTTGGATTCTATCTTTGATTTGGGCTATTTAGGACTGGATTTAAATCTCCTTTCAACCTAGGAGCTGTTGTTTCTTTGTGAAGTATGGCTTGCTGTTAATAAAATGGAGAAAAGAATCCATTTATGCTTTATATTCTTTGGAAGAACAGCAAGATACAAATGTCACTGATCTGTTCTCCATTTCTTCTATAGGCAAATAGTCCCAACCCTGATCTAATCCCTGAAAGTGATGCTGTGGGAGTTACAGTGATACTCATTACTTGTACCTACCTTTGTCAGGAGTTCATCCGCATTGGGTATTATGTGAATAATGAATATATAAATCCTGAATTAAGAGAGAACCCACCTCTCAAGCCAGACTTTTCCCAGGTGAGACACTAATAAGAACACACTGATTGTATTTTTTCAGCTTAGTACAACAACCCCTCACCAAACTTGCAGTACCCACTCCCTAGAAATTAGGTGAAGGAAAATTGGCTGCTATAATTTTCTGAAATACGACGAGGATTCAGGTAGGATTTGTAAGTTGTTTTGCTTATCAGGAATAGTAATGATATAAAAGGGCCATTGTACAAATATATAATGCATATTGACATAGACAGATTGTGTATGTCTGTGTATGCAAATATAGTTAATTAAAATAGAGCATCTTTTAAAGAAAATAAAATTATTGCAGTCTCCAAATAGCAGATATAGCTGGTTAGTAGTTCTTGAGATCAGCAATTGTATAATACTGGTAAATATTATACAGTTATAGAGAAGCTGTTATACAAATTAGGATCCCAGAACTGAGTCAGAAACTATTACAATGATTTCAGCTCAGTATCAGTTTACTGTATGCTTCCTGGACAAGGCACTATGCCTTGAATAGGATGCAGAAAAATATATAGTCCTTATGATACAGAATGGAGCTTGATTTTGTTGCTAAAGCAAATAAAATTTTGTAAGATGAATAATAGCTAGTTACAGTTCCTTTTTGGATATGCAGTGTGATTAAATGATGTTGCTTGTTGCAGAATACTATGAGAAAAAGCTTTAAATCTCAAAGTTAATGTCAAGTGTTTAGTGATCATCTTAAGTTAGAGGAACTTGATAATTTCATTGAGGAAAGAACATACTCTGACAAATATATTTAAAGCAAACTGGCTCGATGGGATGGAGTTCAGCATTCAGAACAGAGTATGCAGGTCTACTGCACAAGGATTACTTTGATGGAATACTGTACAGTAGTAAGTATTATTCACAAAATTAGTTTCTACACCAGTTTAGTCTAGTGGTTAAGGTTCTGGCTAGAAACCAGGAGTCTGTGAGTTCTAGTCCCACCGTAGGCATGAAAGCCAAGTGGGTGACCTTGGGCCAGTCACTCTGCCCAACTCACTTCACAGGGTTGTTGTTGTGGGGAAAATAGGAGGAGGAAGGAGTATTAGGTATGTTCGCTGCCTTGAGTTATTTATAAAAATAATAAAGGCAGGGTAGAAAATAAATAAATAAATACATTATAAAAATAATGCTGATTATTTTTCTGCTGTTTTTCTAGTTGCAGAGGAATATCTTGGCCTCCAATCCCCGAGTCACCCGTTTCCACATCAATTGGGATGGACCTAAAGACCAGATGGACAATATTGAAAACGTAGACCCAGAACCTGATGGTTTCCTATCTTCTAGCTGTGCCCACATCAAAGGATTGATTCCTTCTGTGGGCCTGCAACCTGAAAATTCGATGGACTGCATGTAAATCAGGCAGAGGAATTTAAGGATGCAGATGATTGCAGCTAAATGGGTTATTTGAAAAAACTGTGAAGAGATTTGGATTCTTAGGGCCAGTAAAGCAATGGGAGTCCTAAATGTTACATCTGTGTAGACAAACATATCAGAGCTCTTTTCATATCTGGGTTTGTGACAAATGTGTCTTCCTGATTATAGATCTGTAATTCTGCCATGTTATTTCTTGAGTGAAACTTGGGCCCTCTTGCACTGACTGTTTATGAACACTTAGTTGACACAAAAAAAATCTTGTGCCATATTTCCTGAAGACTGAGAACAGTAGGAGCTAACTTATTCTGATCATCCATTTCCTGAAAGTTGGCACAGCAAGCAGTCTCATTTCTGGACAATTTGATTTTTTTTCTGTTAGTACAGACAGCTGACTCTTGAGGAGGTGCTCTTAGTAAGTGACCAGATACATCATAGCTATTACGTGGTTATTCCAGTTTTATAACCATTTTCTTCTGAGTTTCAAAGATACTTGCCTCACATCAAATATTAGGAAAATTGAGTTTTAGAGTAAAGGTCTACTGATTATATAGGTGTCTTAAAACTGGTTTTGAGAGTGTTCTCTTCTAGCATGCCACAACTGTCTACCTACTAGTATCCCCCAAATGGCTCTTTCGAACAACTGAGTAAGCAAGAATAGGCCAGAGCTGAGCTTAGGCATCTCTCTGCATGCATCTTTACCTGTGGTCTTATAACTGCAGTGTATAATCCAAACTGCAGTTTATACAGGAACCTACTTAATAAATAGTATCCTCCAATGGCAAGTGCCTGTATAAACTGTTTGCACCTCTTAGGGTGGGGTTTCCTTTTTGATAGGACAGGCTTGTGTTTGTTTTTTATTTTTTTCCTGGCTTGCTTGCTTTCAGGGATTACATTCTTTAGTGTTTGACTATTTACCTGGTATACTATAAATGTATCCTGCATAGGGGTCTTCTATGGAAAGGATTTTCAATAAAAATTGTGCAAGAAACTCATGGAATTTACAGAATAATATCTGTGGCATAAAACATGGAGCGTCTCTTCTTTGACAAGTTAATATTTAATTGATGGTGGTAGGTTTTGTTTCTTTAAAGTAAGAATGGTGAAATATATTTCAATTATTCTGTGCAAAGCTAACCTAGTATATACAGTATGTGGGACTTAGCCAGTTGTCAAGTGGTATTGATTTAGTCAGCTAAATGAGGACAGGTTTTCCCTTTGAGGCATTTAACATTCTGTGGCAAAGATTCCTAGATCCCCAGAAGTTGTTAAAGACAGAATATCATGTTCAAACTGCAGTCAGTGTCGTTTGCCAAGTTAATGCCTTTTTTTATATGTATTATTTTTTAAAAAAACTTCCTTTGGCTTAGAGCAGATATAATCCAAAGTTACATTTTCGTATTATGTAAACCAGTCTGTTTTATGCAAGGACACTGCATGCATTTTATAATGCAACTATAAAATATAATTATTATTAAAAGCAAATATAAATAGTAATATAAAATCAAATCTAAGTAAGATAAACAAAGCAAGGTAAAGTTTAAAAAGAAACAGACCTGAGGTGAAGCTGTAGAATAAAATGGCTGATTTGACAAATATATTAAGTGCATGCTTAAAAATACTGAAGAGATGTCATTATGAAGAATTCTGTTCTAGGTACTAGAAAGAAATTGTGAAACCCCGTATCCCTCTTAAGATCACCTGAAACATGAATGTCAATTAAACTCAAGAGATACTTCTGTATGACATATAACACATGCCTTTATTTTCTCTGACTCATAGTGTGGGAATATCTGTAATTAAATATATAAATACTGAATGAGTTTCAGTCAAGATGAAAAGATTGTAAAGAATCAAGTTAAGAATCTTGGAATTGGCCCACATGTTTCTTTTATGCTGTTGTAAATTATTCTTGTGACAAAAATATGGTAGAAAATATGAACTAGTGTGCTTCAGTGTGGAACAAGTCTCGGCTTTGAAGGGCCTTTGTCTATAGCATCTTATTTTGAACTCCAGAGATTCTAGGATTTTATCTGCCGTAAGCTATTACTATGGAACGAATTAGTATAAGAATGCTTTAAATGTGTTACTTTTCTGTTGTGCTTCATTTTTGCCATTTTTCCCAAACATTGTCCCATTTCTTATTTATGGCAATTTTGTCATTCCTTAACTGTCCACCAGAAATTTCTTCTGTATTTGTGAAGTCTTGCCTCATATTCTTGTACCAAACATGGTGGGAATGGGCCCTACTGTACTGATTTAAGTATTCTCATATTTGCTAAGTTCCATTACATACCCTTGGAAGTGAAGCAACTCTTAGCTCACTTATATTAAGTGAAACTAAACTGCTCAATTACTGAAAGACATTGCATTATTACATTTGTATAATACTTGTGCAGTGCACTGTTAGGTCTTAAGTTTACTTTCAGTGTATCTCAAGGTGTTGAATACAAGATACAAAGCTCTGTTAATCTGGAATATAACTACTTTAGAGGTTGTTCCACATCTCAACAGCACAGACTCCTCGGTGAAGGACAAAACTGCTTCAGCCTCCTCAACTATAACTGAAGACCCTCATAAAATCCAAGAAGCTAGATATTCATCTGAAATTATTACAACTTTTTTACTGATAGAGTTCTTATATAAAAATGAGAGAATGCAGTCCAAGAAGTACCTTTTCCTCACTAAAACATATGAACAAGGACAAACATCTTCAGGACCTTCTTAAACTTATTTTCTTTAAGCAATACTATAATTTATTTAGCCTGCCTTCTATTAGACAATGGGGTAAACATATATGATTTATGCCATCTGCAGCTGTTATAGTTGATGTTAATGCAAGTCAAAGTGTTCATTACTGAACTATAGGCAGATGAACAAGCTTATAGACTTGACAACATAAACTCTGGGCTTTCCCTGAATTTGTGTTCTGAGAGATAATATTTCTTGATAGGATTCTTATGAAACCTTTGCTTGTCAAAAAGAAGACATTCAATCTTCAAGGTCATTTTCTTTTTAAACTGTGTCCAAGTGTAACTTTTGGTGCAAGCCAAAAGTATAACAAAGTGGAGAGGATTGAGGTGTTTCTGGAAAAGACTCTTACTGTTATATATGTATTTTCCATTCTGCTAATCATAGGATTGCCCAGTGCTAAGAACAAGCCAAATGTTTTTCATCCATGTTGTATACAATGGCTGGGATATAATCATTCTGGAGGTTCTTTTCCCCAAGGGATAAGATACCATAGGAACTGCAGAAAGCAGGATCTTTTCTACCTTCTTAGACACTATGTGGCATCATTACAATCTGTTGTATGAATCTCTCTGAACCTGAGCAAGAGCAGCTGGCAGATGCTTCCCCTTTTGCACTACAAATAATTTATTTCTCCCCCAACCTTTTCATCCTATAATAAAGACACCAAGATGGCATAGTAACCTCTGAAATATTCATTAAAAAATTGAATTTCTAAAATGCTAATATCCAATATACCGTTATAATACTGAAAACAAAACTTCCAAATTAGTAAAGTAGATTATATCACTTCTTACATGGTACAGAATTCAGAATATTTCTGGTACATCAGAGAACTGTGAGAAATCTGCAAGATAAATTAATTTGCTTTCTGTAGTTCAAAAGAAAGTCAAATTCCAAAAAGTATTGCCTGTTATGTCTTAAAATACCTTTTTAGATTTGCTATTTGCAGTGCCCATTCACTAGTGCATCAGAATCTTGCTTCTCTTACCATTCTCAATCCAAATTTGTTTCCACAAAATAAAATACTTTCTGTAACCCAACATACCAAGATTGGTGGAAATAAATGAACAGACTTCTAAACTGATGTAAAGCATAATTTGGAGAGTTAATCTTTGACTGCCAGGGTTGGTTTTGTGACCTTTGATCATTCGTATAGATCCTAAATACCTGATTTTTTTTCTCATCAAAGTCTGTTGGAAAAATTCAAATTCAAAAATTTTTGTCAAATATTTTGTCAGTAACTTGTCATGAAGAAAAGCAATGTCTTGACTTCTGGTGGTGACATGGCGGACTGAACAGCTGTGCCTGCGGGCTCAGCAGGCAGAACTGACAATGCAACAGGTTTTTCAGGCTCATGCAGGTTTTTCCTGAAGCCCAGGAGTGTTTTTCCGGAAAAAGGAAAACACCTGGAATCACCCCATCTGTCCTCTGGACAGCTGCTTGCAGTCAGAAGATTGCAAAAAGCGTTTGACTGGTAAGAGCCAGGAGGCTGGGATGTCACCATTTCCAAGCCACGCTGTAGCCTTAAAGGGATACTAAGACCAGCCACCCATTTCTATGTCTGTCTGTCTGTCTACCTACCTACACGCGTACCCTAAGAGAGGCTTTCTACAGCAAGGAGAAGCGGGTTCTCTTGGCGCTTATTATTTTTGGGATCAATTTTTTTTAAAAAATTCTTTTTAAGTTTTAGACTTTGTTTTTCATGCAAATATTAAGAAGGATTGAGAGTAAATAATTGGCTCCGTTACTATTTTTGTACTAAATTTGAAGATATTAGCATTTTCCTACACGGTGAATCAGCTGTTTTGAACTTTCAGTTTTCTGCTTTTACTTTCCCTGAGGAACTGTCTGCATATCTCACTTTCGCTTGTGTAAACACATTTCGGAATATCTTTGACTTTCATTGGTTAAATTCCTAGGGGGCGCCATTATCTACTGCTTGAGACATGGAGGATCTTAAACTTTCTCACTTTCACCAAGATTTTAAACAGATTCTCTCTGATTCCTGTCAAGTTTTTATGCAAGGCATTCAGGACATCGTGGAAAATATGAGGTCTAAAATGTGTCATCTGGTTGGGGATGTTGGGGATGAAACTAAGGAATTTAACAGCCACATAAATGTCTGTTCTAAAAGTGAGATTGGGATTTTTATCCTGAAGATCAGATAGTCAAGTTGGAGAAATTTAAGGGAGAGATCGAGTTGCAAGCCATAAGTGAAATTGATCTTCTGATGGAATGGCATGGAAAAGAAGAGGTCATTATGTATGGGAGGTCTCCTGAAGAGAAGTTGGGGGGGGCGGAGAAGTTTGAGGGGGGCAGTTGGGCTGTTCGATTTTTTTTTAAGAAAAAAGCTCTGTGCGCATTATGAGTATGTAAACACTCTGGTTTATTTTGAAGTGGGATAAGGGTTTATCTGGATTGCTTTTAGAGTTTGGCTGATATTTATCTTTAACCGTTTGGATTAAGATTTTTAAGGTATAAGAAAATGTCTGGTTTTTGGTTTAATATGATGAAGATTATTAACACTTGTATTATCAAGTACAATGGCAGACAATTTATGTTTTTTAGTCTGATCTTTATTATAGTAGACAGGAATGTATAGAATAGTAGTAGGAAGGAAATAAATGTTATCTTGGGGGGAGTTGATTAGGAGGGGTCTGTGTGTGTGTATATATATATTAATGTAAGGGGAGGGAGCAACTGTATTTAGTGATTTTTTTATAAAGTGCCAATGAAATGACTTATAGAAATAATGTGATTTTGGTTTAATATAGAGTAAGGGATTTTTCAAATTAATTTTTAATTTGGGGATCAGATCTTGTGGATGCTATCTGAGACAGTTAGTTGTACTATGGTGTCTGCAAACACTGCATTGCTGATTCCTATTTTATGTGACAGATGATTCCTAAGTGATTTCGGCAGTCTGCATAAAGGAAACAGTTCAAAATCTTTACTCTATCCAGCACCTGAGAGTGTGTTATTCTGCCCTTTAGCCGTTGGGGATTAGGCAAAAGTGGTTCCTTTTCAATACAGATTTGTAATCTCTTGGCATCTGAATGTTTGCCTTCGGTGCTCTGCTAGTCTTCTGCTGCAACTGTCTTCTTTTTATCCGTTTTCTCAAAAAAATTACTTTCCATACCAACTTTTATTAGCCCATCTACTTTATTTTTAACCTAGTAGTAGTAGCAGTGCATACACTTTTACAAGCATTTGGGCACCCAGAAATAAGTCTTACAGGTAGTCCTTGAGTTACAACCATTTGTTCAGTGACCGTTTAAAGTTACAAAGCTGCTGAACAAACAATTGGTCCCCAAAATTCCAGCCACTGCAGAGCTTCTGTGGTCATGTGAACAAAATTCAAGTGCTTGGCAACCAACTCACACTTACAACTGGTTGCAGCGTCCTGCAGTCACGTGATTGCCATTTGCAACTTCCCTTGCTGGCTTCCCACAAGCAAAGTCAATGGGGAAGCCAGCAGGGAAGGTCGCAAGTCACTCAGGTAAGTCTTCCCCACCTCCAGCCTTACTTCACTCGCACGCACCATGCCCTCCTTCCCCCCTTCCCTTGCACACATCCCATGCCCTCTTTCCCCAGCCTCCCTGTACTCACAACCCCCATGCCCTCTTTCCCCAGTCTCCCTGAGCTCACACACACCCTACATGATGTTTTCATGGCCTTTTGTTATTATAAGTCTTCACCCACAAAAACAGTGGGTTCAAATATCCTTCATAATGTGTGTGTTTTAACAAGAAGTGGAAGTCTGCACTATCTCAGTCTGAAGCTGGAAATTTCCCTAGTCACCAAAATTATTCTGATTCAAAAATTTCTCATGTGAGTAATAATTACTAGAACTTTGTGCTCCTCTAAGATTCAGGTATTTTACAACAGCTTTCATCATAATGTCCTCCATACAAGTTGTATTCCAAGCTGTATTTCAAGGATAATCAGACTGCTATGCTGAATTAGTGTCACCACAGGCATCTACTTCCACAACCATATAGGAGTTACTGGAGACAGTGGAGACAGTCTTCTTTGGTTGGGGGTAGGGAGTTGGCCCCCAGAACAAGTCAGGGAAGCAGGCAGGTAGGACATGCACATCGCCCATAGGTGAAATACCAAGCCAACTGTATTACTGTTAGACTTGCCCTATTATCAAGGCAAATGGAGGAAAGATAAGTAATACCAGGCAGAGAGGATGACTTTGTTACTGCCCGTCTGATGCAAGTATCTCTCATTGTGCCAACATATCCAGTGCCCCACATCTTAGTTTCCAGCCCCAGGAGGCAGCCCTGGCCAGGAAATTCCTCTTTCCATTTTCTGGCAGGGAAGATTCACCAGGGCCAAGATTCCTGATGGCTCACATTACACATTCAGTCAGCCTGGCTGGTACATTCAGTGGTCAAACCATAGTTGAAATTATCTGTAAGAATATGAGGTGAGGGAGGCAAACACAAAAGTTGCATTCCTGGTTAGGTTGTGACTACAAATACTTTATTGCATTTATCTTGCAATAAATGCGGGTTATCTCTACTTGTATCCGCACAAAAACAATTCTGTGAGATGGAATGAAAACAACTGGCCCAAAGGCAGCTAATGAGTTCCATGGTGAAATGAGTCTTCCCAGTCCAAGTCCAACACTTTAGCCTTTATGTATGCATAGAATCTCACCAAGGACAGAAAAACATGGATTGAGTTCAAGCCTTTTCTATAGCACACATCCCATGATTTGGATAATGATCAAACTGTATAGAATGGCAGGTGCACTAAAGAGTGCTTTTGTGGGGCTACAGTGTGATATCAAAGATTGCCTCTATGGTGTGTCTATCTTGGAGTGTATGAATATAGAAGCCGGTTTGAAGGGAGGGGATTAATAGATTCATCTGGAGATGTTAAGACAGCCAACCTGGTTTCAGTACAACAGTAAAGTGGCTAATATCTATATCTATTGGGCAGCAGTGTGCAAGGGAAAGTGGGAGAAAAGACAACAACTGCAGTCATCTGTGATGCCTTATAAAGGGGCTGACATACCTTATGTAGTGTGTGTTTGAATCTATGGTATATGAATAAGACTACAGGGGTGCTCTAACCATGGCTTATGCATCCTATTCCTGGAGAAATGAAATGGTGAAATTGTGGCTCCTGTTCTTTTAAGAGTTATGATGGCTGAGATGTCAGACATCTATGTAAATGTGTTGTACTTAATTAAAGGTTCTGGAGAGAGGCACAGAATCTTGGGAACAGTCATCAAGTTAAGAACTAATTGTGTTATCCATCTGCATTTCAACAGCATCAGTGGTGATCTATGAGAAAGTGAAGAGTTAGTGGTGGCAGTTTGGGAAGCCATGATAGCCCAGGTTTCCCCTCCTGATCAAACTGTACTGTACCTTCCATCCTCCTGACGTTGCAGGAATGGGAGAGCACTGTGCTGAGCCTTCTCTTGGAAGCTAACAATAAGAATCTGTTGCTATATTTTGGCCTGTACCACACAGGCAGTTTTGTTTATTCATTTGGTCGCTTCCGACTCTTCATGACTTCATGGACCAGCCCACGCCAGAGCTTCCTGTCGGTCGTCAACACCCCCAGCTCCCCCCAGGGACGAGTCCGTCACCTCTAGAATATCATCCATCCACCTTGCCCTTCGTCGGCCCCTCTTCCTTTTGCCTTCCACTCTCCCTAGCATCAGCATCTTCTCCAGGGTGTCCTGTCTTCTCATTATGTGGCCAAAGTATTTCAGTTTTGCCTTTAATATCATTCCCTCAAGTGAGCAGTCTGGCTTTATTTCCTGGAGGATGGACTGGTTTGATCTTCTTGCAGTCCAAGGCACTCTCAGAATTTTCCTCCAACACCACAGTTCCAAAGCATCTATCTTCCTTCTCTCAGCCTTCCTTATGGTCCAGCTCTCGCAGCCATATGTTACTACGGGGAACACCACTGCTTTAACTATGTGGACCTTTGTTGTCAGCGTGATGTCTCTGCTCTTAACTATTTTATCGAGATTTGTCATTGCTCTTCTCCCAAGGATTAAGCGTCTTCTGATTTCCTGACTGCAGTCAGCATCCGCAGTAATCTTCGCACCTAGAAATACAAAGTCTTTCACTGCTTCTACGTGTTCTCCCTCTATTTGCCAGTTATCAATCAAGCTGGTTGCCATAATCTTGTTTTTTTTTGAGGTTTAGCTGCAAGCCAGCTTTTGCACTTTCTTCTTTCACCTTCATCATAAGGCTCCTCAGTTCCTCTTCGCTTTCAGCCATCAAAGTGGTATCATCTGCATATCTGAGATTGTTAATGTTTCTTCCAGCGATTTTAACTCCAGCCTTGGATTCCTCAAGCCCAGCATGTCGCATGATGTGTTCTGCGTACAAGTTGAACAGGTAGGGTGAGAGGATACAGCCCTGCCATACTCCTTTCCCAATCTTAAACCAGTCTGTTGTTCCGTGGTCTGTTCTTACTGTTGCTACTTGGTCGTTATACAGATTCCTCAGGAGGAAGACAAGATGACTTGGTATCCCCGTACCACTAAGAACTTGCCACAATTTGTTATGGTCCACACAGTCAAAGGCTTTAGAATAGTCAATAAAACAGAAATAGATGTTTTTCTGAAACTCCCTGGCTTTTTCCATTATCCAGTGGATATTGGCAATTTGGTCCCTAGTTCCTCTGCCTTTTCTAAACCCAGCTTGTACATCTGGCAATTCTCACTCCATGAATTGCTGAAGTCTACCTTGCAGGATCTTGAGCATTACCTTACTGGCATGTGAAATGAGTGCCACTGTTCGATAGTTTGAACATTCTTTAGTGTTTCCCTTTTTTGGTATGGGGATATAAGTTGATTTTTTTCCCAATCTGATGGGCATTCTTGTGTTTTCCAAATTTGCTGGCATATAGCATGCATTACCTTGACAGCATCATCTTGCAAGATTTTGAACAGTTCAGCTGGGATGCCATTGTCTCGTACTGCCTTGTTATTAGCAATGCTTCTTAAGGCCCATTCAACCTCACTCTTCAGGATGTCTGGCTCTAGCTCACTGACCACACCATCAAAGCTATCCCCGATATTGTTATCCTTCCTATACAGGTCTTCTGTATATTCTTGCCACCTTTTCTTGATCTCTCTTCTGTAAGGTCCTTGCCATCTTTGTTTTTGATCATACCGATTTTTGCCTGGAATTTACCTCCAATGTTTCTAATTTTCTGGAAGAGGTCTCTTGTCCTTCCTATTCTATTGTCTTCTTCCACTTCCGCGCATTGCTTGTTGAAAAATAATTCCTTCTCTCTTCTGGCTAACCTCTGGAATTTTGCATTTAATTGGGCATATCTCCCCCTATCACTGTTGCCTTTTGCTTTCCTTCTTTCTTGGGCTACTTCTAGTGTCTCAGCAGACAGCCATTTTGCCTTCTTGGTTTTCTCTTTCTTTGGGATGTATTTTGTTGCCGCCTCCTGAACAATGTTGCGAACTTCTGTCCAGAGTTCTTCCGGGACCCTATCTACTAAGTCCAGTCCCTTAAATCTATTCTTCACCTCCACTGCATATTCCTGAGGAATATTAGTGAGCTCATATCTAGCTGATCTGTGGGTCTTCCCTAATCTCTTTAGTCTGATCCTAAATTGTGCAAGAAGTTCGTGATCTGAACTACAGTCAGCTCCAGGTCTTGTTTTTACCGACTGTATAGATGTCTGCCACCTTTGGCTGCAAAGGATGTAGTCAATCTGATTTCGGTGTTGTTCATCTGGTGAAGTCCATGTATAAAGCCGTCTCTTAGGTTGTTGGAAGAGAGTGCTTGTTATGCAGAGTGAGTTGTCTTGGCAAAATTCTATCAGCCTATGTCCTGCTTCGTTTTGTTCTCCCAGGCCATGCTTACCTGTAATTCCAGGTGTCATTTGACTGCCCACCTTAGCATTCCAGTCTCCCGTGATGAAAATAACATCTCTTTTAGGCGTGTTGTCCAGTAGGTGCTGCAGATCCTCATAGAACTGCTCTACTTCAGCTTCTTCAGCATCTGTGGTTGGGGCGTAAATTTGGATCACTGTGATGTTAGATGGCTTGCCCTGAATTCGAATTGAGATCATTCTATCGTTTTTTGGATTGTATCCAAGCACTGCTTTAGCCACTTTGCTATTAATTATGAAGGCTACTCCATTTCTTCTGTGGTCCTCTTGTCCACAGTAGTAGATCTGGTGGTCATTTGATGTGAAGTGGCCCATTCCAGTCCATTTCAGTTCACTGACGCCCAAAATGTCTATCTTTAATCTTGACATCTCACCAATAACCACATCCAATTTGCCCTGGCTCATAGATCTTACATTCCAGGTTCCAATGGTGTGTTGATCCTTAGAACATCGGATTTGCCGTTCACCACCAGCACCGTCAGCCGCTAGCTGTCCTTTGGGCTTTGAGCTAGCTGCGTCATCGCGTCTGGGGCTAGTTGAACTCATCCTCTGTTCCTCCCCAGTAGCATTTTGACCATCTTCCGACCTGGGGGTCTCATCTTCCGATGGTATACCGACATATCTCTGGTTGTACTGATCCATTTAGTTTTCACGGCAAGAATACTGGGGTGGGTTGCCATCACCTTCCCCAGGGATCGCATTTAGTCTGACCTCTCTGTCATGACCTTCCCGTCTTGGGTGGCCCTTCACGGTTTAGCTCATGGCATCATTGAGGTGCTCAAACTCCAGCACCACGACAAGGTAACGATCCTTTGCTGAAGTACACAGTATTAAAATGAAGCATATTTAAGGGAAGCTAAGGAAGATTGCTTCGGACATTCATGCCGACAGCATTTTCTTTCCCCCTTCCCTGGTTTACTTGTGTGGGATACTGTGGTCAAGATACCCTTGTTCCTAGAATGGTATTTAGGCCTCCTAGCTACAGTCCTGGTGAGGCTAACCTGTAGGGGTTTTAGTAGAGCAGGTGAACACACACTTTTTCAAGTGAAGAGGATTAATATTCTCCCACCCCTTTACCCAAAGAGGCTGGTTTTTAAGTGTGGAGTGCTCTCCTGTGGTGTGCAAAGTGGCCTTTCTCCACAGGCTCCCATCACCAAGGCTCCCCCCATGTGAGCTCTTAAAAGTACATGACATGATTGAGACCGCCTGCAGCGTGATTCGTCATCTAAGTTATACCCTGCCTGCATGATACTTATATGTGGATAGTGCTCTGCCATGGTGAAGGGCTGATTTACATCACATCCTAAGCTTGGTCATTTCAGGGTGGGTAGAATGGGAATTGCAAGGGCAGTTTTATCTGATTTTTCCCCCCCCTGAACATCATGGAAGAGTATTCAGCTCTACCAGCTCTTGATATCACCTCACTTTAAATCTCTGAAGAGTTGTTTTCTTGAAATGGAGTTTGGATGGGTTTGTATTTTGTATGTCACTGGGGGGGGGGTTATTTCATTTTTCTAATAATTCATTTTTATTGTATTTTACAAAAGAATCAGTCCACGACAGGTTGGAAATTTAAAAAAAAAATCTGGTTCTTCTTCACAGATAGTTTGAAAAGCACTGGAGTATACTATCTATTCAGCGGCAGTTAAGTATCAGGCAGTGAGTGATGGCCAAGAGCTAGCATGAGTGATTTTTAAGAAACATCGAAAATGGCCCAAAAACTACTATTCACAGCACATTAATTAGGTGGTAAGCTCACTGAAGATGATGAGATCTACTTCTGAGTCAATATGTGTAGTTTGTACTATATTTTTTTCTTCCCCAATTGGTATAAATAAGGGGTTTCTGATAAGTGTCTAAAAATCAGGGAACATGCAGAATTTCTTTACTCCACAGAAATTCCTATTCTCTCTTATCTTTAAAACCTACAGTTTCTGTCTGTCCATCCACTTAGCATGTTGGGTAAATTCAACCATTTTACATATAATACAGCCCTTTATCTGAACAAAACAGTACAATTAAGAATTGCCCATGTGGACCTAATTGGGGTGAATTGTAGGGGTGACACTGAAATATGATTTGCATTTTCTTTTAATTATGCCTTTTCCTCTATTTTGCAACATGTGGTCTTTTATTGTTCCATACTTTATATTTTGTATTTTGATATGGCTTAATGGCTAATCAGGGACACGGTGGCGCTGCGGGTTAAACCGCTGAGCTGTCGATCAGAAGGTCGGCGGTTCGAAACCGCGCGGCGGGGTGAGCTCCCGTTGTTAATCCCAGCTCCTGCACACCAAGCAGTTCGAAAACATGCAAATGTGAGTAGATTAATTGGTACCGCTTCGGCGGGAAGGTAACGGCGTTCCGTGAGTCATGCTGGCCACATGACCCGGAAGTGTCCTATGGACAACGCCGGCTCCAAGGCTTAGAAACGGAGATGAGCACCGCCCCCTAGAGTCGGACTCGACTGGACTTTACGTCAAGGGAAACCTTTACCTTTACCTTAATGGCTAATCAATAAAGTATTACCGTATTATTATTATTAATCATTTAATACAATGTATCAACTCAACCACTGTGGCTTTTTGACAAATCACAGTTAAAATAAACCAGTATTTACTGCAGTATATGAATCAAGCTGCCCAATTCTTTCAGTAGCCACTATTTACTGGAAAAAAGACAACAACCATGTAATTTTTTTTTCCTGTTGGTATCCATTACTTATATTCCATTTAAATTTCAGATCTAGCAGACAGACAAAAATAGATAAAGCAAATCTCTGCACTTAGAACTGCTAAGTAAGACATCTGCTACAGCTAACACAATATAATTTCCAGTGTACCTTATCCTTGTTCCTCTGCCCAGCCCCAGCCCCAGCCCCAAAATTAATAGTGAAAAGTAGCTGCAAGGAAAAAGCAAACAAAAACATTGATTGGTGAGGGGAACTAGAGGAACTACACTGTTCTTTTACCTATGCTTGGCTGCTGGTAGATAGGGAAAATATAGTAAACTCACGCAGTGGGTCAATACATTTCCAGTAATGCTCTCTATTAAAGTCACTTGCAGCAGGAAAGACAATAGAACTGGTCCAAGCAATTCACCATGAAGATGCTGGTTTCCCACTTCCCATGCCTGACTTTGCTGAACAGCTATATAGGCAGACAGCCCCAGATTCTAGAGTGAGCTTTTAATCAATGCAGCTATAATCCTGGTAATTGAAACCGGTAAAATTCTAAACACAGGTATGACAGAAGAGCAGACAGAAAACATTGTGTAGATTTTTTTTTTGGCAAAGTCTCCCTTTTGTGATGCAGTGAATTCCCAGGCTATACAAAGGGCAAAATGCCTTTTCTCCATAGTTACCCCAGATCAGTGTTCACCTTATTAAATACCACCATGAAGTCCAAGAGGTACAGCCTATATACCCTACAACTTGCATGGAATTCATGTATTGATGGTGGCATTCTATGACTGGATGTGGCAGGCACCCAGAATTTTGTTATTGCACTGTAAGTGTGGCAATAAAGGAGAGGGAAGTGTTTCCTGAATTTATTTTTCCCACTGAAATCAGCAGGAGGGAATTGAGTTACACCAACCATTCACTCAGTACATTTTTTGCTTTTAAAGTTGACCTTGCTGTGCAGTGCAGGTACATTTCATGCCATGCTTCCTTGGCAACCCTGAACTGCCTTCTTAGTCCTGTTGCAATACACTTAATGATTGAATTTTGGAGCAACCAGCAGAAATGTGGCTTGTTGCACTGAAACTGAGAAAATCTGCATGAAAGGGCCAACAACAAAAAACCCTAAGTGTTTTGGATACACAAGGCCTAATTCCAGCAAGCATAGATCTAAATAAAAGTTAACATCCTTAAAAAAACAAAGAGAAAAATAAATGTACCTAATCCATTGCAGTAAAATTCTCTTTCCTGTAACACACAGCAGTGTAATAACGGTTATTAAACAGATGGGAGGAAGCATGACCTAGGTCAGGGAGTTCCATTTAATACTGAAATAGCATCATGAGCTGTTATGTGTAGCTAGCCTAATCAGTGGGGATGGCATAGCATTAAGTGCAATATTCAGAGTAATAACCAGTTCCCAGATCAAACCTATAAGGGGATTGTCCCTATTCACACAATACCCCAATCTACAGTTTACTGAATAAACTACCACTGGTTTTATCTGCTTTTTCTTATCTCTTTAGAAATTATTTTATTGAATTGCTATTACTGTTAGTAGTCTTGAGAGATTAACACATAAAGGTAGGATATTCTTTGAATTAATGATCAAATAGCACATACTTGAATAGTAGTACCTTTAGAGTTGAGTTGTGAACCATCAAAACAAAGACTGAATCCCACCGAATAATATGGCATTATCAGTGGTACTGTACATCCCCTATACATTCCATTCTCTGTCAGAAAACTGTATAAAAACAAAAGCAAATGAATATACTCACCAAATAAGGTTTTATAAGATCAGCAGTGAAATTCCTTATTTATATGACAGTAGAAGTATGCCTGGCAAAATATGAAAAGTCAGGTCCATGCCCCAAAGGGATCACAACCTAGAATTCAAGGTAAGGGAAATAATAAAAGGGGAGGTAACTGCAGAATAGTTATACACTGAGATATAATATAGAAAGGAAACAAAGTTGTTCAAAAAGCTTCACAGCAAAGTTAGATTTTTGAAGGAAATAAGATATGACACTACACAGCTATTCTAAGAACATAATGTAATAAACTTCAAGCTGCTGTTTTACCACATTTAGTATACTATATGTTTTACTGAACTAACCTCCCTGGCCCTCCTGAGTAATTATGTTCAGTTTTGCAATGCAAGTTCCTCATGTGAATGTAAATTTGCCATGCTGTTTTCTGACATTCTCTTGGAGAAGCAGGCATCAAATAGAGACAAAACCTTCTTCTGCAGAACATTCCAGAAATAAACATAAAACCTGAGGAGAAATCAGTCAGGAAATAACACAAACAAGCTAAATACAACCAAAGTCTCTGGATTTGGATGCATTTTCCACAAAATGTATATATTAATCTTGCTCTATAATCACTTATCTTTAGCTTTAACCATCTTTCAGGAATGTATATAGCTGGCCCTGGCACCTATCTGCCTCTCTTTGGACTGAGTACAAACCATTGGAGAACAGAAATTACCCTGTCTGATTATATATTCTGCACGATGCTTCATAAATTTATAATCTTGGTTGCAACATTAGTTTATGTGCCCCCTTAGGACCATATGGAGATCTTGTGCTCATTTCCACCACAGCTAATGAGTCCAGAAGAAGAAGTAACAGTCCTATTCCACTGGCAAATGGAACTTAAAAGTACACTCTGTGTGATTTAGGTAGCTATGAAGACCAACAGCCTTTCAACAGTTTTCTCCTCCATGAAACTGTCTAGTTCCCTTTTAAAGCCATCTAAATTACACCTGGAAGAAAGTTTTATACTTTATGCATTGTTTAAATAAATACTTCCTTTTATTACTCCAGAATCTTTCTGCATTTAGCTTCACTGGATGAGTTTGAATCTTAATATGAGAATAATCCAATTATAATAATACTACATATACTAGTGTTTAAGGTGTCACAAGACAGATTTTTGACTGTTTCATTTATTTTTTATAGGTGGTAATGATAGACAATGACATACAGTTGCCTCTTAAAGAATTAACAATAATCAAACATAAATCAGTGAAAATGTGAAGGCCAGAACTCTCCGTAATCTTTACATCTGTAAATAAGATGCTAACAAAAATTAGTGGTATGCCAAAAAATGCAACAATCCAGTACTGTATTACATATATAAGAAAGCCTCCTTATATAAACACTGAATTCTGTTGTCCCATCCCCCACTTTACCAAGACTTTAAAAAATGCTGTCATCCTGCAGAAATGTCTGAATTCACTTTAACTCCTTGGTTCACACGATCTACATAGCTCTTCAGCTATGGTGAAGGAGACCGACTACATAGTTTTCAAGGGTTTTAGGAGAAATGTAAGCACAAGGTAGGATGAATAAACAAGCACAGATGAACATTTGATATGCTTTCAAAGGTTGTACCGAAAATCCCTTCTTTGTCCTCTAATTGCACGGACAAAGCATGCTACATGTTAATAGGTGCAACGCGAGTTTAAAGCACATGCTCAACTGAACAGCAATTCTACTCCGAACGCCGACTGCTTTGACCACCATTTAGAAAATGACCATACTGGTCAACTGAGGACACGACAATGGCGTAAGGCAAGAACGAATCCTTTTCTCTACAGTAGAATGGAACGCATGTATGTTTGGGATAGGCAACCATTACACTGCTCAACATTCCTTCCCGAACGCGTCGCGAATCCAGAATGCAGAGGCTCCGCCCCTGCTCGCCCTTCCTAAAACTCATTCCTCCCCACCCTTACACTTCGGAACACAGACGATCTCCACAGTCTGAGGACTCAGCTGAGAGCCTCATCCCCTGGCCCAGCCAACAAGCGGACCTCCAGAGAATGGGCGGGTCTCTACCTCGTCATTTAACCAATCGTAAAAACGTAGGGCTTCGCCCGGCACGTTTGCGCAGGAAGGAGGAGGGCGTATATGAGGAACTCGTCACGATCTGACGGCCAATGACGGCTCGGGCCATGCTGATGAGACCAGTCAGCGAGCGCGAGCGACCTGGGCAGCCAATAGTATGCGAGGTCGGGGCGGTGCCTGCGCAGCTACTGCTGCCAAGGGAGAGGGGGTGGAGGCAACACCGGGTCTGCCGGGGAGGGGGGGATTGGGCCTGGCTGGGCCCAGCCGGAGCCTCCTGCAGCCTGGACCGACTGTGCGGGGAGAACGCCCCCTCCCCGTGGGCCCAGCCCAAGCCCGGCCCCGCCTGGCCATGGGCAACGCGGCCACGGCCAAGAAAGGCGGCGAGATTGAGAGTGGTGAGTGTGGGGTAGCGATTGCTGGGAGCCGGGTTTGGACGAGGTGAGAGCCACCAGGGAAGCCGGGCCGAGCAATTCTGCTGTCGGGGAGAGCCGGGCTCCGGCGTGACTGGCAAGCAGGACGCGGGGTCGGGGTGCCTCAGATCTCTATCTCGGGAAATCAGGCTCAGAGAGCGGAGAAGAATATGGGGTGCGGAGAAGCAGGGAGGGTCTGCCTGGCAGCTGTGGGGAGGGCAGAGGAGGAGGGAGCAGCCTAAGTTACCACCGAATCCCTGCAGGGCCTTTGCGGGGGTATTGGCCGCTGCCTTCGCGTCTAGTTTGTGGGCTCCGGGAATTACCTGCCTGGCTGACGTAGTAGTACTGGGAGACCGGCCCAGCTCCAGTGTTTTTAGGCTTCCCGGTCCTTCCAGTTGCTTTGGGAGTCGGCTGTAACAGCTTTTCCACATGGAGCCGCTCTTAAGCTTCTCAGTGCAAACCGTTCTCTCCGGGATGCTTTGTCTGGCTCTGTCTGCGCCTGGATTGGTTCACGGGAAGGGCAACCTATATGCGATTTATTTTTCATGTGCTCCCGAAATACGATGCTCGCTTCCTTTGGTCATATTTCTGCACTTAAAATTGTTAACGGCCTTTTGGCTATACTTTGTGTTAATTATCTTGCCCTAAGATAACAAGTATATATAAACATTAGCGTTTTCTCTTTTATTTCATGTTGTTTAGATGAGCTTTTCTGATAAGAATATATATTGAATACTCTTGCTAACACTTTTTGCTGTTGCTTCTAGGCAGGCATGAGAGGTTCCTGTTTATAGACAGCTGGCTCTGTTAAAACACAAATGAAGGCTACTTAATTCAGGAAAGACAGCCGGAAGTATTCCTCCCACCCCTAAAGGAAGATGCAGAACTGGACTGCAAATTGGGCAGGCAGGCAGGAAGGAAGGAAGGAAGGAAAGTAGCACTCAGATGGAAATATTAACAACGACAAACAGAATGTATGTAGCATATCTAGATGGAAGGCAGAGAGTTCTGCGTAAGTTTTGTGCTGGAAGCAGAAGACAGGATCTTGTAGCCAAGAGCATATTCACAGGATGATGACCAGCTCTCAAAGACTATTTTAAACTTTCTTCTGCCCCCCCCCCTTTTCTTTTTGATTGATTCTTTTTATCTGTATCTTAAGAAACTTGTGACATGCATGCTGTTGTTTATGCATGCAAATTTGCCTTTTTGTTTTTATCAGGATGCTTCCAGATGTTATTGTATAATTGTTCTCTTCAATAATGGAATTTTGAAGGGGTTCAGAAATCATTTTTTACTTCTTACTTTGTTTTTCCATCAGTACTCCTGTCTCTCTTCTGACTAGAAAAAGTCATTTAAGGAGAATGAAGCAGAATAGCTAGGCTATGACAGAATTCACTCATGCCAAACCATAGTTTTGTTGTATTGAATAAACCACAGCTGTCAGCATTCTCACTGCTAATGTTCTCACAATATTTTAAATCCTAACCTATAGTTTACAAATTACCATGGCTGGCTTCACACAACACATTGAGCCCAAACCAAACAAATCATACTGTGGCTTACCATGCTGCATGAAACAGATCAGTGTCTTTTGACTGTTAGTACCAAGAGCTGTCCATCTGGAAGCATTCTCGATTAATAGGTAATGTGTCTTTAAAACTGATGCAGCTGATACTTTTCTGTACAATTACTGAACTGATATCCTTAAAATTAGGTTTGATTTAAAGTATCTGGGGGAAAAAGAGAAAGATATAGAATAACAATAGGAAGCAATTTGCATGAAATGGAGGTCTGTATAGTCTAGAAAGATCAATCAGATCTTCTATGTGCTAGTGTATGATAGAAGAGCCCATCACTCCTCAAGTGAGAAGATGATCACAACTGTAAGTGAATAAGTTTGAAAACTGTAGCACCAAACCACATCTCCTCCTAAAGCAGAGGAGGTAACAACCCTGCCTATGCTTGTTGCTCCTAGCATGTGTTGACTCAGTGTTTGTTTCAGTGTGTCATCTCAGAATTCTTCCCAGAACTGTGGGTGGAGTCCAGATATCTGGCTGCTTGTCCAGGAATAACCTTTCTAACTTACTTATTTTACCTATTGGTGCCGAGACTGAAGCAAACACTTGTTCAAAGAGCAGCTATATAGTAGGTCACCAACCCAGTGTATCACTTGCTATCCTTAGTCATTGCTTTTTAGAAAATTGTACTGTTTATTGCTATGGAATTGGAGTAGAAGACAGGCTCCTTTATTGATTCTCAGTATTATCCAATTCTGCTCACAGTGAATTTGAGTAGAGAAAGAAAGATTAGACCCTTCCCTCTTATTATTGTTGCATAGAACTTCCTTACAGATATGCTATCTGATCCAGAAAGGGTCAGTACTAATAATCTTTTGCCTCTTAAACAACTAAATATAGACTATGTGCCTGAAGCTTTTTAGGGCTTAAATTGTTTCAGTACTATTATAATTAAATGGAACATCCAGATGTCTGCAGTTTTTCCTGCTAATGTAAAACAGCAACCACAGAAAGCCTCTTCAACAAAATAGATTGCTTAGAAAAATGTTGTGCATTTTATGATTGAATTGACAGTAGCTTTCTTTTTTTTAATGAAATTGCTAGCATGCCCAATTACTGTAAATAGTTAGTGTATTTTGATTCTGGATGAGCCCTGTTATCCTCCAGATTCATTGGAGTTCAACTCATTGTTCCCAGTTGGCATAAACTTTGGTTATGCTTTCAAGGACTCATGGGAGTTGCAGTCCAATGAGTGCAATTGATTTAGGAAGTTAAATCCTGCTATATTGTATCAAAAACAAAAATCTTATTGACTTAAATGAACAGATAAATATAAAACTATAGTTCACATTCAAGGACAGTAGCAGTTAAATCAGCTAACCGCAAGTGATGTACCCAAGAGAGGTTTTAATTTGCCATCTGAAGACCAAGAGTGTTGCTATCAGATCTTCCTTAGGGAAGCATTCCTTAAACTTAAGGGCATATTTGGTTATCTTAATACAGGTAATATTAAATGCAGCTGGAAAGAATTGTTTGTGATTGATTTATGTATAATGTAAATTCTCCCATACCCAGTATTCCTGAAAAATAATCTATGTTTGATGTTGCACATAATCGTACTCTGCAGCTTTTACAAATTATGCTAATTTAATTGCCATTCATTTTATATACTGTTTTCACAGGCCTGTTGGAAGTGCAGTAAAATTTACAGGCTGCTGAATCTTCACAGCTTCAACATGCCTTATTCTCCAGGCTCCTGAGATCTTTTCTAGGCATTGCCTGACACCTTTAAAGTTGACTTTACAACCTTCAGTCTGAAAATTTGATTTTAAAATTAAAGAATATATTTCTCAGGTTACTGGACTTTATACTTGACCTATTCTGTGGATCTTAGTGCTCTCGTAATATAGTGAGCATGGGCAATACAGGCACCAGTACCTTACAGAGAGTGAGTGCATCCCTTCTTGCACACAAAAATGACTTCCTACTTCTGTCTTTCCTCACAGTGTTGTTCTTTACTGTACTGCAAATATGAAGCCAGGCTACATTTTTTTAACTGTTTCCTGAATAGGTTCATATGAACCAGAAAGAAGATTGTAGGACAGAGCAAACACTGCCTTCTATTTTTGGTCAACCCAGCCTTTTATTTGATTCTTTCTAGCTATGATACTACAGTGGAGATCTAGGTTCAAATTCTTGGTACGGAAAGTATTTTAATGTCTTGGGAAAGTCCACTGTTCCACTCTGTATCACCCCCAGGATGATTCTGTGAAGAAAAAAAATGCTCATAGTGCTCATTACTCCTCCCCTTTGATGGGCTTCCTTCCAGCCTATTAATGGTTACCCCTGGTGTCAAGATGGGAAGAGATTGAAAGCATATTCATATTTTATTCCTTGCTGCCAGACTTTTTGTAGTACAGCTGAGAAAATCCTCTTTTTGATTTTCCCTCCTGTCTCACTGGTAGCTGTCTAAGCTGGGTGCCATTGCTAGAAGCTCTATGTTCCTCTTCCAAAATAATACTTAGATTTTACCGGAACTTTTCCAAAGATATATAGATATTGCCAAAGAAGCTCCTATCACCATTCTCACATTCCAGTCAAAGTGCTGGAATCATTAACAAAATACATCAATTTCTTCTTTTGTGGGGCAGGAATGGAGAAGTTGTTGCTTTGCAGATATTGCTAAAATATAAAGGTTTAAGATATTGTATATATTACAGAATACAGATATTACTCCTGTATTTACCCAAAAAGAAGTTAAACCTGAATAAGGATAATCCTCATTCAATATTGAATCATTACAGTATTCTCAGCAATTTGAATACACTACTAAAGGTAAATTTGAAAGGACTAAACTTTCTTTCAGATAAATGTAGCACTAAGATATAACTATGCATGTTTTAGTACAGAGACAGGATATTAGATAATTTCATTAACTGTAGTATAGAATTAAGATGACAATGAGATTGATTTTATATAATTCCTGGTAAATAACATTTTGGAACCAAACATCTCTGAATACTAGTTTAGTCTTTTCACCAATAAGTTTAGCATCACTTATTCCCTACTTATTTTTCAAATAGGTGGATCAAGAGCGGGCTTGGACTTGCAGAAGTCTGTCTCTGTGTGACATGTTTTGCATAGAATCAAACATGGTGTATCACCTTTCCCCATAATTATTAAATTATGATAGAAGGTATCTAAATGAGCTGTTCTGAGCACCCACTTTTTTCAAACTTCCAGACATACTGTACAGTAATAAAAATGGGCTTGTATTGAAAGGAGAGGGAAGTGTTCTAGGCATATACAGCTTAGATCAAGTGCTTCCTTCATTTATAATAGGATCAAATAATTGTATGTGGAAAGTTGTTTGGAAATTCTTAACAGAACAAACACAGATCTTAGCCTTATATTAGCCAATTTTCATGTGTGGAATAAGGAATATTTCCTTAAAATATAAGGAAACCAGAGCCAGTGTTACTACAGTGTTAAGATTAGGATTTCGGTGCTATGGAGTTCACCACCACCTTAGGACAGTTTCCAATCTCCCAACACCTCACATGATGATTGTGCAAATAAAATGGAGGGTAGGACAATATATGCCGCCTTGGGCATTGTGGAGAAAACATCAAATATGAAAAGAGCAGTCACAACAATTGGTGAATTTGTTTTATTCATCTAATTCAGGTAACCTATTACCTTGTTATGACAGGTGCTGATAAAAGCATGAAACATAAACTTTATTTTATTTTATATGGGGTCATTTTGGGTATTTAGGGAAGAAGATTGATGCTGCCTTTAGTTGCTATTGAAGCAACATGCAGTAGTCTTGTTATTATGACATGTTTGGCTTTAAAAGGGATGTATATATTCTCAAAATGCAAAAACATTAAAAAGAATGCAACATTTGGGTATTCCAATGGTAATTCAAATATGTAAAAATGAAGATTCTAAACAAATAGCTCTTGAAAGTTCATTAAAGAACTTCCAAACATTTTGTCCAAAAGATCACAACTCCACAACAAATAAATGAGACCTTAAACATGACTCCTTTAGATGAACTCAAGTGAGGTCACATACTGAAGATAATATGTCTTCAAATAATTCAGGCAAACTTAGGCTTTTGAAATTAAAGATGAAGAGCAAATTTTTTAGTTGGGCTGAGATAAAAAGAGGTAATGAATCCAAATATTCTGAGAGTAGATTTTGCAACCAGTGCTCGCCAAAGCTGCTAATGCTCTCTCCTTTCCTTCAAGCACTGAACACCTAACACATGGTGGTTCTACCATTGCTGCCATTTATTTTTACAATAATTATGTGAGTTATATCAAGCTACTATGTCTGAATGGAAATTTGAACCTGGTTTCCCTAAATCCCTATATTTGTTCTCTGTCCAGTTGAAATTCTTGACACTACTGAAAAACATACTGCTGTAATCAGTGCTTTAGATGGCCAAATCAAATAAACACCTAGTTAACATGATAGGCAACCACAGGTGCCACTGACTATGAAGAAACCCATCCCCTTTTCTCATCCAAATGAAAAAGTCCTAAGTGCATGAATATGAGCCTCTGTGATGAGTTTCCAGTTTTGGGGACACCCTTCTTCCTAGTCTGTAGAGATGAGAGCGAGCCTAGAAGTCAATGTATTTTGATATAGATTTCTTAGAAATATGTGGTAAAGGCAAACAAACCAATGTGGTCTTAGTGGGATTCAGTCGGTCTCATTTTATGGTGTGTCTATAGCTCTGTACGCGTGCTTGTGTGTTTCCCTACTTGCTCCTGGATTTGGTTTCTTAGAGCACTGACAAGCGGTTAGCATGGATTGACCCTTCTGGGGAGCCGTAGGCAAGTGCAGAGAGGCCACATTCCAGGCTGGCAAGATGGAGGCTGGAGGTGAGGGGGAGTAACAGGTTGCCTGGTCATGCAAGGGTAGGCCTGATGTTTGTGAGGAGGCCAAAGGAGGTATATTGTAGCATTACCTAGTAATGGGTAATTCTGATCATAATATCCTGGAAGGGAGGGAGATTTTATTGGAAATTTCCACATTAGCTTGAGGTGGGTCTAGTCTGGGCCCAAGCAAGGAATTTAGGAAGGTGAAGAATGGTTTTCAGGTACTGGCTGCCATCTGGCTCCTACAGACTCATTTTTTTAAAAGGTAGGCCTTTTGATTTATACAATGCCACTCAGTTTAGTTTACTATATCTCATCAGCTTATTCTTCCTTACCTAGTTGGCCTCTGTGCACTTGTTCTTGTGCTAGGTTGGAAATGGTACTAATTCAGTTTTAATAGAGATGGGACATTACTGTTTTGGAACAACATGTTTAAGGTGCTAAAAGTTTACAGTAGTGAAACTGGTTCTATAAGTATTCTGTCTGAAAGTGGAACATAGGAAACATAGGAATTCAAATGTTAATCCAACTTTTTTTTTTAGAGTACCAAGGATAATTGGGAGACAGAATGCTAAGGGTTCTGGAGACTTGATTAAGTCAAGGGTGATTTTGTGGATCTCCTTTGTTTTTAGTAGCATTGTAAGATTAACTAGCTAAAGTTAGGGTAAAAGGCTTAACATTAAAGAATGTTGGATCTAGATGTTGACCTGGATTGCTGAACAGTCCTCCCACATGAAAAACCAATTTTGATGACCACTGTCATCCATATTGCTTCATTTCAGAAATTTGGAAGAGAGGTATTTTATTATTGAAGTAGTTAAACAGCTGAGAGTTATAAACTGTTTCAGAGCTGCTGCAAACTACCCAGATATCTACTAATAGAAGTGATCTACTTTCTCTGCCATTACCATTCCCTGGATTAAGTAATTTTAATAGTGATCTTTCAGAAGGACATTGTTAAAATCTAAATATTCTTACTTGAGGTGTCCCAGAGTTGGATATTTGAATTTTAATGCTATTGATAGGGGTCTCCTTTTTAGCAACCAGGAATTAGCAGTGTTCAGATTTGAACATGGAATGCAAGGGCAGTTGTGTTGTGATTGCAAAAATATTGCAGTAAATGAACAGGCTGTGAAATTTTAGTTTTGTTCAGAAGTGTGTAATATTAAATCAGGATTTCCCTGGAAAAAAGGAATAGTTTGGAGTTACAGTATTAGCAAACTGAACAGGAATTACATAAATAGAGAAGGAGCAGTGGCATCAAGATAATAACAGTTCAAAGAGGAAAAAAGGTGCTACTTAGTCCTAAAACAAATCTAAAACAAAACTCACTTCAGTGAGTTTTTGGAAAGTGGTCCCTTTATTTGTTGTGGATCATCTCTGTTCTATGTATTTTCATGGGAGTCCAAACGGCTTCCCCCCTTCACTACCCAGCACCTCAAAAGCAGATAAAATAAATGAAAATACATATGGCTTCCAGAAGAGCTGAAGCTGCCTTATACATCTCTTGACTTTTTTTCTCTATACTAATGCAATATACTGTAGATTATTTCTTAGTGTATATATGACTATGAGCCCCCCCCCCAAAAAAAAAGATTACAAGGGCAAGTTTTCCAGAATCAGGGTCCACCGAAAAATACCTTGTTAAACTGCAGGTCATAAACTAATTTAGGAACCTTTTTTATTTTTATTTTTTATTTTATTTATTTTCTATCCTGCCTTTATTATTTTTATAAATAACTCAAGGTGGCTAACATACCTAATACTCCTTCCTCCTATTTTCCCACAACCACCACCCTTTGAGGTGAGTTGGGCTGAGAGAGAGTGACTGGCCCAAGATCACCCAGCTGGCTTTCGTATTTGTTATATAAGCATAACTGATTTTGATTTTTTCCCTAGAAATCTTTCAATATTTGAACTGTTACGTTATTATAATTTATCTTCTAACTATCAATGTAATACTAGAATAAATGCAAAGATAAGAGGAAATACTGCAGAATGTTTAATGCTTGAGGTATTTGTGCACTTCAGTATTCTTATGGAAAATTGGACAGCCAATGTGATGTAATAGTTAATGTATTAGACTATGACTAGGGAGACCTAGATTCAAATCCATCCTTAGTCAGGGAAATTCACTGGGTGATTTTGGGTCAGTTATTCTCTCTCAACCCAACTTACCTCGTTAGATTACTGTGGGTAAATATTAGAGAAAGGAGTGCTATATATGGTACCTTGAGCAAGGAAAGCAGGCTATAAATCCAACAAGGAAATAATTATAAATGTAGCCTTCATATTGACTTTCACATAGTTTGCAGAAGCAGAGTCTCTGCGTCCATTTCAGATCTATGGGAAGATTGAAACATGGTTCTGTCATGTAATGTAGCGATAGAACTCAATATATTACATACTATAACCTTTAATATAAGTTTGTATTTACTCGGTACATATAATTAAAGTGACCAGCTCAAAGCACTATTAAATACAAACTGTACTTCTCCCAGGTCTTGATCCAGCATCTGTGATGAAGAGAAAAGATTAGAACATTTGGTGCAGTGAAAAGTTTGTAGGAGAATATGTTGCTCTCACTGTAATCTCAAACTGTACTATTGTTCTGTGTGGTCCAGCCACCAGAGGGGGATATTATACATTGTTTGCCAAGGTACCGTGCTATCGAAGATTGCTTTACCAGTCTTCACTCAACCCTCTTTTCTTCCCCCTTTTAATGAGAAAAGCTATGGGGCATGTATTTCTTTTCTGCTGTAGCACTTTGCTTAATCTTAACATAGTTATTGGAGAGGGAGAGAAAATTAGTGATGATTTCTCTTGTGTGTGTATATGTATATATATATATATATATATATGATGTATATTTTTCAGCATCAGTCATTAGCATGGTAGAAGCAATGAAAGCATAAAATCATTTGTACTAAGTAAGCATGAGTGACCTTAGACAATTACACTACTTACTGGAAATGTTCATACTGAAGGTGTCAAATATGCTGATAAATAAGAAAATATTCATGCCAAGAAAAGTAAATAGATTGATGTGTCTCCAAGGGCAAAAATATAGCCTTACAAGTATATTCTTAGAAAAAAGGTTGGCACTTCTTAGAACTTTCCAACAAGGAGCAGAAAGTTCAGGAAGTAAGCACATTTGTTAGCACTGCAGTCTGGTGCACTGAAAGTTACTTTTAAGAACAAATAATGGTTTTGTTTAATATGTAAACATGACAAGGCCATGTAGGCATTGAATGTGGGGTGGAGGCTACAAATTGGATCAGTCTGTGTAGATACTCTTGCTGCTGTGGTAGTGATGTCTGTATCTGCTCCTTTGCAGTTTTGGTTACTTGGCAGTAGATAATTTTTTTGCTACTTTGACCAGCTTGGAATTGAATCTTCCCTCATCAATCAGTAAAAATAGTAGCTTTCTGCTCTTTTCCATGCTTGAGAATCATAAGAAAAGGAGGGGAAAAAAGACACAATATATAGAAACATACCACAAAAGCAAAACATATATTTTCAGAATTCTTACGTTGCAAATTAGTATAATTCATTAAGTGTAAATGAACTATAGGATGCTACTTAAAGGAATGCATATCAGTAAACCAAATGCCATATATTTGGTTTGTGGTGTTCTGACTAGGATTGAATATACTCCTCCTTACCAGACCTTTGAAGCTAGTTAAAAATTACACTAAGCTAGTCAGATTTAAAGAATTGAATAGAAGGCACAGCGCCCCCACTTCCAAATTTTCATGTCAGGTTCCTTCCATGTTGTTGGATCACTGCAGAACTTGACATAGCAAAGTTGCTTTGGATAAGTATTTCTAAAAAGTCTCAGGGTAAGTGTTAATTCTTAACTTTGTTATCCCTTTTAGGTATCTTTAAAAAAACAAATTCCAGAAGCCTTACTTTAGATTTGGAGCACCATGTATGAATTTTAAAGCAGTGTTATATTAATTGCTAATTTAGTTGCTAAAGTCTCATTCTAAGCACATATGTGCTAATGCAACAAGTAAAGTTTGCCCAAAACTTAGAACAATCCTCTGGAGAATGTTGATGACTCTTCTCTTGTGATGCTGGTGATGGTATGGAATATTGATAAGGAAGACCATTTCTACACTCGACTGTGGTGCATATATGTTTGCATTTTTAAAATTAAATTGAGAAAATTAACATACCTCCTACTGTTAAAGCTTCCAGCTTCGCATGTTTCTGAAAATATGTTCAATATGCTGCACAGAAAGCCTTACATTGGAATATCATAGCATATTAAGATGAATTTTATAGCTCTGTATTCCAGTCTTGTTCACTCAGTGGATGTCAGTGGGTAACAAATTCAAAAGATATAGGTAACTTTCTTAGTTTTGTCATGCATGAAATATAAAAACAAGTAGCTGATTTTGTCAGTTCTGCAGTTAATTATATACGTGCATACTCATGACTATTGATTTATGGAGGATTTTGCTGGTTTTCCAAATGTATCATATTTGCATATTTCATTGCATTCCACTAATGAAGCCAACAGCAAAGTTTCAGTGGGGTAGCTCTTGGTAGTTGTCCGTATCAATTTATGTAATATTAATTACTATTATCCTTAAGTAAATTAAAGGAAAAGATTGGCTAGGTCTTCTCTCAGCAAGGCTTTGTTAATGCTTTTCTTTCCCTGCTGTTTTTAATGCAATCTGATGCTAGTGTTTATCTGACTTTTATTTAATGTTTATCATTCATTGTTCTGTTTGTTGTTTCAATGATTGATGGTGATTTATAATTTGTGGGCCACTTTATTAACTTATAATCTGGTATGTTAAAAAAAGAAACAAACCAAATTTTGGGGGAATAACCAAAATTCCCAGGGATACAGTTTATCAAATAATATAGTCCCAAAATCTGAAAGATTAAATTGAATTCATAGTAAAGAAACAAATTTCTTATTTAAAAAAATGGAAATATATTTCCCAAACATTCTGAAATGGGAGACAGCAGAATAATCTGGCTCTCACATTCTGAGGCAGTATTGTGACAGTCTAATGAAAGCTATTGGCTAAAGATAAAACTAAGTATATTCCAGGTATAAGTATAATGTATAATGAAAAAATGTTTTATTGCTTATTAGTTCAGTTAGAAAATGTACCCCAGTGAGAAAAATCATAAGCTTTAAAACTTTTAAGGTGTTTTTATTTTAAAATACAGTAATTGTACATTGGGATGCCATGCTCCTAGAACAGTTAATCCCATCTTCATGGTATATGAAGTGCTTTTACAGCACTCTTTTCCACCCTTAAGTCCTCCAGATATGTTAGTTATCAGTTTCCACAACTTCCTAGCCTGCATGACTATGTGGGTTGAGAAATTATGGAAATTTAAACTTGCACATCTAGCAAGCAACAGATAAGGTAAGATGGTTCTGTAGGCTTAATACCCTGCAATTTAGTTGATGTGGAACAGACTCTTTCTGGTCACCTCTTATCAACTGAACTCATTCATATGAAATCTGGAAGTTTCTGCTTACTAGCAGTAGCAAGTATATTCTTCCTTGCTTTCAAAATCTGCATTGGAATTCAGGAAGGTAAGTTTAATGCACATTTTTACTCTCCTGCCAAGATTCCAACTGGGATTTCTGCACCACCTGTAGAAAAAGGCCTTTCATGCAACGTGTGAATGAATTTCATATAGTTTGGGCATAATTTTAATTAGTTTGCCCATTTGATTCTTTTAACAATTTTGTATTTTTAGATTTCATAATCTTCATATTTATCTCATCAGAATATATGAAAGTAACACATACTATGTTGTATAGTGCATACTAGTAATTTGTGATGTTCAACAGTTTTGCCAAATTTAGGAAGTACTTGGCCTAATTCTCTTCTTCATAGGATTTTTGTGGGAGAGTCTAAGATCAAAGTTTGCATGTAGCAATACTGGGTAATGGTGTGTGAGAGGGATATTTTTTATTTCCAAACTGATTATATGTCTAGTTGTTCCAGCTTAAGTCGTCTTTCCCTAGCTGGATTCTTGCTCATCTTCTTGTACATCCACAGCTGGAGTGATGAAATAACCCTCTAGAAGCATGGGAAATCAGAAATTTGCTGAGAAAGCAAAGCTTTTCAAGGATTACTCTGTTTTCCCTACTTGTGTCCCACTTCTTGACTTATACAACCTTTGCTTTCTGCTGTTCTAGCTGAATACATTCATTCCAGCATGTTCATTAGAAAATATTTTAAGCTTTTGTGCTGAATCCACCAAAGATTTACCTTCCAAGATAACAAAAAAAATTTAAAAAATCTAATGAAACTTCATCTGTAAAATTTTAACCCTTTACTTTGGAAGTGAGAATCCATTTGTTTTAATGCAACAAATTAAGGTCTATTCTTTCAGCTAAGAAACAATCTTCTGTTGTTTATCCCCACTTGATTTCTCTTCCTCTGTGTAAGTCAAACTCTAGGAAGGGAATTGGTTCCTTTATTTTACATACTTGACTAACAAATCTGTATGTATCGTAAGTTTGCTTTGCAGAATATCTGTGATGATTTTATTAGGAACATATTTAATTAACATGTAACCTAACTGATTTTTTTTAGTAATATTTTGAAGTGTATATTTCTGTTAATGTTGAAACAAACTACAAAGGTGTCCAGAAACTGCTTGCTAGCACATAGGACTTTAAAGTATTTTCTAGCCATGTTCTCTGTTCATCTTATTTGGTTACTAGTCCATAAACAGAATTTTGCAGCAGTCTTTCTGTCTCCTGTCAGAATTGTTAATATGTTCTTGTCTTATGATCTGTAGCTTGGCCTATGGTTGTGTAGATAATGCTGGGGAGACTTGGGTACTGCTATTAATTAAAATCCAAAGATTAAATGCTAAAGACATTATGTCCCCACTGACAGCCAGTTTGGTCTAGTGGTTAAGGCAACAAGTTAGAAACCAGGAGACTCTCAGTTCTAGTCCTGCCTTAGGCCTGAAAGACGGCTGGGTGACCTTGGACCACTCGCGCGCTCTCAGCCCAAACCACCTCACAGGGTTGTTGTTGTGGGGAAAAGAGAAGGAGGAAGGCGTATTAACTATGTTGGCCGCCTTGAGTTGTTTATAAAAAAAAATAATAAAGGCGGGATAGAAAAGAAATAAATAAAAGAAATAAAAAATAAATAACCCAGTTTGCCCATTCCCTGTGCTGAAATGATTGGGGTATTTAAAATTTCCTTGGGCAGTGCAAAGTCTGTTTGTAAAGTTCTGAAATTGAAAGTCTGTTCCTTTAAACTCTTTGTACAAACTTGGCATCATGCCCAGCCACTTCTTGCTTCAAGGCTGTTCCTTTGGGTTTTCTTCTGAAATAGTACTGCAAAACTACTCTGCCACTGTTCATGCTTTTCTTGTCAAGAAGTGCAACCTTGCCATGCAGTTTTTGAATTACATACCAATTCTGTACTGGAGATGACGAGGAGATCCAATATTGGAAGAACAGATCTTGCAGCCTGAATCTGGATCATCTCTTAAGTGTAGAGAACATAGCTGTTATCTGGAAGTGGTACTATGGATTCTAAACCCAGCAGTCCTCAAAGTACATGGGAAGGTGACTCTGAATTCAGTTTCCAGTTTTGGACCCAACTTTTTCTGTGGATGCATTTGTTTGGTCGGCTGGTCAGTTTTATCTTACGTAACTTCAGAGGGCTAAAGTAATGACTTTTTCCTGGCCCTTTAATCAGTTTGGGCTTCAGATTGCTACTGTCACATTTAATTATCTTCTTTAATCTGAATCTTACTGGTAAGCAGTTTTTTTAGAAAGGGACACTTGCCTTGTGCTTTTCTTTTCTCTCCCTGCCTTTCCTACCCATTCTTCTCCTTTATGGATGACTTTATTTGAGTATGGTTTTTCAAGCTTGGGGATATGGTCAAAGCAGCAGATGATTTCAAAAGCCGGATAGTGATTTTTATTTGTTTTGTTGGCACATTCTGAACTAGGGTATATACTTCTGTTTACTTTCTTATAAGTTCTTTGGAACTGCTTAGATATGCCACAATTTGTGGTTAGAACAACTGCTGTTAAGCTAATAAATGTTTACATTTAAATATAGCATTTAGAAAAGGAGATTTCCATCTCTAGAATGCAGAGCACCCAAAGAAGTATGACCTTGAACAGTCTCTTTGTTTGTACTTATATCTTATGGACTGCACCAGGTTCGTCCCATCTACCACACCAGTTCTTTGTTTGGGGATGCTATTATTAGCTAAATACCTCTGTCTCTGAAACTGTTTCCTGTTAAAGAATTAACTTTTTTTTTTTAAAATAGGACTTCCCTACCTGATGAGATCCTTATTTGCCCTGCCTTCAACTCTGAGAGCAAATGAGATACAAAGAATCTCTGAGCTATTTTAAGCCTTATTGCATGGCCTTTGCTACCCTTGATCTGGCAGACCTCCCTTTTTCTGTATTAATCAAATCTGTCTGCTCCTCACCCTCTAACCAGCTGATCAAGCTTCCAATATGGAATGGACTATCCTGAAGCCTTTCTGGGCATAGTGGGGGTTGGGAAAATCTGGCATGTTTATGGATGATTGCCCTGGAGAGCTACGTAGCTGTTGCTGAACTGACATGAGTGCTTTTGTCCAGGGAGGTGGATTTGATGGAAATTCTGTCCTGGTTAAAAGTTGAGAGCAATCAGCTCAAGCCAAATGTCTGCCTCAGTCAGCAGAAGGGGAATGTAAAGAGCTTTGCTGGAAGTGTGTCTGCTCTCTGGTTGCTTCCTTTAGTCTCCACTTCACATTTTGGGACAGGAAAAACACTGTGCTTGCCTCTACCAGTGGGTAAATAGCAATGATCAAGGAGAGCGCTCTCCTAAATCCTGACTGAGCTGCCTGATTGTATTTGCTGTGAGAGCAGACCTGGAATGACAAAAGAATTACTGATAAAATTAAGGGAAACATGAGCTATGGAGCTGAAATAAATGGTCAGGACTCCAACAAGAACAACGGGTGTAAGATGACAGCGCTACAGAAACTGGAGAATCTTGCAGGGCGGATCTTTTACTGGGGGCCATGGAGTGATACAGGAGCACCAAGCTGTGGAGAGGCTGTCTTTGAATCAAAGCATACTGCTGCCTGGAATAAGCAAAGTGAGTTGACAAACTGAGCATGATTTCCAAGGGAGTGGGAATGGATGCAGAGTTTCCAACAGCTCTGTTCCTCAAATGAACCTTTAGAGGTGCTGCTGCTGCTCTTTAATAATGATACATGTAGGTATTAGTGCCTGAGTGTGGAGCAGAACGTTAAAATAGGCCTCATATGTCTTCCAGAGTAGCCCATAAACATGGATACCACAACTCTGGTGGTCATGCTGACCACCTCATTCTCTATATTAAACTACCCTGTTTTTAAGGGTCGGCTGCTTTCCTTAATGACACTAGAGCTTACTGTTATATAGCATTTGATTCTCAAATCCACAGTACTTTTTTTTCCTCAAAATTGGCTGTCCTGTTACTAGAACCTAGCTGTTAATGATTCAATACTCTAAGCTTAAACTGCATGGAATATGAAAATGTTGTTCAGGTAAATGTAAATAACTTGCCAAGCAGCAAATGGGAGACAGGCCCTAATTATGTGTTTTCATGCAGTGGCGATCGCCAACCAATCTGAGTTGCTATGAGAAGAAAAGCAAAGATGGAACACCTTTTTCACAGACCAGTTTTCTAAACTAAATTCTATCCTAGTAAGAATGCTTTGGAGAATGGGCAGATGGGTGAAGAGGAAGTATATCTGCTGTTCATATTTCTACTTCCATTTGCCCCCACTCAATGGTTTAGCAATTCTATAATGGCCTCTGGCTTGTGGTTGTATGTATCTGAGAATAATGCATGTTTCTGGTGATTTTTCATTCATTGGCAGACAAACCATTTTTAAGTAGCAAATTCTCTTTGCACTTCAATATTTCAAGCATTGGTTCCCACCTTGATAACTAGTCCTCTGGCCTCTTCTCACCTGCCTTGTAAGCACTTTATTGTGTTTCAGTCTGAGTGCGTACTCTGACTTTTTGATATAGCAATTTCAGTTCAAGGCAGACAGAACACCATAGAGACACGGTCTTGATAGTGTTGTTTTTACTCTTTCCTGCCACCACGTACCAAATTTACAATTTTTATTCTTATTTTTGTCTGAAGTTGTACTCTTTTTCTCTCATTGGCTCAGTCTTGATCCCTAGAGTAGCCTACCTCAGATGATGGGACAGAAGCAGGTAGTAGGCCTTGCATTGCCTGTCCTTTACATTTCTGGCTCCTTTAAGTAGGAGGGAGTGAGTGCAATCTATTCTTTGATGCTCAAACATGTTTAAACAAAATTGTCACAATAATATTTTGGTATTGCCACCTGGTCTAAAATAGAAGCTTGTAGAACATCTGATGCCAGATTCCTTGGGCCCTTAATCTTTTGGCATTGGTACTCATTCATTCCTGCATCTGAGCCTGTTGTACATGAAAAGCAGGCTCAGAACAGGAGGAGGGTTTGTTAGGCAAAAGATCCAGGAGTAAGATCTTAATGAATCTAGGGGATATGAATAAAAAGAGTGATTTCTAAGTGTGCCTTCAGAGATAATTTTTCCTTCCATTGCTCATTTATACGAGGTTAAGATTTGACAAATTGCTGTGTAGTTTCACTGATGTTTAACAATTAGGCAGTTTAGGAGTACAGTAGTGTTTTTTCCCCCTTGGTTCTGTAAATTCACTGTAAGTTCCCTTAACTGAATCTGTTAAACTCTCATGAGAAAAACTTGCTACTACATCTAAATGGTTCTGAAAAGCTTTGTGGAAATATGTTGGTTTTTAAGATGTCCATTCAATCAGTGAGCTTGAAATATTTTTTCTTTCCATATTTGTTGGCATATCTTGCATTCTACAAATCTAAGCTTCAATTTAACTTTTTAAATTTGTTTTATTTATTTATTTGATTAATTTGTATGGCTGTCCATCTCAAATTCATTCCTGGATGGCTAACAACAGTTAAAAACACCATAAAGCATATAACAATAACAACAATGTACACATAATTGACAACCTAGGTAAAAAACAAAATGACCAACAATAAGTCAGTGTATCCATTACACAGGCTGTGCCATACATCTGGATCCCCAAGCTCAGTGACAAAACCATAACTTTAAGGCCTTATGAAAAGCCAGCAGAGTTGGGGCCAATCTAATCTCCAGGTGGGTTGATATTCCAAAGGCAGGTATCGTGACAGAAAAGGCTTTCTTCCTGGGCCCCACCAGATATCATTGTCTAATAGATGGGACCCAGAACATGCCTTTCCTGTCAGCCCTAGTGGGATGGGTAGACATAAGTGGGGAGAGACAGTCCCTCAAATAACAGTATCTTGGGAGCCTTAGAGGCCTAAACAATAAACAGCATATCATCCACCTAGTGGTCAGTTACTATGGAAAAGAGAGTAATACTATACAGGTAGTCCTCACTTACCAACAGTAATTGGGACCAGGAACTACATTACTTAGTGATGCGGTCATAAGGTATAATGTCACATGACCGCACTGACTTAACGATGGCAGTTCCAGAAGTCCCAGCTGCCATTGTTAGGCGAATCCCATGCAGTCGCAGTGTCCTGCAGTCATGGGATCACCATTTGTGACCTCCTGCCAGCTTTCCTATTGACTTTGCCTATTGGAAGCCAGCAGTGAAGGTCGTAAATGGCAATCGCATGACTGCAGGACACTGCGACATAATTGCAAGCCAGTTGCCAAGCACCCAAATCATAATTGCATGACTGCAGGGATGTTGCAATGGCCACAACTATGAGGACCCGTCATAAGTACCCCTTGTTCAGTGCTGTCATAACTTTGTTGTAATGAGTGTATGTTAAATGAGGACTACATGTATATTCCACAGCCTTTTAAGCATTAAGCATCTGCCCCCAAACAGCCACTGTGTGGGACAGGACATTTATTTAAAGAGTAGTTGCATTCCTGGGCCAAGTACAGATGACTTCCTTGGTTTTTGCAAGCTAGCATTAGCTGGACCATTTGTTTCTCCACTTCTAAATCTGACCAGAGCCTCTTTATGTTAGTTATATAGTGTACATGTCAAAGTTATGACAGTCCAAGCTGATATTGTCTTGATTATTTTTAGGTAAAGTCTTTATCTCTTCCCTCAAAACAGAAGTTGTGTGTGTATATTTAAAATTATGCAAAAGTTGTATGAAGCAACTAATACAACTGTTTATGGAAAATTACTTCAGTAATTACCTGTTTCCTCTCTAAATTGTAATATAATTTATGTTCCGACGTAAAAGCTAATATTTCCCGACCTTGGCAATTTCTAGATATGTGGAGAATAGCTGGCTGGGAATTCTGTGTCCCTCTTTGCCTGGGTTAGGAGACACAAGTATAAGCAGTTCAAATACTATTTTCTAAGTCTTCTTTTTCCTAGAACCTTACGCCACTGAGCATAAGAATTATTCCCTCTGCGTCCCGTTGGATGACCAGCCTATCTTTGCCTTTGCAAAGGCTTATTGTATATCAGTGTTTTGGTGCAGTATGGATTTTTAACCCTCTCAAAATTGTTACACTTTTTATTTCCATTTTAGATTCTACTGTTCTGCATATGACACTTAAGCTAGGTAGCAATGAAATGAAAACGATAAGTACAAAAAATTACAAGTATAAAAAGATATGAAAATAAATCAAAAAGTCAGAGGATAAAACAGCAGACTGATAAAATAGGTTGAGCAATAAAACATGACAAATTTAGACAAAGTCTTGTCTAAACAAAAATGTATTTGCCTAGAAGCAGGAGGGCAAAGGGGGGCCTAGACAAACGCCTGACTGGGAAGAAATGTAGCCATTGTGAAGGCTCCCTCCTTCTCTTCAGCCATTTTATAATTTAGCAGGTCTCTCCAGATGATAAGGGGGAAAAAATCCCCTGGAATTTACTGGGTAATATCAGAGATTTTTAAATTGAGGAAAAATGTCGGCAGGTACTTTCTACATAATTCAAACACATATGCATGACAATTAAATGTATAATTCCTTGTTCTAAGGGATCAAGAGGTAGCTTTCCAGGAAGCAAAACAAAGATACTGTTCAGTTTTTTTTATCATTTGACAATTACAGAATTAAATCATCTAATGTTTATTTTAAAAGGCTTTAAATTGATTTAACTTCTATAATACCATCTGTTGCATTCTGCTTAATAAAATCTATGTGACCGCTTTAGTACATGCTCATGAAACATTTTGTGCATGCACAGACAAACCCCACATCGTTTTATGGATTTACACTTTCTTGGCATCCTTCCCCAGCCTTGGGTGATCATCAGGTATGTCATATACAGTCTCCTGTAATCCATCATTCAGAACAGCTGTGCTGACTAGAAAGTATGGGAATTGTAGTCAGCATACTAAAGGGCATCTGGATGGAGAACTGATTCTACTAGATAGCTTCTGCCCTATTTAGAAGAAAGAATCCCCCTGGCTTCCTCACTTTATTTCAGGCTGCTGCCTTGTTGGAGATCAATAATGTAGTTCCCCTCAGTCATCCAGCAAATGCATTCTCCTTGTCCTGCATACCTACAGGCATACTTTTTCTTTCCTTTGAAAGCAAAGAAGTCCACCATCTCTTTCCTCAGTGCGCTTTGGTTGTCATAAGCACATTATGTCAGTGATGATAGGCATGAGTCTTCTGTTGCAAGGAAATGTGGTTAGTATATACAGAAATATAAAATTACATTTTCCTGATTTTTTTTTCAGAAAAATGCAGGCCTTTTTTATATCTCTCTTTCATGATGTAAATTCACTTTGCTGTTCAAGAACATAAAATACAACATGGATAACTTATTGTAGACATGCACTTATCATGCAAATTAAATGTAAAAGTATAATTTAGTCAGACAGTAGTTAGATTTACTAATTGAATTTACTTTAAACCATTTAAAAAACTTCCTTTGGGGACTCCTTATTTCACCTGATCACTGAGCACATCTACCAACCTCTAGCAAAAAGACAGCATTAGACAAGCCCATAAGCAAAATCGGGCCCTGAAACCTTCTTCCTTCCTTTGGTGATAATGGTAGTATGATTCACAATTCGGGGAGCAGAAATGCATCTTGCTTTTGCATTTGAAAGTTGTATCACACTGCTTGTCTTTTCTGTGCAGGAATTGTAGTGCTCTGATAATCTAGATAATTCCTGTTACAATTGAATAAAAAATATTTTGCTTGAATAAAGGATAATAGCATATGGGCACCTTGTCTAATTCTGAAAGTAAATATTCCATTGGAGATTTTTTACTTTTTCCATTTTTTTAGAAATAAGACCAAAAAAAAGCCTTGGAGGAAAAATGGAAAAATCTAGGGTTTCTTTATTCTTCGGTATATTGTTGTTTAACCAAGCCATCTCTAGGTATGAATACTGAAATTTTTGGACAGAGAAAACTTTGGATAATCATTCTTAACTTTTTTACGGTTCATAAAAAAACAGTTAACTGGTTCATTCTCCTTCCCTCTGACTTCTGTCACATCTTTTCCAATCATCTCATGCTATGCTGTGTTCATAGTGCTGAATAATGAAGACACCCTAGGTTCTAACCAAGTGGCTCTGGTAGTCAAGGCTCTCTACTAACTAGAGGTAAGCTAAACAGAGGTCACAGTATTTGGCAGTGCCTAATCAACCTGGGCTGATATTTGAAAGGCTAAGCAGTGTTGGATCTGGTTAATACTTTGATGGGACATCTGAGATGTCATTAAAAACTTGTGATGAACCTCTTCCATACTGGTACCAAGAAACAACACTGGTAAGTTCATTTAATCACCAGGAGTTGAGCTCAGCTTAGGAGGTTTTATCATTAAAGCCACATAAAAGTGCTTTTTGACTCTGCTTGTTAGCTAATTCTGGGCTGAATCAGTTTCTGATCCCTGTTGAGACAGTGGTGTTAGGGACATGAATGTTAATTCTATTCCTAAAGAGATTGATTAGGGTTACTGTCTTCTATGCCTCTGAGAAAACTGCCCTGCCTTTCATCTTCTATAAAGCTGCTATATCATGGCTGAGAGTTTCAAAGATAGCAGTTAGCTGTTAGAGATTGAGGGTAGGCTTCATAGCATGAATACCTGAAATAAAAGTAACCTTGTCACTACAACAAAGATTTCTAAAATCCTAGGGAGACAATTCTGGTTTGAAGAATTCCATGTTTCCCTGGCTTCTCTGGCTGTAATATCTTGTTTGTTTGTTTGTTTATGCTCAGTAACATATTAGTGGTTGAGGACCACAAGACATTGCAATCATAATATCAGTGAGGCTGGGTGGAATTTTCTGCCTTTTCCAATTTTTCTGATGTTTTTAAAAAGTAAAATATATATGTTAAGCTTATTGGAGGCTTAGTCATTTACTACTTCACTGGATCCAAAAGAAAATTGTGCCACAATTATTCAACTGCAAAAAGACAGGATTGTATGAAGGTCAGATGTTACCCACCTTATTCTATTGACTTGAAGCTATAATGGAAATACTCATTTTAATTGCATTTCTGAATAGCATATTGCTTCAAGTTTTATTCTACTCAGGTTTTACTTTCTGTGTTCTATTGGATTCTCAGTGTAGTAAAATTAAGCTTTAGAGTGGCTGTTGGGTTTCTGTGAATTACTTTATTGTGATAAACTGGCACACTTAAGTGATCCTTTATGACACAGTTTGTTGTTCAAATGTAAACTATTATTATATAAATCAAGAAGTGACCTTTAAAACAAGGTAGATGAGGAAATGATATGGGATATAGCTAGCTCTAAAAAACTATGAAAAATAGACTTTGAAAAAAAATTAACAGATACGCAATTTCCTTCTGTGGAAAAAGTAGGTACACCCTTTGCTATAATACCTTTGCTACCCCTTTGGCAGAAACAACCTCAAGTAGGTGTTCGTTATCACTGTCTCCCAGTCTCTGACATCAACTGGGAGGAGTTTTTTCCACTCTTCCATGCAGAATTTTTTCAGATGTGCAATGTTTGAGGAGTTTCTTGCCTGCACAGCCTGTTTGAAATCACCCCACAGCATCTCGGTGGGATTTAGATCTGGGCTTTGACTTGGCTGTTGCAGAACCCTCCATTTCTTTTTTCAGCCATTCCTTGGTGGATTTATTGGAATGTTTAGGGCCATTGTCATGTTTGAAGGTCCCCTTTCAGTTGAGCTTCAATCTTCTGACAGATGTTCTCAGGTTATCCTCAGGCACCCTCTGGTACAATGAAGAATTCATAGTGGATTCTATGATGGTGAGCTGCCCAGGCCCTGAATGCAGCAAAGCAGCCCTAAACCATAACTCTCCCAGCACCATACTTTACAGCGGTATCAGGTTCTTCTAGTGAAATGCTGTCTTTGCTTTTTGCCAAACATGTCTTCTGATACTGTGGCCAAATAACTCTTATCTTTGCCTCATTTGACCAGAGCTCATTTTTTCAGAAGTCCTGGTCTTTTTCCACATGTTCATGAGGAATCTTTAGTCTTGCCCTGATGTTTTTTCTGGACAACAAAGGTTTTGTCCTGGCACATCTCCCATGTAGATCTAATTTGTGCAACTTCTTTCCAAAGGTAGACTCAATGTTCTTTCACACCAGTAGTGGCGAGAGCTATCTGTTGGTCACGTGATGAAATTCTGGGGTTCTTAGAGACTTATTTCAGCCTCTTGTGTTCTGCTCTTGGGCTGAACCTGCTGGGGCAGCCTGGCCTGGGCAAGTCGGCAGTTGTATGTGATCTCCACCTGTAGATGATCTTCTGGACAGTGGAATGATTGATGTCCAATTGTTTGTGATCTTAAATCCGTTCCCAAACTCACAGGCATCTCTAACCTTTCTGAAGGCCTCAGAGAGTTCTTTCAATCTAGGCATGGTGAGACCACACACTTCAGCAACAAAGGGCAAATCAAACTAAATGTCTGAGGTTTAAATTAGACAGGTTCTAATCATTTGCACCTTATCTGATGCACCTGATTCTAATTTTAGGTATTTGAGGTAGTGATAAATGCAGGGGTGTATTTACTTTTTCTGCATGTGAAAGTTGCATTTATGTTTATTTAAATTACACGATGGGCTACAAAATGTAAGTGGTGCATGATATTTATTACATGATATCCCCTTTATCATTTTTTTAAAATGAAGATCAAGTATCTATGTTGAAATATGTTGAAAAAAACCCCTCCAAAACAATGGGGTGTACTTACTTTTTCACATGACTGTAAATTCTCTCCAAAAACCTGATACATGTTGCCATTTCCTCTGGTATAAATAAACATTCTCCTCTTGTGGCTTCTTTATGAATCTCTAATGACTTTTCTGGCAATTTGATAGTTTACTAGACAGCCCGTGACCCTTTGGGTCATCATTTCAGAGATATTTCTTTACCAGATTCTTCAGTGCCTTCAACAATGGTAGAGCTTCCAATGTACTGGAAAAGTTCTTTAAAATTCAGGAAGAAACATATCTGTCTGAAACCCATGTTGAACTGTATAGCCCAGTCAAATATCAGGACTTAACCACAGGAAATGTTTTATGACATTTTGCATTATGTCATAAAATGTTTTATGACCATTTTTATGTCATAAAATGTTTTATGACCATTTTTATGTCATAAAATGTTTTATAAAATTTGCCAAATTCCTATTCCCTGAGAGTCATGGGTCCCAGATTTTGGATGCATTCCATAAGTTAGCCCATTTGAGATACCTTGGTTGAAAAAGTTTTGCTCTATGACGCACCGTTTCACCCAGTTAAAGGTTACAGGCACAAGAGTTTTCATAGAATATAGCTGTAGCATGCTTATTAAGATATACAGTTCAGTCTAAAATTATGTCACTATGGCATATATTCAAGTATTAGTTATTCCTGGCAAATTTTCTTGTTTTTTTTTAACACAACAAATCTGCAGTTGTTACTGTTTGCATCTATCTTGCATACAGTACAGCAATGGTATGTATTTTCCTCTCTTTATATGGCCTTTGAATTGCACTTGGAAGCAAACTGGAAGTCAGTTTTGACAGACTTTTATCATTGACAAAAAAGCTTTAGATAACTTGTCACTGTGTATGGAACCAGCTGAAGTTTCTAAATACTGAATTTAAGCACTCCCTTATGTAATGTGTTAGATTTACATACCAAGAATGGAAAATTGTAGCAAGAAGGGCTGTTGCTGGTTCATGAGCTGAATTCTTTAAATGGAATGTTAAACCTTTATTTATTTGTTTATTTATTTGAGATATTTCCTGCTTTCTGCTGAGCTCTTGGTCATCAAATAAAATTAAGGAACAGTACAAACATTTAAAAAATGCTAATATAAATTAATATTTAAAAGCTTAGCAAAAAAAGATATTACTGATTTAATAAATGCTTGGAGTTCAGATGCAACTTCTGAGGAAGTATGTTCCATAGCTTCCAGTTGGCCAGAGATTGTGTCTTGTGACTCTGGTAATGAGAGTTTCTTCAAAAGAGACTGTTTCAAGGTTAGCTCTATGTAGAGCACACTGCAATAGTCAATATATGATGTAAAAAAGGCATGGATCACTGTCACCAAATATGATGGGTAAACAAGGGTTGCAGCTAACATATTAGCTATAACTGAAAATGTTTTTTGCCGTGGTCATTACCTTCAAATTCAGTGACAGCTGAAAATCAAGGAACACTCTCAGGCCACTGAATTGCTTTTTCAGGGGCATGCTTCCCCATCCAAACTAGGTGTGAACATCTATCCCTAAGTCTAATTTACTACCTCTCTGATGTGTCTGATTTTAATTTCATCTTATTCGGCTTTTTATATAAGTATCTAGCCTGTTACTGAATTTCAGCAGATTACTTCTTTGAAGTTGGATGGTAAAGAGCAGTAGAGATGAGTATCATTATTATACTTAGAGTACCCACTGCTGAATAGCTTCCCCAATAGTTTCATGTAAATATGGGACACTGTAGATCAGTGGCCTTGTGTTGAACAGTAGCCTCCCAGTATTATCCTCTGGACACAGCTCAGCAGAAAAGATAGGAACCACAGTAAAACAGTATCCAGTAATTCAGAAGGATACTATGATTGATGGTATTGAAAACCACTGAGCAGGGCCACCTCTGGTGACTAGTTTCCAATGCAGGTCATCTATCAAAGTGACCAAAGCAATCTCAATACCATATCAAAACCAAAGGCCCAACTGAAATGTCTACAGATAATCAGTGGTTAGAGCTTATATTCACTCTTGGTAAGTATTGTTTATCAATATTTGAATTAAGTTGTTTTTTTTTCCAACAAGGGATAAAGAAGATTTTCAAGCACTATGGTCAAAGCTTTTGGAGTTGTAGACTTTTTTCTCTTTCTCTTTTTTTATTGCTGTGTTGAAATAGTACTGGTCCTTTAATTCTGCTGCATGTATTTTTCTTTAGTTAATTTGTTTAGCACAGCCTTTTTCAACCTTTTTACCCCTGAGGAATCCTTGAAATAATTTTCAGGTCTCAGGGAACCCCTGCATAAAAATTATTATATTAACAACTCACAATACATTAAACATAAAAAACAAGGTTTGTTTGTTTTTTCAATCATGATCTCTTGTGGAACCCTTAGCAACCTCTTGCAGAACCCTAGGATTCCATGGAAACCCAACTGAGAAAGATTGGTTCAGCAAAATAATACTTTGAAAATTAGAGTTTTGAGAGAGAAGAAAGTTCTTAAGAACTTTTAATCTTTTGGGTTAACTTTGCATTCCATTGTTTAGCTAGAGTTTCTGTAGTATCCCTGACAAAGTGGGAAGCCATTTGAATCCATCTGTGTTTGAGGTGCAGCATTTTAGCCATTATCTGTTCTTGCAGGGTTTTATACTCACCACTAGTCTAAAACTGACCAGAGAGTGATCTGTCCATGATAATGGAGACATTAAAGATTCTCCATCTTCCAATCACTAATTCCATGTGAACAAAATAACAAATCCAGAATGTGCTTTTCTGCATTTGTAGAGCCACATGCTAGCTGGGATAGGCCCATGGTTGTTGTAGTGAGCAGCCTCAGTGTGTACACTGAAAATCCCCAAGACAAGAAACCTAGGATAAACAAGTGGCCGGGTGTGAGACCCTGTTCTTCAAGCTGGATTCTCGAGAACAGTTGGGAGTTCTGCTACTGTACCAGCCTCCCTGCTGGAGGCCGTCTCAGGTTTGGCAGTGGAGTTCCCCAGGCTTATGGTGTTGGGGGACTTCAATCTGCCTTCCTTGGGGCGGGCCTTGGAAGCAGCCCAGGAGTTCATGGCAGCCATGGGCCTGTTCCAGATTATTCAGGACCCGACTAGAGACAGTGGCCTCACCCCGGACCTAGTTTTCTTGTCGGAGCAGTGGCAAGATGATCTGAGGGGACAATTACAGCTTTCCCCTTTGTCATGGTCGGATCATGCCCTGGTGGCCTTGAGATTCTCTCGTGCCACCCCCCTCCGCAGGGAGGCAGGACCCATTCGATTGGTCCTCCCCTGGCGACTGATGGACCCGGCTGGGTTTCAGAGGGAGGGGGGTTATACCTGAGTCTCTCCTGCACGGTCCAGTGGAGGCCCTGGCTGCTGCCTGGAACAGGGAGGCAGCCGGAGCCTTGGACAGGATCGCCCCTCTGCGGCTTCTCTTGCCCACTCAAACCCGGCACTCCCCGTGGTTTGCAGAGGAGCTCAGGGTTTTGAAGAGGGTTAAGAGACGCCAGAGCGCCACTGGAGGAAGACAAAAGCCGAACCCGACCGAACACAAACTAGAGCTGTGATTAAGGCCTACCTTGTGGCGGTAAGAGCGGCGAAGCGCCAGTACTTCTCTGCTCTTATTGCATCCGCAGATTGCCACCTTTTTGGGGAAGGTGGTTGAGAAAGTGGTGGCTTTGCAGCTCCAGAGGATTCTGAATGAAATGGATTATCTAGGCCCCTTTCAGTCAGGTTTCAGGCCCGGTTATGGGATGGAAACGGCATTGGTTGTGCTTATGGATGACCTCTGGCGGGAGCGAGATGGAGGCAGTGCATCCATCCTTGCTCTTCTTGACCTCTCAGCGGCTTTCGATACCATCGACCATGGTATCCTTCTGGACCGACTTAGGGAGCTGGGGGTGGGCGGTGTAGTTCTGCGCTGGTTCACCTCCTTCCTCCAGGGTCGGTCCCAGTCGGTGTTGATAGGGAGCGAGAGATCCAGCCCACGGCCCCTCCTTTGTGGGGTGCCGCAGGGTTCGGTACTCTCTCCGCTCCTTTTTAACATCTACATGAAACCACTGGGCGAAATCATCCGTCACTACGGGGTGAGGTATCATCAATATGCAGATGATACCCAATTATACATCTCCATCCCAGGTGAAGTAAGTGATGCTGTGGCCACCCTTTCTGAGTGCCTGGGGGCTGTGGGGGCCTGGATGGGGGACAACAGGTTGCGGCTGAACCCAGGGAAGACGGAGTGGCTGTGGATTAGTGGCTCCTCAATTTCTGGGAAATTGTCATCTTTAGTTCTGGATGGGGTTGCACTGCCCCAGACAGACCCGGTGCATAACGTGGGGGTCCTCCTGGACTCACGGCTCCTGCTCGAAGAGCAGGTGGCAGCTGTAGCTAGGAGGGCCTTTGTGCAACTTCATGTTGTGCGCCAGTTACGCCCCTTCCTGGAGCGATAGTCCCTTCGAACGGTCACTCATGCCTTGGTTATCTCCCGTATAGACTTCTGCAATGCGCTCTACATAGGGCTACCCTTGAAGAGTATCCGGAAGCTACAGCTGGTGCAAAATGCAGCTGCGCGGGCGATCTTGGGTTTCCCAAGATCAGCACACGTCACTCCTTTGCTCCGCGAGCTGCATTGGTTGCCAGTATGCTTCCGGGTCCAATTCAAGGTGTTGGTTATTACCTTTAAAGCCCTACATGGCATGGGTCCAGGTTACCTAAGGGACTGTCTCCTCCCCATCACATCAGCCTGTCCCACCCGGTCACGTAGAGAGGGCATGCTATGGACCCCGTCTGCAAGAGAATTCCATCTGGCGGGGTCCAGAGGCGGGCCTTCTCTGCAATAGCACCCGCCCTTTGGAATATCCTTCCCCCGGAAGTGAGATTAGCTCCCTCCCTCCTGGACTTTAGGAAACAGCTAAAGACCTGGTTCTGTAATTATGCCTGGGGCGGGAGGGAGAGTAGCCATTTCTGGGGATGGTTAGTTTCTTAGAAGGACCCAGTTCTGCCTGCAAATCATAAAGAACTTTTAACCATCGAGGTTTTTATTGTATTTATTGTATCTGTATTATAGGGTTTTATAGTTTTATAGTTTTATCTATCTTTTATTGTAAACCGCCCAGAGTCCCTTTTGGGAAATGGGCGGCGATAAATTTGATTAATAAATAAATAAACCAATGCACCCGAGGTCATCTCAGCTAACTCAGTGAATCTAAGCATCTAAGCTGCTAAGTCAAGGAAGGAGATAGCAGCTACCCAAATGTAGCAGCATGTACTCAGAATGACTTACTGTTGGATGGAGCATTTGATTTGCAAGATGAAATTTCTACAGACATGGCCACTCTGTCTCCTCCCTTCTATCCTAGCCTACAGTGTCATGGATTAACCCAGTGGTCAGAGCCAAGTCTCCATGACATATACTAGGTAAGCCCTTTCACTCAGGATTTAATCCTGAATAATAGTTTTACCAGCAGCTAACATAACACTGAAGAGCAGGATATTTTGGTTGAAGGGGTTACCATTGCTGTCATCCTGACTTCCTGAAACCTACAAGGGAGTGCCAGTGACCTGTTTTCCTTTACCTGCCTTAACCAGGGTGCAGCATTCCATATGTCACCACTTGACAGTTATTACTTTACTGTTCCCTTCCAGGCTATTTCCCATTCTCCCTGATGCATCCTAGTGTAACCAGCAATCCAGTTTTCTCTCCCATTAAAAACTCTACCCCATCCCAATATTCCACATGTATGCAAAAGAAAGTACAATGGGGTCTTTTCACTCCAAGGCCTCTGTAAGGGGCAATCTCATTTGTAGTTTGCTGGCTACTACCTCACTTGCCCACAGTAACTCCCTTTTGTAAGCAGTCAGCATCAGCAGGGAATATAGGGTCAGAGTCCGGGTCTGTGCAGAAGCTTGCACTCTGGGTTGGTATGATTCTTTTGGCAGCTATAATCCATAGGCAGATTAGCAAGCATGTAGCAAGTTGCTAAATTGCCTGAGTTTCAGTCTAAATGAATGGGTGCTGTTCTCTGCTTCAATTCATTCTGTCATATGGTCGTCATCGAAATGGCTGGATCCACTAGCATCTTTAACATGCAAATCTAATTTTTAGTCAGCATGGGAAACAACTGAATGCCACTTCCATGATCAACTAGATTACCAACTAATAGAATCTCTGTGTTTACCGAACTGGGGTTCAGTTTCTTGGCTTTATCAAGCCCATCACTATGCCTGTGCTCTTATTCAGAACAAGTGCAGAGGCTTACCAATATGCTGTTGAATCACTCATGTACAGAAACACTCTGGGCATATGTGCATAGAACAGGCAATTCAACCCACAAATTACAATCAAAAGTTCTGTCCTAAATTTTAGGTGGTGTATCAGTGGTCCATGAGGGAGGTAGATGCTGTTTCCTTTGTCAGATTTCCCATCCAATGGAGTACCAGATGCAAATACCTGAACTGTGGTGTGGTGATTAAACTGGCAAACTAATGGAAACAGAATGTCAATACTTCAAAGCGCACCTCTCCAAGGTGTCCCCAGTTATATTTGAAATATTGTGATATATCCAGAAATTGTTACTATTATATTGGGGGGTGTGATGGCTCTTGGAGGATAGTATAAGTTAAATAAATGAATCAAATGCTGAGTTTATGCTATTCTCTTTAATTAAAGAATGTTTTATGAGGATTATATGATGCCTCCCTGAAGAAAGTCATACTGCTTTTACTCACAGTTGATTCTGATTTTTCCCATAGGAGGAGAGACAAGAGGGGCCTAGCCTAGCTAATAAAACAGAAACAGGGGAGGGGGTAGAATGGCAGTTTTTGCTTGCTGCTGCTTATGTTTACATTGAAAACAGTATTTAGTAGGAGATGCGTGAAAGAAACATTTTGTTCTGAACTTGGAACAAAACAGCCCCATTCAGGATGTTCCACCAGAATAATTTTGAGCAGGTTATGTTCAAACAAGGATATTCCACATAAAGAATAAGGGACACTTGAAATGTGTCCCTGATTTTTCATACTGGAATTGATAAGGAATTGATTTTTCATACAAGAATTGATAAGGTGGCAATCCCTGAATACTGTATACGGAAAATTGGTCAAGGGGTGACACTTTTAAAAAAAATAAAATTTCATATTGCAAATAATGGAAGATATAGTTAAACATATTGTTTGCACCCTACCTGCACAAACAACCACAGAACTTTGATAAGAAACAACAGCAATGTTTTCACTGCAGCTCAGCCCATACATGACGGTAAAGTGAAAAAAAAAATCTTGTTTTGATCTTTGACTTGAAGGTCCTTGCAGTTGATTATCTGTTTGCAAAACTCAACAAAGCAACATAGTTTTTGCATTTGGCCACTTAAAAGCCCAACAGCATAACAGCACTATCTGTAATGTGTATGTACAATACATCTGAAAGAATTGAAGGTTGGGAAAAGGTAAGAGATGACATTGGCAAGGACAGGAAATTGTGCAATTCTTAAGAGGGAAAAAAGAAGTACTATAATAAGACAAGGAAATCTGTTGCTGCTGTGGAAGCAGTAATAAAATAGTGTCAGCTAATCTGGGTAGAGTAAAACAATTTAACATTTGGAGATGTGTATCTTGAGCTCAAATATAAAGTCCTGGAGAAACTACAGAAGCTCACCGCTGTTGGATTACTTTCAGCACTGCTGTCTCCACTATCAGCTGCATCACTAGAGCTGTTAAAGAAACACAAACCATCTGAGAAGTCACATGATAATAATGGCTCCAACTCAGAACTGAAGCTTAGATACTGTGCAGTAGGTTACCACATAGAGTGATTTCTTCCCCTTCACTGGAGGTTTTCAAACAGAGTCTGGATAGTCATCTACTGGGGATGGTGTAGTAAATCCTGTAGTGTGCAGGGGGTTGGACTTGATGACCTCTTAGGTCCTTTCCAACTCTATGACTATTCTAAGATATTCTACAGAAATGCTAGTTTGCTTGACTGAGATGAACTTTGATATGGAGACTAGATAACACAGTTCCTTCCTACCTATGATTGTTCTTTGGCAAGTAGAACAAATGGAATTTACTGAAGCAAAGATAAATTACAGGATCTGAATGAAATATTTAGATAACTTGAGATTTCTATCAAAGACTATCTAAAGGCAGCTGTGGATAACTGTACAAGCACTGAAGTAAAATTAAGGGGATTTCTGCAATGCCCAGTAGGAATTAGGAATTTAACTTGTAATATAAGAGAAATAAGTAGCATTATAGGAATCAGATGATAATGTTCTTGAATAACATTGGAAATCAGTCAATATAGATGGGACAGAATGAATTGTGGGAATTGTACTGTTTTAGGGTAATCTATCTGGCCTTCACTCTGTTCAGGAAACTAGGAATAGTCACTAAGAAATAAATTCTTCCTACTGTCACTGTAAAATGTATAGCGTCCAGCCATTTAACAACTCTCCCACTTGGGGATAAAATATTCTTGCTATATATGAACATTAGGAACACACAACATTAGTGCAGAAATGAACTTTCTGTTGGAGGTTCTCTTTAATGGAGCATAAACGCAGCTCTTATTCTGAACAAATGTTTTCTTCAAAAAGTTAAGGAAACAACTGGGGGTGTGCTATTTTTAAATCAGAATCTGACTAATAGGAAGGAAATGTTTGAGACTGTAAAAACTGTACCATGTTAAGAGAAAGTAATTATGAACTGTTAGCATCATGAACCATGATGCTAAAGTAGGAAGAAGGGCAGCCAAATAATAGTGAATGTTATTTGTTAAAAATTTGTGAGAGCTAGAGAATCAAATTTCAGTGGCTGGAAAAAAATGTTGAGAGAAGAAAACATGACAAAGATCAAACCTGACATTTTCTCTCAAAACAATCAGGACAGAAAATAGGATCTTTAAAGCAAAGTTGAAAGAAAATCAAACTAATTTGATTTTGGTTACCAAGGAGGAATGCAAACAGGGGCATTCTGTGTTGTTTCTAAAAAATAAGCTTAATGACTGTCAGACCCTTAGAAAAAAGAATTTCCATCATGAAAACTCACAGCTTCCCAGAATATCTGTATTCTGTTGGCACAAGGAAATGCTACTTGGCCAGCAGGAAACCTATGTAATGCCAATCCAAGACATTTTGCTGCCTGAAGTAGAGTCCCAATGGGTCTCCCTCCCTCCAGTAATTATGAGCCAATTTTTAAAAGGTTGTGACAATATTCAAGTAACAATTTTTGCCTTAATCTTTCACTTCAGCATTACCTCTCAAATGGTGGCCAACAGATGGCTTCACCCTGATGTGTCATAGGGCTGGCCCTAACTATCTTACAAGTAATTCTCGGTTAACTATGGCAATTGGGACCTGAATTGCCGTCACTAAGCGACACAGTCATAAAGCACAACAGCAATTCTGGCACTCCCGGTTGCCATCGTTAAGTGAATCACCACAGGTCATTAAGTGAGTGTGACACATGGTTGCCATTTGCGGCCTCCTGCCAGCTTCCCCATTGACTTTGTTTGTCAGAAGCTGGCAAAGAAGATTGCAAATGGCGACCGTGGGACGCTGCGATGTCGTAATTGCAAGCCGAGCACTGAGCACCCGGATCACAATCGCATGACCTTGGGGTCACTAATCAACATTTCATCAATTTTATCTTGCTTCACATAAACTTGGCTTATTTGCTAATTGCTACTTAAATACTTTTATACCATGCTTTGGACATTTGCAATTATTGCTCATTTCTATTTGGATCGTTTTAATTATTTTTAACAGTTTTTCTTTTCAAAAACTATTTTATATTCTAAATAATAAAGATATTCTAAATATTTTATAAATAAGATATTCTAAATGTCTTAATTTGCCTAGCTGTGTAATTTGTTTTATATATGGGAACCATTCTTGCTTGAATTTGGAAAGACTTCTGTTCTTTCCAAATTCAGGGAGTATATACAGTCAATTTTTCCATTTCTGCATATTCTCCAACTTTAGCTTCCCAATCCTGTATTGTCAGCAAGGTTTCTTTTCCAATATTGTGCCAGATTGATTCTTGCCTCTGTCAGCATATATCTGAACAAATGGTGATACTTTTCACTTATATTCTCTGGGATCATACTTAATAAAAATATTTGTGGTTTTAATTCTAATTTTATTTTCAGAATTTTCTGGATGCTTTGGTGATTACTTTCTAGTACTTTTGAGTCTTTTTGCATAACCATCACATATGGTAAGATGTTCCTTCTTTGTTGTGGTACTGCAAACATTTATTGTTATATGATTTGTCCGTCTTAACAACAATTGATGGAGTTATATATGAGCCTCACTTACTTGCTCATGTGCCTTCTGAGCTTAGTCTCTGATAGTGCCATCCCTTCCTCCTGTGTGCTACTGATACACAAATATTGGTTGCCATTCTAGCAGAGACTTGTCAGCTAATATTCTAAGAGTAAACACTTTTTATCTGTTTCCAAGAAGAAGAGGTTGATTGCTGTTCGAGCGTCCTCTGGTTATCTGAGCTACCAGGTCAACCAGTTAGGCCCACTAAGGTAGTCCTTGCTTAACGACTGCAATTGGGACTGGAATTTTGGTCACTAAGTGATACAATCATTAAGTAAGGCATCATGTGACAGGACCCAATTTTATGATCATTTTTACAAAGGTCGTTAAATGAATCATTGGTTCCCTATTGATTTGGCTTGTTGGAAGCCAGCTAGGGAGGTCGCAAATCACAATCATGTGACCGCAGGTGCTGCAACCAGTCGTAAATGCAAGCTGGTTGCCAAGTGCCCAAATTGCGATCATGTGATTGCAGGGGTGGTGCAGCAGTCATAACTTTGAGAACAGGTTGTAAGTAACTTTTAGCCCCATCATATCTTTGGACCATTGTTAAATGAATAGTCCTTAGGTAGGCCTCGTTTAGCAACCGTTCACAGTTCAACAGTTATGAAAAAGTAATTTTACAACCAATCCTCACATTTATGACCTTCGTAGGTCTGGAAAGGAAAGGAAAGCTGAAGTAAGATCATAAGCACAGTCACGGTTTCACTTAGCGACTATTTCACTTAACTAAGTTGCCAGTCCCAATTGTAGCTGCTAAATGAGGACTACCTGTAGGATGTACTGAAGCTAGTTAAGGCTTTTCTAATTTCCATAATATATATATATAGATATATATAGATATATAGATATAGATACAGATATATAGATATATATATTTATATATTTATATATTTATTTATTTATTTTATTATTCAAATTTAATTACCGCCCATCTCCCCCAAAAGAGGGACTCTGGATATCTGCATTTTCACTGTATTTCCACCACATGAGTCTTGATATGGTCTGAGTATTGTTTTACCAACTTGGACTGTGAGTGCTGTGATGTTGCAAGGACTGAAGCTTGTAATAAATTGGCAATTGCTTCTGTCTGTCAAGGTATATCTGTCATGCCTTGTTATTTTGTTGGCCTTTACTGCAGGAGGTTTAAACAAGTTGCTCTGCCTATTCCTTGGCATTTTCTTATGGATTAGGAATTGATCCTATAGACATTATCTTAAGTCTAAGCTAGCCTTTTTCTTTTCCTAGAATGAGGTATAGAGTTAGCTGTCTTTGGTAGCATTGATTCTGTTGAGGATCCTTCTGTTTTCATTTTTAATTTTCAGGGGCTGCTTCTTATCTGAGCAATTGCCAGTTATAATTTACTTGATATATTAAAACAAAAACCTCAGTGACAGTTTTTAAAAAACAACGGGAGAAGATGGTGCCAGAACAATTTCCTATAGGGAAAAAAAAAAGCTAAAAGGAGTTTTTACAGGCAGGTTTCTTGCCATTTTCATTTATAGGAAAAAAAACAGGATCAGCACCAGCGTGAGGCTTGCCTTTCACTTTGTGCTTTTGTTATTGTTATTCTGTTTCTGGGGAATACAAAGGGAGATGTATTATATTACTTGAAAACAAGCAAATGCAGATTGCCTGACAATGCCAGCTACTCTTGGCTTGGTAAATTTGGAGGGAGTGTGGGAGGATCTATGACAACCTTTGTGTTGGGCCTGTGAATGAACTGCCTGTGATTGGCAAGAATACTCTCCCCCTTTGAATTGTCATCATGTGATTCTCTGTTTCACCACCCATGCAGAGGCAGTCATCCTTCTTTTATAACTAACTGCCCCACTTGCAGAAGAGTTGTTTTCTGGACTTGTGTGGAAGTGTGACATTGGGAAGAGATGGTAGCACAGCATCCATAGTGGATCTGTCTAAAGTTTAATTGAGACCATGTTGCCTTGTTATAGCTCAGCTTTCCAAGCTGAAGTCATAGAAATATGGAACATGGTACATCTTCAAGGAAGAACCTAACATGTTTAAGGGGCCAGCTGGCCTTTGCAAAGCGGTTTTACAACCATGATTGTGGATTCCTCCCTTTTCTTATACGGCGGCCCATACTGATGCAGTCAAAGGAAAAAGAGGGAAGGCAAAATAGGTCTGCTTTGGATGCTGTGCTTAGCTCTGCGCTGACAAGTTGCTCTATCTGGCTTCCAGAACAACTGTGCTGCAGGCAAGGGCCCTATCTGTTTTTGCCACCAAAAGCAAAGTCCTTCATGAGCCATCAGGTCAGCCCTTCCCCAATACCCACTGTGACCTGTTAACTGTATGCTGGTGGCTTCGGAAACAACAAGGTCAGCTGGTGGAATCCTGGGACTGAGGCCTATCGCATGGATGGTAAGGAATAACGGGTTCCCAGATGGGATGAAAGTGCATGGGCTTCTGTTTGTCCTCCCCACCCTTCCACCTCAGCCAGTTCTGCTTCTTGCAAAATGTGCTGAAAAGAAAGGATCAGTAAACAGGTCGTTTAGTTATCCTATTTATAATGCTGAATCTAGAACAGGAAATTTCTTGGAATAAAGAGATCTATACTCCCTGCCTGCAGCAAGTGTGTTGTCATACATAAGTGAGTTATTTAATTCTTCAGCTTCATAGGACTTATCCTTGAATTTATCCCCTTTATTTCCTGAAGAAGACAGTGTAAATAATAATAACAATAATAATGCAATAATAATAATGCAATAATACCTTTAACATCATCAAATGACAACATCTGCCTATCCCATGTCCTTGGCAAGGACTTGATAGGTGGATAAAAATGCCAAATCCAGTCTAAACATCTGGCTGACTGTGCAATCAACCGTAATAATAATACGGTTTGAGTTTTTGCATTTGCTTTCCATTAAGGAGTAGTGTGGTTGTTCATGTTTTACTAGTATACTGCTGTTTGCTGTTTAAATTGTGGTATAATGGAGATTCTGCCAGGTTGTGCAAACAGATTTCAGTACTCAAACTGAGCCTATAAATTATCCCTTTATAACAGGGCACTTCTAAGAATCTAGATGCCACAATTGTATATTTCACTGACAAGGTATGAAAAATGACATTTTTTTTGTAAATTTCATACAATTCATTGAACTTGATTGCAAATTGTTTTTTGAAAAGAATTTGAATATATATTTCATTGTGATGAAGCAGATTGTTTTTTTAAGTTCCTAATATTTGTCAGTTTTTTCATGTGCATAGGAGTACATTCCTTCTGCTCCCCATAGCTAATACAGTAGTAGTAGGCAAAGACCTTACTTGGGACAGGAGTGGGATGAGAAGGGTTAAAAACTTCCCCTGTCTCTGCCTACTACCGCCCAGAGTCCCTCTGATGGGAAGTGATGAGCAGTGACAAATTTGATAAATAAATAAATACTATTAATATTGACTAGCTTCTTAATTTGCATTTAGCATTGCATCTATTTTGGCCTTCAGTGGTGAATATCTATGTCCTGGTTTTTAGGAAAGCTTTTTCATGTTGCTAATAATATCTGCTTATGTCTCTCTGGAAGTTGCATCTTCTGGCTTAGGAACATAATAACAGTTCTGTGAAGTAATGTATGTATGTATATCCAGCAGTGAGGAAACTGCTAGGTACTATCACCTAGCCTCTTGGGCCTGAGTTCAAAGATCTAAGGGCTGAGGTCAGATTCATGTTAAACAATGCAGTGCATGCCATTTTCCTTAATGTAGACTTCCTGTACCAGTCTCTCATAAAAAAAAATAAAGCCAGTATGTGGTAGTGGTTAGAGCACTGGATGAGGATTGGGATAACCATATTCAAATACTCCCTTACCCATGAAATTAGTTGCAAATTTACAGTTTTTCTGTATAGGGGAACTGAAGGTATGGTACCTTCAGCTCCTTGACAGGAATGGTGAGGTACCAGTGACATTGAAAAATTTAACTACTGTACTTTTAAACTACTTTTTAAAACATCCACAACTTCCAAAATGAAGTCTGCAAATAGAAATGTTTTTAAACATGATTTGATTGGAACTGCAAACACTGGTTTTCAAATCAGGGAATATTGTTTTTGTGGTGGTGATTCTGTTACAGAATTCTAGATTTCTTGCAATTTGGTTAGCAATTAAATTGCTCAGTCTATTTTCTGGTGTATTGTCAGATTATCTATGCTAGAGATGTAATACTGTTAATGCTATTGTAGCATAGTCACTATCAAAGATAGGAAAATGCAGAGAAGTATTCTGAAAATATATGCAAATGCTAAGGCTAACTTTTGCTTGCTTTGAGCTAAAGCTCTTTAGCTGTTTAAACACCCCTCTGAGATCAAACAATAGTTATGCACCAAAGCCATTATTTGCTCCTCAAGAGACTTGTTAGCCAAAATGATGACTTTCTATAGGTGTTGTTTTGGAAACCTTCTTGGAGGGAGTGATCCCCAGTGCTGAAGAATATCTTGATTTAACCCTCCAGGTGCCAATGGTAGAGAAGTGATGTAAAATTCTTATTTCTGTTAGAGAGTAACGATAAATCAAGAGTAATGCCACTTAATGCTGAATTACTAGAACTGACTTCAATATTTTTGCAAAGTAGTTTTTTTCTTGGGGTTTGTACACTTGCATCTTTACCGGGTCATGAACATAGACTATTTCAATGACAGAAAATCCAACTGTTTGCAAGTACTGTAGCAACCGATATATATGGGGTAGGATTCAGGAGGTATTTATTACCATCTTTCCTCTTGGATCTTTATACAAACAGTTTCTAGACTAGACTGAAAGGATATGGATGGTCACAGGAAAAACCTGAAGAAGGAAGATGGCCAGAAAGTTGGAAGTAGTCACACAATAGAGCTTCCTTGGGAGTGAGCCCTACTTTTGTAATGGAATAAGCAAAATGTTTAATAAATGCAGTTGAATTTATAAATCAGCACTAAACAAAGAACATTCCCATCTCAAAAATAGGCAACAGACCAGTATAAATAAAAATTAAATAGTTCTTTTTTCAAATTCATTGCATTGTACTATTGTACCTGTTCTGGGGATTCATTCCAAATAATTGGTGCTCTAGTTTAATTTCGTGATGACTAGGAGTTTGAACTAGATCATGAACTTAAATATCATAATAGGTCGGAGATGCGTTTGTGAGGAATAAGAACTGCCTTTCTTTGATACATACTCTATGTCAACTGCTTCTCTATTACAAAATTATTTTTCTAAAGAACACCGACTTTTATTAATAGTGCAGGGTTCATTTTGTTTGCTTGTTTTTTTTTAACCAAGTACAGTATGCTATCTAGAACAATACGGCTTTTAAGTGCAAGAAGAACATAAATGAAAACTAGGGGTTAGATCGCTCTTCCCTCCTCAAGGAAGATCTTCCAAACCAAGGTGCAGAAAATGTAACATGTCTGCAAATTATGCTTTTGATTGAACAGGTTCATGAAAATTATAATCAGATTACATGTGATTTATTGGTGATTTATCAGTTTCAACAGTTTTCTTGGAATGCCCCTGAATGCTGAACAAGATACTTTCTCATGATGAAAAGCTACTGCTTTGTTTTTTGCTGAAGGAAAGGAAAAAAGGGAAAAAGTGATATATCTAATGAGCACAGTTTCTGTGCAGTGAGAGATTACATATACCCATGGGGAATAACCTGAACTCAGAAGATTGCATGGTCATCAGTGCAGTAAAGGTGATTATCTGCTTTGTTGCTTGATATTTTTTATTTAGATTACATTGTCTATCAGAATATGGACTGGTCATTGTGTTTAGATACAGGAAGTAGATACCAGTGGCTTTGAAGGATTATTATTACTATACTTGGGGGCTTATTTGGGGTACGTCACTGTCTTAGCGTCTTGTGAGATTGAACAGGGTCAGTTTGTTCCTTTTTGACTCTGTTCGGCAAACATCTGTTGTACTGGTGTTCCTTTGTAATGCCTGAAATTTTGGCAGTGGTTGAAAATGTGTGTGTAGCAGAAAGGGGAGTAGGTATAGGAACTGAAATGGCTGGCAGATCCTATTCAGGGCCCTCCCATCATTGGACAGTGATAGCAACAGTTAGCTGAAAAAACATAAGAGCCCTCTGGTGGTCAAATAAATTCTATGTCCATGTGCATATTATCTCAATCTGAAAGCAATACTCTGCCTCTAAGAGCACCAGTGTATTTGCAACTCATTTGCATACTAGGATCTATAGTTAAAATGTATTGGTATTATTCTGAAATATACCTAGTTTTAATTGTATTTATTTATTGAGCATATAAAAACTATCCAGTTACTCTAAGGTTGGAGACTTATCTGACCAACAACTGGATTTTGCATGTTCAAAAATATGGGATAAGCTATTATTAACCTCATTCCAAAATTCTTATCGCTGTTGTTTTCTATAGGCTGTTCTTAGTTCTCCCTTGGGGAAGAAAGAAAAGAGAGTAAGATACCTAGAACTGGTAGACTATGTGAGACTAACACACACTCATAGGCATATAAAGTAATATGCTGTTAGGTTAAACTATCCCTGTAGGAATCTAACACCTTGCATTCCAAACCGGAAACAACCCCAATGACCCTGTCTTTAGCAGAGTGGGGGTTGATTTTAGGTAGATTAGAAAGCAAGATATGTAAGTCCCAATCCTCCTGATGAAGGCTGGCCACAGCAGTGTTATCTGCCACAGCTAGAAATACACTGCAAAATTTGTTTTACAAGGATTTATGTGACTCTTATATGATGTAATCACTGGCCTTTTGGATGGAGGCCTCTAGATTTATGGGGACTATGACATGATAACTAAGAACTTTAGAAGTTGTAGTTATGTGACAACTTGGAAGGTATGATGGCCTCTCTACTGAAACAGTCTCTTTGAGCAGATAAGTTACATATGTTTTAGAGAAAAGAAGAGAAAAAACTCTTCAAAACATCTTAAGTAACCCAAAAGACCCAGTAGCCCAAGAAGAAAAAACAGCAGTTATTTACAACATACAGTGCAAAGACTGTAACAGCCACTATGTAGGACAGACAAGCAGAAGACTAGCAGAGCGCATCCATGAACACCAGCTAGCAGTCAGAAGACATGATGAGAACTCCTTAATCTCACAACGCAGGGACAGACTCAACCATAGTTTCAACTGGGAAACTGTGAGCATCCTAAACCAAGCCAAATCCAAAAACACCAGAGAATTCCTGGAAGCCTGGCATGCAGACAAAGCAGCTATCAACAGACACATAGAGGTAAAGAACATTTACATACCATTCAAAAGAGACAATAGAAAAGCCAAAAGACCAGTACACCTCCTCGCCAGCAATCAACACCCAGATATGCAAAAATCAACACTAGGATTAACACCAGATGAACAATCAAACAGGACAATACACCCCAAGGAACTATTAACTCAGTCAATCTACCAAGCAGCAAACAACAGCCCAATCAAGGAACTCCTAAGGAGAGAATAACATCTCCACCGACGCAAGCAGGACAAACCAAGGTATATAAACAGAGAGCAAGGACCACTCCCTGTTCGCACTGAAGATGTTGCCTAGCCTGGCAATGAAACGTCTGCAAGATAACAACAAGGCTCAGAGAGCACCAAGGACTCTAGAGAGAGAATAAGTATTCCTCTTTCAGAACACTGTCACTTGAGGCTGAACAGTAATATGACAGCCAATAAATTCAGGGCAAATTGTAGTTAATTACGATTTTCTGCAATGGATAGTGAACTCAGGAGATTCAGTGCTGCAGGAAATTTGGATGGCCATTTCCCAAAGTCTTTAGAATAGTATCAAAGCCATTTGGTTGATCTGGAAAAGTGGACCCTGCAACTGTGGGAAAAACGCTAGGAAGAAAAAAAAAAGCCGTCTATTGCAGGTAAACCTATCAATAGCTGTAAGACATAATGTGCAAACGGATTATATCTCTGCTTACCAGAGGCCATGGACAAACAGTATGTGGAGTCCTTGGTGCTCTCTGAGCCTTGTTCTTTTCTTGCAGACATTTCATTGCCAGTCTAGGCAACATCTTCAGTGCGAAAAAGGAGTGGGACTTGCTCTCTGTTTATATACCGTGGTTTGTCCTGCTTGTATTGGTGGAAGTGTCATTCTCTCCCTGGGAGTTACTTGATTGGGCTGTTGTTTGCTGCTTGGTTGATTCCCACTCCCTTTTTGCACTGAAGATGTTGCCTAGCCTGGCAATGAAACGTCTGCAAGAAAACAACAAGATTCAGAGAGCATCAAGGACTCCACAGTTCAACCCTGAGCTACAAATATTCTCTTCGATTGGTACAAACAGTATGGAATAGCTATTGAATCCATGTTCTTTAGTTAGCCATTGTTGGAGATAGAGCACTGGACTAGATCAGAGTGTGCAGCTTGAGGTACTATGTCTACATGCAGCCTGCAGAGACCTCCAAAAGGTGTTATTAGATTATCACCTGTATTATGTATGAAGCCTAAATTATTAAATATATTATTAGAGAAAAATAATACGACTTAAGTTTAAAATTAAATGTGAGCCAAAATAAAATACAGTTTTTGTTCTGGCCTTGTCCATTATTTTCTGGAGTGCAGCTCCCAGCACTTTTCTCAAAGATCATTGTAGATCTTATTATGAGCAAGTATATACAGCCTTGTATTTGATGCTGCAGAGGCAATCCTTACATATTTATGTCTGAATAAGGATGAATAGTAGTCATGTAGAATGATACTATATACTACATTTTTAATTGCAATGCATATTTCATCTGGGAGAAGAATATCATTTTCCCAGGTACTGTATGATAGAGTATAAATATGTGTTTGCTTATGAATTTGTTTATCCTTCCAAGAGACAAGGCATCATATATGAGATAAGGAGATTTTGTCATCCTAAACTCAGAAGTTAGGATCAGACTGTAGCTTTAACAAATCCCCTCTCCTTTAGCCTAAATTTACAATTGAGCATGGGTGTAAATATTCTTGGTCCAAGTTCAGCTGTGTCTGCTACACCACACTGACTGTCATAACATGGATGAAAGCTAGGGAAACATGCTATCTCCACAAAAGTTCAAAAATATAATATAGTATACTTTTATTGCATAAAATATGGATTGGGCAGAAAGCCCTCTTCATGTTCTTAAATAGAATCTTGGCCTGTAGGAAATAAATCTTGACATGGTTTATACAACATGCTTATCCAGGTTAGTTAAACACTCAGTAGCTGCATTCACAATGTGTGAAGCTTGCTTACTATTAACTTGGGGAGGGGGTGTTTTGTTTTTCTTTGTGTTGGGGGGATAGGGAGTAGACTTGGCAAGTTCTGCAAACCCAGACTCTTCAGGTGGTGTGTGATTCAATGTAATGGGCAAACCCAGGAAATGGATTTTTCAGTAACCAGTTTAAGAGTGTTATGTGATCACAGTCAGTGTCTTAAGGTAAGATTGTGTTCCAAAATACAGGGGAAAAAATCAATTACAAATAAACAGCAGGTTGCCAGTCACTCACATCAAGTTCTTGGGATAACTTTATCCTGTTCTGGTTGCCCATCTGAATTTTAAGGAAAGTTTTGCCTACAGACTCATTTATAAGGGAGAAAAAGGGAATATCTGACTCTTAAGCATTACATTTTTTATTATTATGAGGGCACATATTTGAATACAATGATGTTTAAGAACTTTTAATTTTCCCTAACCTGGAAGCTCTTACCACCAAGTAGCATCAACTTTATCATGGACTGAGGTCAAATGTGGGGAGCTTGTCTTACATTCAAACTTTACCATTCAGTCCAGCTGCTCAGCTTAAAGAATACAGTAGCTGCTAAGGATACCCATTTATAATGTATATACTGCTGAATCTTATGACTCCCAATGGTTTAATCCTTCCCCTGCCAAGATCACAAGAGAATGTATGTGGAAGTTCAGTTGGAGGTTGTTTTATGTTGTGCCAGCATGATTGCAAGCCTGAGATGGGTGTCAAATTAGATCCAGTGTTGAGTGTGGCCTTAAGCCCTGTGATATTCTGTCATAAACTGAAGTCCCTCTGGCTTATAAAAGAAGTGAATGATCCGAGGGGGAGGGGGGAACTGCTAATCTAGATGGGTCATACAGAGCCCAAGTGTAATGCTGAGATAGCACACAGAAAACAATTGCCTGATTTTTCTCTGTGGCACAAGAAATCACTGAGAGGAGTGGGAAAGAGGCTGGGATCTGTGCAAGAAAGTGTAGGTTAGTGTATCTCTATAAGTGAAAAGGATAAAGAAAGTAGGTCAGACAGGCTGAATTGCAGCTCCATGTCTGCTTGTGTGCATGTCTCAGGAAAATCTAATTTCTCTGCTGCATTGTGAAGGAATTGGGAGGATTGGTGTGGAAACATCACTGATCCTGTTTGTCAGCTTTCTCTTTAAGGCAGCTGGTGGCTTAGTGCAATTCTTGCAAAACCATGTATTTTAGAAGATCCTCCATTTTTTGCCCTCTGAGTTTCATGCTGGAAGAAAGTGCAGCCTTGTGATATAGGAAGGAATGAAAAAGCCTTTTTCTAGCAATAACAATGGCAGCACAAGCCTCTCTCGGCTAACTGAAGAGAAAATATGTCTGTGAAAAAGAACTGAGAGTCAGGGTTCTGGGAATCTACTTCCAGGCCATGTTTCTGTATCCAGTAGAGGACTGAGAAGTGATTTTTTGGAGCAATACTGCACCTGTCCATTTTAAGTAAATGTGCAATATATTTGGCCCTAATATAGGGCCCCTGAGGATATTACTTCTAAGTTAACATATAATAGCCCTTTAGAAAGGATATAGTTAGGGTTTGGAGACCTTCCTAACACAGCAATGTGAGTATAAATAGATGCACACCCTTCACTATTCAAGCAGTACTACTTAGTTTTGTTTTGTAAAATTTGTCTTCCATTTCCTAATTGTAGCATTGGCAAGATGCCACTGCTCAGATGGAGACTTTGGCATGACGAGTTAGTTGCCTGATTGCTTAAGCTGTACAGAATCAGCCTAGAGCTGCACCCTTTGCTTTCTAAAGCCTATTCTTCTTATGTTGGCAGATCTCCATAAACTCTGAGCTTTTCATGGCAAAACCCAAAATTTTATAACCAAGAACAGTGTAAAGCTTATATAATAGACAGAATGAAGATATGAATATTTGTCTTATAATCAGCCCAAATTGTTTAACTAGTAGTTTTAAGTAATTTAAGTAATTAAGTTATGGACTTAATTCTGTTTCAGATCTGCACATGAAGGTAACAGCATTAATTATCCTCATTTTACTGTTGTGTAATTATAGCAGAGAAAAGGGGCTGGGATTTTTGGATTCCTGGTATTAAGAAGGAAGAAAGATCTCTCCACCATCCCCTCAAATGCTATTTGGAAGACCTGTCTAGCTCTGGAATTTCTTCTAACACTGCCTTAAGAGCATAAGCACATACTATAAGCAGTGTCCTGCTGGATCGGACCCCTGGCCCATCTAGTCCAGCAGTCTCTTCTCACAGTGGGCAACCAACTGCACAAGGAAGCCCACTAGTCTCCCAGCAGATGGTCTTCAGAAGCAGTCACACCGCCATCAAGGCTAATAGCCATCGATCCCCATGACCTCCATGTATTGGTCCAAACCATTTTTGCAGCCAGTCAAGCTGGTAGCCAGCACCACATCTTGTGGTAGCAATTTCCTAAGTTTAATTATGTAAAAAATCCTTGCTTTTGTCTGTCCTGATTCTTCCAGGATTCAGTTTCATTGGGTCTTCATCTTTCTTTACAAGTATGCTTTCTCAAAATTAATCTAAGGCAGTCAGTCCTAACTGGGTGGTCTTATAATTTGATAGAAAGGCTTTTCCATCTGAAGCAGTGCTGGGATATTAAACACATAAGGATCTCAGGAGGGATCTCATTCCAGAGGTCAGGCAATGCAACACAGAAGGCATGCATCCTGGGTCCTGATACATGGCACTGTTTAAATGAAGCAACCCAGAGCGTTCCAGCTGGGCAGAAACCACAGGAGATAGGCAGTCCCTCAAATAATTGGCCCTATATTATGTAGGGCTTTGTAGATAATAACCAGCACCTTGAATCACACCCAGAAGTATAGTGGCAACCAGTACAGCTCACAAAGCAGAGCTGTTAATGTGATCATACCAAGACATCCCCATCACTGCCCGTTCCTTCGCATTCCGGATTAGTTGAAGCTTCCGAATAGTCTTCAAGGAGAACCCCATGAAAAACGTGTTGTGATATTCAAGTCATGAGGTTACTAGGGCATCCTTCTGTCTGAAGGACCTCTTGATCTAGGAAAGGGCACATCTGGTACACCAGATGGAGCTGTGCAAAGGCTTTCTTGGTTGCAACTGCCGCCTGCTCTTTGAATAGGAACTGTGAGTCCAAGATGACCCCCAAACTGTGCACCACTCTTGAATGGGGAAGTGCTACTACTTGGGGGAAGTATACACTACTTGATACCAGAGAACATATGCAAGACATATTCCCTTGTCCTTACGTGCTGTGCTTAGCCCTGAGATCTTGCATAAAATCTAGTGAGTTGGATGCGGTATGCAGTTACCACTGAGAGAGACAGAGTGTATGTATATTTCCCCCGCACAATATGATATGTCATTTGATCGTTGATTTCAACATATAAACATTGCTGCAGTTCTATGGAACTGTTTTCCATGAATTTGTGGTGACTGCAAAATGCTTAAAAGGAGCCTCTTAATTGCAGATGCTTCCACTTTTCTCAACAGTTGGGGATTATAATATTGAATGAGTTCCAGAAGAATCTGTGTGTGCCCAGATTTTTCTGAGAATTTCATTCAACTGCAAGTTCCAACACTAAGTTTTAGGATCTGTCATGAAAAATCTCCTTAAAGTATGAACTCATTCATGCAACTTCCAGTCATAAAAGCAGTTGTACCCAATCCCATATTTTGAACTAGGGAATTGCCATCTGAGAAGAAAAGTTTGAAGAAAGCCTTTTTAGTCTTAATACATAATATGTTCACCTTTGCATCTTGGTCCTAATTAGTGCTTTAATTCTGTTTATCCACCTGTTTTCCGAAATCTGGATGAGTACTCAAAGTGTCTGTGCCTCACTTGGCCAGATAGTAGCAATTGCCTGCTCTCAATTAAATGGCTAAGATCCCTAAAGCTGTATATTGCATGTGGGGAACATGGGCATGTAAGAAGAGATAAGATTGGTCTTTGTTTTCTCAGCATTTTGAAAACCAAGTAAGACACTCCTAATTTGTCTTTTAAATTTGTAGTTTTTAAATGGTGTTTTAATGTGCTTTTGTTTATTTGTCACCTTGGTGGCATTTCTGGGGAAGTTACAAATAGATAAATGATGATACCTCCCCAATATTAGGACATTAGATTGGGGCTGCAAAAATCAGTGCTAAAGAGTTAATTTTTAATTTATTTTTATTTATTTATAAATTTATTCACCGCCCATCTCCACCTCATGGGGGACTCTGGGCGGTTTACAATAAAATGCAGTCAAAATTTAAAACCATTTCAGGACCTCAATACATATTTTCTGTAGCTCTTTCCTGCCATCTAGTGGCCATCCAAACTTTTGCAACATAGATAGTTCAACCCAGTATTACTGTACTGTATGCTGATAGGCCTAAAGATGAGCAGCTGTAATATAGAACAGAGCTGACTAAGCCTTTTTTATGCTTTGGATTGGATTTGGGGCAGTTATAGTAGTATGGATTTAATAGTAAGGATTTAGTAGGTAAGTCTTTATTGTGTGTTGAGCCATTGGCCAGTAGTTAATCATTTCTGACCAAAGTATAATGGCTGAATCCTAGAGAGGTGTGTGCTATTTTCTACAGTCCAGGAAACAATGACTCCTTAGAAGCCAGACTTGTTAAAAGAGGCTCCTTCTGGTCTCTATTGGGTGAATCCAGTATTCATCAATATGCCACTCAAAGGGGTGAAAGACAGCAGTGTTAAAAAGGGACTCTTGCTTCCCATTGAAGCCTCCTCGGCTCCAAAGACATAGTGAACAGTTGAGGTCTTCAAGCATCTTTCTTCCTTTTCAACATTGTTTCTTCCCCTCTGCTTGCTTACAGTGAAGGAGTTTCTTGCCAAAGCCAAAGAAGAATTCCTTAAGAAATGGGAGAACCCATCACAGGTATGGTGGTACCCTTGCCTTCTTAATAGTCGACTCTTCTTTTTTTCTGTAGGAATAATGAAATGAAAATTGTTCTTCGGCCCATTTTTAAAATAACAATGGGTGTGTAAAAGCAAGCACAAATTGTGTAAATGTCAGTTTTGGCTGAAACTGCATTTAAATGAGTTTGTCAAGAATTCTAATGCTATCTTATAAAATTCTGCACACCTAGAAACCAGTGCCATGATTTAGATGTACAGTTTGATGAAAAAGTATTCATCTCCTTTCAGATTTTCTGAATCTTTGCTGCTAAACATTATGAGAACTTCATATGGGTCCAACTGATATACAAAGGGAACAAAACCCACCAAAGTTTGGTAATTGTTTCATTTATTTCATAACAGAATCATCCAACATGTAATAAGCCAGTATGAAAAAGTAATCATTCCCACCCCCATCCCCAGTTCAGTTGAAAGGATACCAGTGTGCTTCTGGGTTCAATTCAAGATGCTGGTAGTTACCTGTAAAGCCCTTCATGGCTTGGGGCCAGGCTACTTACCGGACTCTCCGCAATGGTGTCTACTATCCTGTTAGCTCCAACAGGAGAGGCATGCTCTGGGTCCCATCCACGAGAGAATGTTATCTGTCGGGACTCAGGAGGAGAGCTTTTTCTGCTGTGGCACTCACCCTCTGGAACATCATCCACCCAGAAATCAGACTTGCCAGACCCTGCTAGTCTTTCACAAGACACTAAAAACTTGGCTTTGCCGTCAAGCTTGGGGCCCTGATAATATGGGTGAGCCTGTTTTCTGGTTAGGTTGAGTGTTCATGAGTGTTCTCGGCTGCTGTTTTATGCTATTTCTGTTGTTTTTAATTCTGGTTGCTTTTACTGTTTTTATTCTGTTTTAATTGTTAGATGCCCAGAGTCATATATATGAGATGGGTGGGCATATAAATTTATTAAATAATCAATCAATAAGGGCCTATGGGGGAGTGAGTACTTCATTAAATAATTAGGGCTATTTTGGGGCAGCCCTGTCCAATATGAATCCGACAAACTTTGGCTCCCATTACCCTATGAAGTTCTCACTACGCAGATTCTAAAGGTACATCATACTCTGCTCACATTTCCAAAGGTTGTCGTAAACTTTATTCATTTATTTACCAGCCAATCAATTTGGTAAAAGTTACAAAACCATTTTCAAACTCTCAAGTTCCACCAATTCACAGGGAGAGACATAGCCTTGAAATGGAGATTTGGGATAATAGTGAATATTACTAAGAGTGCCTATCCTGTTAAAAATCATTCCATGAGTGCAACGTAAAGTCAATGAGGAAGTCACAAAGAACCCTAGAAGAACATCAAGGGATCTAGAGGCTAAAATTAGTGTACATGGTTCCACCATCAGAAAAGCACTAAGTAAAAATGGGAATGTAACAAGACAGAAGCCATTGGTCACTAAGAAGAACATCAGTGCTTGCCTTAGTTTGCCAAAAAAGCATCTGGATAACTGTCTGTACTTACGGAGGAATATTCTATGGACAAATGAGTTAAAAAATGGGACTTTTCAAGCTATTTGAGTGTCATTAAATATGGGGGATACCAATCACTGCATTCATGATTAGAATTTCATACCAACTATCAGACCTGGGGTGGTAGTATCTTGGTTTGCAATATTTTGTTGTCCCAGGACTAGGACAACTTGCCACCATTGAAGAAAGCAGGAAATAAATTCTGCTTGTGGTAGAAAATTCTGCAGGAGAATATCAGGCCGTCTGAAAACTGAAATGCAAGTGGATCATGAAGCAAGACAGTGATCCTAAACGTGCAAGCATGTAACTCACTTTTTGTTTTGACTTTTTAACTGTGATCAGTGTTGCTTTTAATGAGGCCTTTGAAAGAGCTTGTCAGAAACCTCTCCTCAGTTACTAGTACTTATACCAGATGCAAAGGTCTTGATGTCAATGTGAATGCTAAATTGCTCTGCCCAGGGAAATAGAGACTCTGGAGAAAAAAGTTTCAGTCTTCAGTTTGTTACAGATTTGCTATTTTTATGGAAATGATTTGAAAAACTTTATTGTGGTAATTAACCAGCACAGGAAATGATCTGAATATTGATTGTAGCTGAAGTAGGAGAGAGAAGCAGACTATGGTATATAAGCTGAAAACAAAAGAAAGTTCAAATGCAGAAAAACTAGCTTTGGATCAGTGTTAAATGTTCAACCTCACTTCTGAATAATTAGAAATTTACATCTTCAATTTCAGTTCAGTTTCCTTGGGGGGAAAAAAATCTTGTGGTTTAAAGTTTGTTTACAGAGTATACGTAAATAATCTTCAAATCTATAATACCTTTCTTCTCTTGGGAGGACATTATTTTCCATAAATTTAATTTGTGGCATCTATCTGACACTAAGAACAAGCAGTGTTTACCAGGTTGGTTGTTTGACAGGGAACAAATGATACAAAACTGATCAAAAATATTCACATTCTAAGTAGTGAAATGTAGAACCTCTGAGTCTAAGGCAGTATTTTCTCTGTTCCACCATCTGCTTCATGCTTGGCTGCCCAGTGCATTGGGGATTTATTACCATTACGCTACAAACTCCAAGTTTTGGTGGTGTTATTTTACTATTTGATAGGTGTTGGTGGCTATAGATAAAATATATATTAATATACTCCTTGTGGATTAAGTCTGCTTCTGCTGTATGAGCTACCAGCCTAGAGGAAAGTTTTTGTCTCCCTGAAAGCACATGTATCTTCTGCCCTCTAGTGGTGAAATCCTAACTCTTCCAAATCCCACATAAAATATTGGTAATAGATGAAAGTTATAGATGAAAACTTGGCACTACACAGAGGTGGAGGCCTTTGAAATCCCCTGTAATATAGCAAAGGAGGAGGGCTATCATTCAGACAAAACCTAATCATCCCCAAATGTGATGGCTTGTATGCAGCCATTTTTCATTCTCTTTTTCTTTCTTCTTTTGCAGAACACATCCAGTCTGGATCATTTCGATCGGCTCAAGACCCTGGGTACAGGCTCTTTCGGGCGGGTGATGCTTGTGAAGCACAAGGACTCTGGAAATTATTTTGCCATGAAAATCCTTGATAAGCAGAAAGTGAGTTTGGACTTGCTGATGATCTTTGCATTGCAAGCCAGGGTTGAAGAGGAAGTCGTACCTGACTTGGTCTCATTTCTTTTCTGTATTGCAGGTTGTTAAGCTGAAGCAGATTGAGCACACCCTCAATGAAAAACGCATACTCCAGGCTGTGAACTTCCCATTCCTTGTCAGGCTAGAGTATTCTTTCAAGGTAAGTGAACTTGCTGGATTCCTGGTTCTCTGAGCATCTGTTGCTCTGAAGTGATAAGAAATTTGGCTCCAAGGAAGCATTTTCCTTTTGAGAGGCAGTGAGCAGATGAACAGAGCGAGTGCCTTCACATAGTGTCCTCTGCAGTTAGAACACATACACAGGTTTACCAAAGCATTTAGCCATCGTAAGTGTCCTGCAGTGCAGTACTGTAGAAGGCAAAGAACAGGTCTCAGTGTTGAAGTGCTAGTCTTGGAAATAATTCTGCCTTCCATGAAAAGAATGTGCAACACTCGGAAAAGTGCATAAAAATGACTTTGTGGCAACTTCACAGTGGCAGCCTAGAAAAGGAAAACTTTGGAAGGACCGATAGGAAACTGCCATAGTGAGCATGTAAGTTTGGGATATGCAGTGTAACAAGACCTCCTACTGCTTTAAAGGTTTGACCATGCAAAATGCTCTAAGGGTTTCTGTTAGCTAACCCGCCTGTCAGACCAGATTATAAAAAGCCATTAGGCTCCACCTATCTTTGGTGCAAAATGAGTTTTAAAATCCTTCTGGTATTTTCCATGTTTATAACGTAAGATGGACTGAGCTGTGTTGATACTGTGTCTGGGTTTTACTAAAACCTTGAGGTCCACCAGCATGCAGAAGAATAGATTTAACATGAAAAAATTCTGAGTCAAAGAATGTATCCTGAGCACTAGAACAACAAGCTCATGGCCTTTCCACACAAAAATCCTCTGTTGGTTAATCACCTTCTGGGTCCAAACCTCCTTTCATTCCAATATTTTTATTTATGACTGAAGGGAAGCCTTTTCTGTTGTTAGTGTTGTTAAACACTTAGGAGCAACAAGTCATCTTTATCTACTGGAAATCACCAAAAGGCTTGCCAGTACATCCTGATCTACCTTCTGCACCACCTTGAGCTAAGATTATGAGCATAATACTTGTTTGACAACTTGCCCAGTTGAGACGTTTGCTAGTTATTTCCCCCAGCATTGCAGTCCTTGACAATAACATATCAAAGTTTATTACTCAATATGTTTGAGATGTTATCTGTAGTTTATACAGTATCAGGCCTGCACAACTTGTAGAGGGGAAAGGGCCACATTGATAAATTAAAAATCCTCCTGGACCACAAAGGAATACCTGCGTGCCAATCCGCTGTTCCACAGCTAGCAAAGTGCCGGCAGTGCTGGAGGTGATGGTACGGCTTAGAGGTGGTTGGCAACGCATCTTTTGGGGTGGCCGTGGTGGTGAGTTCATTATGTTTTTAAAAACATGGGCAGGCTGCACAAGGCTTTTTGGTGGGCCACATATTGAACAAGCCTGGTTTATGACATCTATTGACACTAGAGATGAGGATTGGACCTTGATTCTAAACACTTGTTTATTCAGCAATTAATCACATTTATATTAATGGGAGCGACTTTCTAGCATCAGTGTTTAGGATTGAAATCTTACTGTTAAAACATATCTAACTCATATGTTAAAACATATCTAATTCATCCCACTGCTGGTGAGAGTAATGTGTGAAACTGCAGTAGAGATAGTAGTCCATTTTAGTAATGTATGAAATGGGTTTCTGACAGTATGTTCCTTCTTAAGGCTGCAATAGTGTTAGGGACAGAAGAATAGCTGTGCAGGATCAGGCCAAGGCCCATTCTAGTCCAACATTTTGTTTTTCATAGTGACCATCAAATATCTCTGGGGTGTCATGGACAATTGAGGGGAACATATCTGTCTTCCTCCATTGTTCCCCTGCAACTGGTATTTAATTGCCCATATTAGGTTTGTTGTCTATGAATTTATCTATTATTGTTCCTTGTGGCCATGACCATGTCTTATAATAATAAATTCCACAGATTGATTAATCAGAAAAAAATGTTTATTTTTTCTGTTCTAACCACTTTCTAAGTCAGCTTTGTGGGATGACCTCTGGTTCTAGTGTTTTGAGAGTATGAGGGAAAAAAAATCTGTCTAATTTGTTCATGCCATGCATGATTTTATAGCGTTTGATCATGTCCGCCCCCCCCCCCGTTTGCTTTTCTTTTAAGCTCATTCTAGTCTTTTAAGGGAAGGTATTTGAATTCTCTGATTATTTTAGTTATCCTCATTTGTACCTATTCCACCTCTATTATATCACTTTTTTAAATGTGGCAACTGTAACTATATAATATAATATTACTATTTTTTATTAAATTTATATGCTGCTTGGCTCCCAGCAACTCTGGGCAGTTACAATATCCCAACTGCTGGCAGTTTTATTTTCAGTCTCATTCCTAGTGATTCCTAGTAGAAAATTTGCATTTTTCACAGCTACCGCATACTTAGTTGACAGCTTCATTGATCTGCGACCTCTAGAGCCTTTTCTTGGTTAGTTGTAGACAGCTCAGACTCAATTTCTGTTTTCGTAATGTTTGTTGGGTTTTTGCCTAATGCGCACTACTTTACACTATTTAAATTGAGCCAAGTTTGCCATTTGGTTGATTATTTGTCAACCAAATGGCATTCATTTTAAAGAGATTCTTCTAGAACTCTTGTAACAGTATGAAGAGACCTTTTATAGAAAATGAAGGTAAAAGCAAGACAATGTCAGCTATTTAAAACAATCTGATGTCAAGCCAGAGTTAAGTTTGTGCACATATATGGTATGAATAGGGAGAAGAACAGTTTGCAGGGCTGCTGTGAGCATCTGGTGGGCAAAGTTGCTTCTATCTGCTCTGAGCTGGACTCTGGCTTTGCAGATCTTATGGAGTTGACTGAGGCATGGTCTGGCTATGTGATCTGGGAAGAGTTTGAGCCTATTGGTCCTGAGGAAATGGACAGAGTCCTCAGGGCTGTGAGTTTGGCCACCTGTGTATTACATCTGTGTCCTTCCTAGATGGTCAAGGTTGCTTGGGATGTGATATATTGCTGAGTCCAGGTGGTGTTTTTCATCCATGGGGTGAATTAGGTGGTGGTTGCATCTTCCATTAAAGAGGCAGTGGTCTGTTCCCTCCTCAAGAAACCATCATTGGACCCAATGATACTGAATAATGTTCATGTGGTTTCCAATCTCCCCTTTTTAGGGAAGGTTATGGAAAAGATGGTTAGGCTGCAGCTTCAGGGGACTCTAGATGATATGGATTGTTTTCAGTCATGTTTCAGGCCTGAGGAAGGTGGTAGGAAGATGGCATTGATCATATTTGTGGGTAACTTCTGGAGGGATGAGGATGGGGATGGTGCATTCATCTTGACCTTCCTTGATGTCTTAGCAGCTTTGGGTACCTTTCATCATGGTATCCTTCTGGACAGGTGTAGAGAATAGGAATTGGGTGGGGGTGTTACTGTAGTTCTCCTTTTCCTCCCAAAGTTGATTTCAGTCATTGTTGATGGGGGGAAGAGATCAAGCCATAGGCCCCAGCTTTGTGGAGTCCCTCAGGGCTCTGCCCTCTTCCTGCTCCTATTTAACATCTACATGAAACTGCTGATGAAGTCGTCTGTCAGCATGGAGTGAGACAGCATATCTGTATGCTGATAATACTCAATTATACATCTCTACCTCTGGTCAACAAGTGTTGCAATAAAGGTTCAGTATTGGAAGCTGTGGTGGTCTGGATGGGAAGAAACAGGTTTTGGCTCAACAATAAGACTGAGTTGCTATGGGTTTTATGCAGAGTTTCCATCTTTAGTTATGGGTAGGGTGGCGTTCCCCCAGGCAGAAGTGATGTGCAGTTTGCGGGTCCTCCAGGACTCTCAGCACCTCCTGGAAGAGCAAATGGCAGCTGCGGCCAGGAGAACCTTTGCAAACTTCATCTTGTGCACCAGTTGTGCTGATTCCTGGATTGGGAGGCACTGCTCACAGCCATTCATGGCTTAGTCACCTCCTGCTTGGATTACTGCAATGCATTCTACATAGGACTGTCCTTGAAGACTACTTGGAAGCTGCAACTGGTTCACAATTTGGGCAGTAGGTAGTTATTGGACATGTCTCAATATGCCCATGTTATACCACTACTTGCAAGCTGCATTGGCTTCCAGTAGGCTTCTGGGAGGAATTCATGATGCTGGTTATTACCTATAAAGCACTTCATGGCACAGGGCCAGGGTATTTGTGGACTGCCTATTTGTTGTTAGTTCTACTCAGTCCAACAGATCCAACAGAGTTGGCATGCTCTGGGTCCCTTCCATCAAGAAATGTCATCTGATGGAACCCAGGAAGGATGTTTTCTCTGTCATGGCACCTGCTCAGTGGAACAGCATGTCTCCTTCCACCTCCCAAATTTGGATGCCTTATTGGCTTTTCTTAAGGCTGTGAAAAACTGTGGGTGGTGGGCCAGAGTGTTGAGTGAATCCATCTCTAAAGGGCATTGTAGTATATTGATTGGTGTCCTCTGCCATTTTTTTCTGTTTGTCTTTGATATGCACTGTTGTTATTATTAAGTCGTTTGTAAGTTGCCCAGAGTTGCTTTTGAGTTGGGTGGCCATATAAGTTGAATAAACAAACAAATAAATAAGTTATTTATGCATATACACGTTCAGGTTTTCAAGTATGGATTTATTGCTGGTGGGGAAGGAACAAGGCACTGATAAAAAAGGAAATGGATAGAAATAAGTATAAAGTAAAAGTAAATCAGTATAAAGAAATAAGTATAAAGATTGGAGAAAAGTAGGCAGTGCAAAATGTTCCAACTTTGGAACAATTTGCTAATCCAAGCAGCAAAATGAAGGTTGGAGTGGTCTGTAAGCTAGCTTGGAATGTTTCTGGTAAAATCAGTCTATTTCATAATTTGGAACATTTTTAAAATTGAATTGTTTGTCACACACAGTAATTAGTCATGGCAGAAGAAGTGAAAAACATTGATATTGAAATCTAAGCAGTAGAATTATTAAAGAAAGATACTTGCTTTAATTTCTTTTAAAGGGCACCAGTTTGCAAGATAACTAATTCTGTGTAGAGGAAACTCCTCTTACGTCTTCCTTCTGCTTATTACTGCATTACTGTAGAAAGGCAGTTGTCTTTTTGTCAGAATTGATGAGTTGTGTACTTGGAATCAGCAGAGGTGAAGAGGGAGACAAAGCACTACTTGCTATCACTCGTAGTTTACTTCTGCGCTCAATTACAGGATAATACAAATCTGTACATGGTGATGGAATACATCCCAGGTGGCGAGATGTTCTCCCACCTACGACGGATTGGCAGGTTCAGGTAAGTGTATTCCCTCATCACTGTAAGGGTGGGATTATGCTAGTGAGGAGCTGAGTATTGTAGGTCTTATATTTGATTCCCAGTTGTGTTAAAGCAGTGAGCAGACCTAATAAATAATGGCTTCCAGTTACTTTCGCCTTGCACAAGTATATCTGGGAAAAATCTATGAATTTCTTTGCATGCCCTGCTAATCTCTGATACAGAGGTTATGCATTTTGAGATAAAGTCAAAAGATAGGACGGAAACTATTTTGTGGCTAGATAGCCAGCCCTTATAGGGTCACAGGAGCTTAATACTTTCCATCAAATGATATTTGGCTGATTTGGGCATAAAATTAGCAAGGTCAGAGTAAGAAAAAAGCTTCAGCATGGACTTAGTCTAGAGTTACTCTTGTAAGACATTTGATGGAAAAGTTGAGTTTGTATTGAGAAAGGGAAAAGGAACATCTGGCTCCTTGTGGTGCCTGGGGAACAGTGTAGAGTGAAAGCCTAACTGACATTGACTGGAAATCAGTTATGAAAGTGTTTCCCATTTTCCTTTTCTCTTTTTTCTCTTTTTCCTTTTTTACAGTGAACCTCATGCCCGGTTCTATGCCGCTCAGATTGTGTTGACTTTTGAGTACCTGCACTCACTAGATCTTATCTACCGAGACTTGAAGCCCGAAAATCTCCTAATCGACCAGCAGGGCTATATTGAGGTAGTGCTATTTCTATCAATTTCACACCCATATTCAGTCCTCTAAGAATTGCTATCCTTGTCAATAGTCTGGCTCACACATAATGTTAGCAAAATGTAGTTTCTTTGCTTTCATTTTAGCTCAGTATTTGAACCCAATCATAAACCATGAATTAGGTGAACATTATGTGCAAATCTAACTACTAGAGTGTGTTAACAAGCCATGACTGAACAAACTGGCTCAGCATGACATGTGAACTAAGCTCCTGTATCTGACTATTAGGGTTTGGAGAGAAAGAGATTTCAAGAGAGTACTGTAAGCTGTTTGCATAGTGCACCCATGGCTACCAGCCCTGGGCTACCAGCGCGATCACATTGCTTTTGATGTGTAGAAGAGCAAACAGCTTACTTTCATGCAATCCCTTTCTCTCCAATCAATCTGCTCTGCAAGGGGGGGAAAAAGGAAAAACCACAGGTCAGGCACAGGACAACACGTACTGACTGTAATGACGATCATGTGACTGAGGGATGCTCGGTCGTAAATGAGACCATTCTCAGATTAAGACCATTCGTAAATGTAAAGACCATTTACTATTTACATTTATTAATTTACATTTATAAATTTACATTTTACTTTTATTTTTACATTTTACATTTACATTTATTTATTTACATGTATTTGTGATCGTAAAACCATTTGTAAATGGTCGTAAATGGGCCGTAAAGTTATTTTTTCACCACCATCGTAACTTCGAACCGTCACTGAATGAATGGTCAGTAAGCAAGGACTACCGTATAAGTAAATGAACATTGCTATGCATAAGAAATCTTCTGTTGTGATAGAATTGCTGAAAAAAAGACAGAAAGATACATATCCACCAGTTATTTGTATTTAATAATAGAAATGTAGCATTCCAACAACAGCCTATATAATTGAATGTACTCTGAACAACCAGATACTGTACTGCACTTTTCTTATCTTGGAAAATATTACACATCTTGATACTGACTCTTAGGAGATCTATGTCTCTGCAAAACAAATCTCCTTAATCTACCTGTTCTACCCTAAATATCCCCTTTACCAGGTTGGGTTTGTGGTTAACATACAATCCCTTCATCTGTATTGCTGACAAATCTCATTTTTAAACTGACCTTCAGGTCACAGATTTTGGCTTTGCCAAACGAGTGAAAGGCCGAACATGGACCCTTTGCGGGACCCCAGAATATTTGGCTCCTGAAATCATTTTGAGTAAGGTGAGTGATCCATATTCCCCATGGACAGTACCCCACAGACAGTACTTCTGTGCCTGGTAAACCTGGGGGGTGACTGGGTGAGCCCCCCAGCCCTTTGGATATCCTAAGTCCACTTGTTCTGGTTGTGATCTGAGTTTTCATTCCTGTTGCAGGGTTATAACAAAGCAGTGGACTGGTGGGCCCTCGGTGTCCTCATCTATGAGATGGCAGCTGGCTATCCTCCATTCTTTGCAGACCAGCCCATTCAGATCTATGAGAAAATTGTCTCTGGGAAGGTAATGTTTCAGCAGAGTGATTCACTTGCTGGATGCAAGATGTTACACCGTCCTGTTGTACATTATTGGCCATTTTCTACATGGAATCGAATCCAGACCTTACCTTGAGGGCACATTAGAGACTTTTCTTTTTTTACACATGCATTTCTAATGCTCACTAAAGCACGGATATAACTTTTCCCTGACAGGTGAATGCTAGAGTAACAATAGTTCTGTAGGCTGTGAGTGGACACCTTTAAACCATTCCCTTGACAACATTTTGAATTTAACTTTTTGGCATTACTAACAGCTTTTGTCATAGTAACAAAATGTATGGAAATTTGCATGGCTATTTTTTTTTTCTGTGTAATGGTTGAAGAGAGTAAAACCAGACAAAGGAGTAGTCTTACTGTGACCATGAAGGTGTAAGTTTTCAGGGTTTCATTTGGGAAGGACTAAATAGAAAAGGAACTCCTATCCTGGGAGAAAGTCTCTACTCCCAACCCTTACTAAAACAAGGTTCATATGCTAACTTCTTGATCATCTGTATTTAACCTTCTTTTTCTCCTTCTCCCTCCTTTACCACTCTCCTGAAAAGGTTTCAAGAGCCCTGCTTACACACATTGTTCTTAAAAAAAATTACCTCTGAAACAGCTGATACCAGCTACTGTTGGAGGCAGACTATTAAGCCAAAAGCTGCACTGATTCAGCCTTCCTCCACAGCTCTTACTGTAAGAAAACTTATCCTTATTGATAAACAGGCAAGGATAATCTTCCGTTAGGTCTCCTGCTTCATTTAGTGGGGACAGCTGCCTTGATTTGCTTTAGATTTGAAAATCATGCAGGTATTACAGGTTCCTACAATGGTCATTCAGCAAAGCAATTGTCCTAAAGTTTTCAAAATAGTTTAGCTCTTTTTCCCATTAACAACATTAGCATTGTGGCTGGACATGTGATATTATTTTTAACTTGTTGGGTTAATATAAAATATATCAGAACCTTGTTTGTGCTGCCCTTTTGAACTGTAACAGTTCAACTTAATCAGTGAAAGGTTTCTTTTTAATGTTAGAATCTCCTGTCAACTCCCCTTGAGTAATTGCTTTTTATATTCTCATTTTTAAAAAAGTATTTTTGGAGAAAGTGCAGATGTGCTGTGGGTGCATATGAGAGTAAAATATTCTAAAAAATTATTCTCTTTCAACAGCTTGTTTGCCAACATTCTCCTCTCACCACCCCCCCATCTGTTTGGGGTTTTGGTGAAGTTGTTCTCTCAATTAAAAAAAACAACTTTATTCTGCTCAGATATTTATGTTTGGCACCTTAGTTCATTGCAGGGGCAAATCTAAGTTAAATGAACCAAGAAACCAACTTCTGAAAGTACATCAGATATTTTTAAAAAAATATTCCAGGTATATGCAGTAGGTAAATACTTAATTTATTGACTTGCATAAATTACATTTGGCTTAAGACAGCTTACTAGCCTTGGTGCCATTGGAGCCTGCCTACTTGAAATAGAGGAAAGGTGGGTCAAACTCACATATAAAAGATCTACGTTTGCTTTGTCTTGCTTTATTTTTCTAAAACCCAAGGTCCAAATACTAGAAACACACACTTAGATTTTAAAACCCTGAACCCAAAATGTTTACTTTCTTTTTTTTAAATAAGAACTTTATTAGAATTTCAAGATAAAGGTAAAATACAAAATACAGAATATAGAAAAGCTTGAATAAAGAATTAAATAAAAAATAAAAAATAAGAAAGTGCAGAAATAACAAGAAAATAGAAGGTGACTTTCAACCTTCTCCAACACAGATATAAATGCTTATTATACTAACTTGATCTCTTACCCTTAGTTAAACATTGGCTAACGTTATTCCTATAAAAACAAACAATCATCAAAACCCAAAATCAGAACTTCATTTTTTCCTGTTACCAGCAAAATAGTCCAAAAGCAGTTTCCAAGTAGAAACAAATCCAGTCACATTATTTTCTCTTATCAGTGCTGTCAGTTTTGCTATTTGTGCCAACCCCATTAATTTCACCAGCCATTCTTCCCTTGTGGGAATTCGTGCATCTTTCCATCTTTGTGCATATAGAAGTCTTGCTGCTGTTATCATATACAAAAACAAAGTCCCATAACGTTGTTCAAGTTGTTGGTCCATCAAGCCCAAAATAAACAGTTCTGGTTTCATCTGTATGTCCACTTGGAAAATCTTTTGAATTGTAATATTTTCTTTTATTTTTGAATATTAGTACTGAGCAGAGCTTGTATATTTTTAGGCAAATAAACTAAATAAATTATTCTTTTTTCATAGTATAATGTTAGGCTACTATTATCAATCAATTGGGAGTCAGGAATGTTGCAAGCCACACAATCTGCCGTCTGCTTGCCCTGAAGTGAAGCTAAATACTAAATTCTGCTCTGTAGAATAGCTTGGCAATCTTTAAGACTTTCATGCAGGAATATTTTGGGGAAGCAGGGCACTTTGAAAAAAACACAAGAGATGTAAACAGTTCGTTAGTTTAAAAAAAACACAACTTCTTCTGCTCCTCCTGTGTCAATGGTGTTTATTATACCATCAGTACTTTTCTCTCTTCAAGTTCCTGAGAGGCAGAAGATCTTGTAAAATTAAGGTCTCTAATTCTTGGGAATTCAAATACAAGATGTACTTGAAAACCAGCCTGGAACTGTAGTCCTCTGGTAAACGCTCTAATTGCAAGAGTGTCAAAAGTGTGCTAAATTAATGTCTTGAGCTGTAGAGTGCTCTCCACTAGCCTAGCCATTCCAGACGTTTCTGGAGGGCACCAGGTTGGGGATAAGCTGCCATCACATATGCGAGATCTTGCTACCTGCCCTGTTCCCGTAGGTTTTGGGTTTCTTTATGGGGACAGAAAAAATCTTGGGTTTTTTGCATCCAGGTCCGCTTCCCATCTCACTTCAGCTCAGACCTGAAGGACCTGCTGCGTAACTTGCTACAGGTAGACCTCACCAAACGTTTTGGCAACCTCAAAAATGGAGTCAACGACATCAAGAACCACAAGTGGTTTGCAACCACGGATTGGATTGCCATCTACCAACGGAAGGTAAACAACTGCAGCCAGCAGACTTTTTAAAGAATATACAGTACATATTATTATCAGACATGAATGTCAATTGCCTACTGGACTTAAGGCTGCCATTTGCACATATACAAAAGGGGATGCATTGAGCAGTTTCTCAGAGTACCAAATTAGCAGCAGCCTAAGTGCTTCCATAGCACTTCACAAAAAGTGGTTTGTTCTACATCAGCAAACCTTAATTGGAAACCATGGTTTATTTTTGACTTACAGTTTACAGTTATGGCTTTCTGAGTTGTCTAAATGGTGGCGTCTAAATGGGTTGTTCGTGGTTTCTTGGCTTGCTTGTATGCTTTGACAAAGCCTCTGGTCAGTCCTCAGAAGCACAAGGCAAGAGCAGCTAAAATACAGGAGGGAAAACAAACTAGGAGTGGGCTAAACAATTAACGGCTGCCCATCTGCATGTCTGAGTTTAGTTTCCTCCACAAATTGCCACTTAGGACACGGAAGGCAGTCTTTCTGCAGCAGGGCCTGTACAATTTTTGACTACTTTGTCAGTCACTGAGGGGCCACAGGAGGGCAGTCAGTAGCATGGTACCGCTGCCGAGAAAGTGGACCAAACTTCTGATTCTTTTAGCTTCAGGGTTTAGGAGTTTGGAAACTTAATGCAAATACGTTGCTGCTCTTTTAAAGTGAAAAATTAGCAGCACAATTATGGGATTTGAGGTAGAGCATACAGTATAGCTTGCTCATCTTAGCACGATGGATGCTTGCAGAAATTATTATCACTGTGTTTAGGATGTGAATCCCCCTTTCCTGGATTTGCAGTTGCAGTAAATTATATTAATTGTGCATGATTTGGTCAGTTAATTGTGCAAAGTTGATAGTGCTGTATCAGCTAGCTACTACAAGACTTGCTCTTCATCAATTTGACAGAAAATGTTAATCATATAGCTACATTAGTTATTAGTATCAAGTTACCAACACCTCCTCTGGATCTCTTGGTCTAAGTCAGTGTTTCTCAACCTCAGGAACTTTAAGATGTGTGGACTTCAACTCCCAGAATTCCCCAGCCAGCCATGGTTGAGTTTGAGAAACACTGGTCTAAGTCCTAGAGTTATCTGTGTGAAGTGAGTTATTAGACAGCAGAAGAGAACAATGGAAGCAGGGACAAAATCTTCCTACCTATTTTGTTTTTGTTTATTTTCATTTTTGGGCAGCAGTTAAATATGAAGAAGGTACAAAAAGACTCCACTGTTGAGAATTGTTTGCTAACAAATATCAGTAGTCATTCCAGGGATGTAAAATGGGGCTGGAGGTTCTGTATGGGGTATAAGACATAACAAGATCATGAAAGAGGATGAGCTGAAACATTTCAGATAGAAATAAATGAGTTGTATTTGCCACTCCACTTCTGACCCTCCTCAGATTTGCTGGGCTGATTTACAAACATTGGCTTGGTTTATACATTGTATTAAGCCATGGTTTGTATTAACCAGGACTTCCTAACCAAGATACAGTAGCCTATTTTTTTGCAGTAAATTAACCCAAATCCATAGTTTACAAAGCATGGTATCTTGGTTAGCATGTTGTGGTTAGTTAAAATGAAGCACATAGGCTGTCTGAACCCAAGTGATTCTGGAGAAGTTTTAACTTAGCGTTTCCTAAACTAGAAACAAGAAATCGGAGATCCAACTGATAAACCTTTACTTTGGGAAGAGGTGAATGAGGAGCAGACATGGAAGAAGTTAGGGAGTGCTCCACTGAGCTGAAGCAAAGTAGTGATGCATTTGTTTGTGGAGAATATTCTTACCTATTTACCTGGTTTAAAAAAAAACCTCAAAGCCTGTCCTTTACATCAAGATGAGCATGCTGGAGCTACTGGAAGCCTTTTTCCCCAATCCTGTTTTGATACCAGAAGTGAGATAGCTTAAAGGAAAATAGCTTTGAGCAGCTGTATGCTTGGCTCTCTCCTATACAGAAGCAAGGTAGCCTTAACCCCACTTTATAGACAGACAGGTAAGCACTTTTGTTGGATCTGTACATTCATTCTAGTATTCATTGGAATCATCTGAGTGTAAAAAGTAGTTAAGACCTGTTGTTGAGGATCTGACACTCCCCATGTCAACAGAATTGACCTGGTAGCTATATAGTATGTATATTCTTGTCAAGATCACTGTGTCCCTTACCTGCCTGTTCAAAGGGGGAGAAAGCAAGAAAATTACTTAGATTAATAACCAAGCTGGTAGCCCTCTTTCACGCTTCATGTTATAATTGATCTACTGTCTATTATCAACGCAGTATAACATGTCCCCATATTGTAATAACGCTTCCCTTTGTGCCATCCCCTCCGCAGGTGGAAGCTCCCTTTATACCAAAGTGCAAAGGACCCGGCGACACAAGTAACTTTGATGACTATGAGGAAGAGGAGATCCGGGTGTCCATCACTGAAAAATGCGCCAAGGAGTTTGCAGAATTTTAGGGCCAGCCCCCTTTGCTTTGTGTGCCCAGGAAGAGAAAGGGCTGGATTTGATCAGCCCCAAGGGCCAGAGTTCCTTGCCTATTTGTTAATTTTGGGAGGTGGGGGAGTGTTGGGGTTCACCTGGATCTGTTTGGGCAGAAAAGAGAAAAGGGGAATTCGTCTGAAGCTGTGGAAAAGACCGTAGTCTGAATGTCATCCACCCACCATCCACTGCGAGCTCCAAGGTGGCTCCCGGCCACTCTCAGGCAGTTTTTAAAACAAATTCCCTTCCTGCTCACATTGACTCCAATCCATACACAAACCCTAATTGGACAGTCCCTGGTTTTTTGGTGGCTTTTTATTTTTAAGGGAAAGGGAATACTTTGTAATTCATCACCATCTATAATGATTTGGCTCATGGGGCATTGCAAAAAAAAAAGGAAGGGAATTGGGGGGAAGGCAGAAAGCAAACACCTCCACACAGCACTTTGGTGTTTAGACCAGCATTAAATGGGTTACGACCCAACTGTCTCACTTCCCACTGTGAGACAACCCTGTCCTTTTATCAATAGCTCTTTCCTCTCCTCTCCCTTTCCAAGGCTCATTTTATTAACTTTAAAGAAAAAGTTTAAAGAAATAGTTGACTGGCTTAAAAAAAGGTTTTAACAGTCTAGGTGGGGGCAATGCTTTTATATGCTCTGTTTCCAGCACAGTTAAATGAAATTCAGCAGGAATTTTAATTCTGTAAAAACAGCTGGATTTTAGCATGAAGAATATGTGGTTTCTTTTCCTTTCTATTCTTTTCTTCCTTTCTACACTTGATTTCTAATCTTTGTCCCCAGTTTTGGGAAAGAAAGAGGCAATAATATTCACACTTGCAGAAGGGGGACAGTGATTGGCTGCAGCTGGAGCAGGAATACTAAGAAAAGAAACACTGTTTTGTGTATTTCCAAAACCCATTCTTTTTCCTTCTCCTCAGCTACCCTCACCCCCTCCAAAATGTATCTCAAGACCTGTTCTGCTGCATCAGGTAACTGCTGGAGTATTTGTCTGAATGGATGAGAAACAAGCAGGATTTGTGAAAGTTGAGAATCTAGCTACTTGCCACTGTCGGAAGGGGTTTGTCTCCTTTAGTAGCAGTTAAGATGGGGGTAAAATACATGACTAATGGAAGATGCTGGCAAGACACATTGGCTGGATATGATTCTCCCTGTTCCAGCCCAAACCTCAATGTTGGTAATACATGGATCTGCAGGTGGACTCTCCATTGCTGCATTCCTTAAGATCTCTATACACCTGCTCTGGTTTTATGCTAAGATAACAAGAGAAGGATGAAAAACCTACCCTGATAATAAAGATGGTGAGATTTACAAACAAATAGACAAAACCCATTCACTTGTGCCATGCTGACAAGGGAGTGACCAGTTTTGGTCTGTAGTTGTGATTGGAAATGAGAAGCGACATCTGTTTAGAGTCTTTTCTCTGAAAACACAGAAGCAGTGGGAGTTGGACTCAAAGGATGTGGGGGGGAAGGCAGCTTGTTTTTTGTCTGAATTTTTTCTGATTCTCCCCTTCCCCTTTCCAATGCAATGCCTCTTTGTATTCTGTCTTCACCTACCTGACTCCAAATACATTCTTTCTAAACTCACAGTTTAAGTTTTTTCTGTTCTCCTTCCATGGCTGGAGAGCGGAGCAGGCATCTTTAGACTGATAGATGTAATCTGCACAGAAGTGCTATTAGGATCAGACAAGCTTTATTTGCCCCCCTGACTTCTTAGCATCCCTTCCCACCAAGAAGCTCCTCAGTCCCTTCTTTGTCAGGTTGAGGAGGGGAAGATTTAAAGCCATCTGCTCCCAGTCTTGGAAAAAACAAAACCACTTCTCTGTAATCCAACAAAACTTGTTTCACTGAGAAAAAACAAACCCTACTTCCTCTTTAACAGTGTGCTTTGTTGTAAACATATTTGAAACTATTACCAATAAAGTTTTGTTTAAAAAAATAGTTTAATTCCTAAAATTTAGTGTAAGATGGGAAACAGCAGTAAGGAGTTTGAGTAATGATGGCTGGTGCTAAAAGATGACACAAAATAAGTTATGGAATTTTTAGGAATTCACATGATGCAGTTTCATTAACCATTGATACAGCCTACCCTTTGTATAAAGCTTTAACACTGATTGACATAACTGAAGGTATGTGAATTGAATGCTCTCTGTTTTAATTTTAAGTTGTCAGTCAATGAAAAGTATTAGCTTTTTGAAAAACAAATGCATCTGTTTTACAATCAAATATAAATTATATTTTGAAGCTTTTAAATTATATCTGGAGAGTATTAATAATGGAAGGGTAAAATTACCTAAAATTTATGTGAGTACCCCAGAATTGTCAAGTTCTTGAGTTTCTATATTAGTATTTCATGCACACTGTCATGTTAATGTGCATGGAAAGCTCTTCGACTGCTTGTATTTTTAAAAAAACTTAGATCAAATAAAGGCATGTATCTAGTTACATAATAGTCTATGATAGCCTTCCCCAACCCAATACACTCTAAATATGTTGGACTACTACTCCTATAATATCCTGGGAGTTGTGGTCCAACACATCTGGAGGGCACCAGCTTGAGAAACCTTTGCAGGATGGTGTTGTGCAATGTATTCAAATGCTAAATGAGGCCACTCAAACTCTTTGAGAGCTGGGCAGACAAAATGGAAACCACTTTCAAAACAAAAGAAGTGTTTGAGTTCCTGAGGGATTAGTAGTAAAAACTGTTTATGGGAAAACTCACAATCATCACTGGAACAAGGTCTTTGAACATCTACATTTAAAGTTCTAATCATATTTGAAGAGCCTTTCTTTCCATGAAAGCTATAAGGCCACTATCATTGGCTAAGGTATCCCAATAATAAAATTACAAAGAATCGTAACGTATTGAAGGCTAAATTACTTGTATGTGCTGAATAATTGCATTTTGTAATATAGTTATACATTACTTTATTACAACCCGTAAGTCCAATTTTACCACATTGGTTTTGCTCAGTGGGACAGAATGAGGTGTACTGAAAAGCTGGGTGCACTTCTTTCAGTGTGCCTCAAGGACTAACAAGCCAGTAAATGCAACAGGCTGGCTGTTTACATAAAAGTAAAACTTACCAGAGAAAGTAATTGCTACTGGATTCTTCAGGATTCCCTCATTTTTTTCATCTAAAATAGAAAACTGATTTTCCCAAACTGTGGAAAGAGAATTCCACTTGGCTTCTGGAGTTGTGACAAGCTTTTGTATTGTTTCAAAAATATGCAAAAATCTTTCAGCAGAAGTTGACACATCATGCCAACCTTTCTGAGGTTCTGACTTACAGATTTTAGAAACTGACCATGCTAATTTGGAAATTCTGGAAGCTGTAGTCCCAACACCTTTTGTGGGCAACAAGTTCAGGAACACCATCCTATGTCTGGAAATTGAAGCATTTCTTAAACTTAACTCTATATTGCTTGGACCTTATTAGAGCTGGGCCATGGTGTAGGATAGACTTGAGAACGGCATCCTTAGAACAGACAATACTTAAACATGAATGCTCAAGAGAAAAAGATGAAGGATTTCTGTTAACAAGGACCAGAAATTACAAAGGAAGGTAGTGATGCTTGTATTGTAGACCAAGGAGCTGGTCATAGTTCCAGCAGCTTTTCCAAGCTGTTGATTATCTCATAGGTGTGCCTATAAAGTGGCTGCTATGCAAATCAGTTGTACATAATGCACCATATTATAGTAGAATATCTAGACTTCAGAACAATTGAGCACTAACTTGAAAGTTGCTGGGAGTAATTAGCGTGTTTTCTTTCTTTTCCTGTGTTGTAAAATGAGCTCTGTAGGGCTAGTTAAGAAACTAGTATGTCCAAATTGCAATGTCACAACAATTACCAAGATTTTTAAAATAGTGTGTGCGTGTGAACAAGATCTTGAGTTGAAGATTTTTTTTATTTACAGTTAAACATACAGATTTGAACATTCTTTACATTAGAGGAATGTGAAACTGTTCATCTTTATATTTGGAAAGCTTTTACTAATAAATACTTAGATATGAGTCTGGAGTTTAAAGACAAATTTAAAATTAGAAATGGTATTAGAATAACAAAAACTACTACTGTACCCTTTCAAAACAATTGCTGTTAATCTGTTAAATGCACTGACATCGTGATAATTTTAAAGTAAAAACACATTAGTGGGTTTAACATAAAAAATCTAGGGTACTTAATTTATTCCCATCTGAAAATAAGAAAAATGGCTGAAAGGCAGTTTACTCCTGACCACTTCCTGCCACTGACTCAGCTTATGAATATGGCCCTATTATTTCCTTTTCCTGTGTGGAGGTGGAGATATAACCATTGCTGCTCACAGCCCTCATAATTGCTAAATTCTGACTCTGTACTATAATTCAGAATATAGTAGCGCACATTTATGTAAATGCAGTTATATTAAAATTATTGTGGAAACTTCACAGAGCACCACAGAATCCATAATTCAGAAAGCAAACGTTTGATCTGCCTTTTAACTTAACCCAAAATAATCTAGCAGTGAGAAGATCCAGGTTCTGCTCATCTCTTAGGCATGGAAGATGGCAAGATGACATTGGGCTAGTTACTATCTCACAGCCCTAGAATGGGAAATCAAAAAACATCTGGATTAGCATGGTGTGGGTCCATAACCTTCACCAAAGAGGCCTTTCACCCTGCAGTAGATTGATTTGGTGATAATCATCCATCAAAAGGGCGTTCTATAGATTTACCAAGTATCACAGAGTGCCTTCTTACTTCCAGTATGAAATCAAATTGTCTTAATTACCTTGTAATTTTTATTTTCTGCTAATCACAATATGTTGGTAGAAAAGTGAAACAAAATTCAAAAATAAATGTAAAATATTTCATTACAGATAGTCTTCATTTAGCAACCATAATTGGGACCGGCAACTTGGTTGTTAAGCGAAGCAGTTACTAAGTGAAACCATGACTGTGCTTATGATCTTATTTCCTTTGCTTTACAGCGAAGGTTGAAAATACAAGGACTGGTCACAAAGTTACTTTTTCATCACTGCAAGTTGTAACTGCAAATGGTTGCTAAACGAGGAAGCCACTAAACAAGGACTAACTGTAGGTTGGTGGACTTTTGGATCTGCAGTCCTGGCTGAATTCCAAGTCTAATCAGTTTTCAGCTGCATGCTGAATCCTGGTCATGTTTGAAAGCTGCCTGCAAATTCTAGTTCAGTGCTGGAGCTGGTGCCCAACCCATCTGGAGGGTATCTAAGTAATAACCCTGAGTCTTTGTATTGAGTATGAGAGCAATACTTGATACGCTGAACTTAAAATGGAGAAGGGCCAGCTGTACCATGCGAAGTAGCAAACTTTGAGCAACTGAGTTTGAATATCAATTTTTATACAGTCTTTTAATTATATTTCAAATCCCAGGGAGAGATACTTGTGGATTTCTCTTCTCTCCCCCAACTGCTAACATAACTTGATCAGTGTTAGATACTATATAATTTGATGGGAAGGAAACAGCAGTTCTGCCTCTGACAAATGTCTGTGGAACAAAAATTGCTAGCTACAAAGCAATACAGATTGAATACAGAGTTAATACATGAAAGCCTCAATTGCTCCTGTGTATCCAACCTGATATGCCAAATTGTTGGGTACTCAACTTTCTGTGGCCAGTATGATGAAAGTTTGAATTCAGACCTCTCAATCAATAGCTCTTGTTTCTGTCACCAATTATTTATAGGTACCTTATTTGAAGGTATTTTGATGGTCAGTGGAATGGATTTGTATTTGACAGGCGCAGCAGCTGTAATGGCTTTATAAAGTATAGTTTCACTTCCCTGATACACTGAACCCCCACTCTTTGGTTGTGTTCACACAGTACACTGAATCACAAACTAGCCAGCCATATTTTAGATTAATATGTTGTATGATTCCCAGCCAGTATGATTAGCTTATGCTTCAGTATATGATGCAAGGCCAGAAAACTCTGTTAGTTCAGTAAGCCATGGTTAAATTAATAATGGGTGAACACATACTTTCCAAGTAGATAGGAGCAGGATATAGAATTCAACATTGCAGTAATATCCTTATTTTTACAGAACCCTTCCCTTTTGTGATCATACTTATAATCAGAAACAAGTTGCAGCTTTTATTTTGTTACCTCCTCACACCAGGCTTCTGGGCCTTGGCCCTAAGGAAAAGTAATCAAAATGCAAGATAGAAAATGTGCTTCAGGTCTCTGAAATGAAGGCCACATTCACCAGAGAGGAAGGTGCAAACTTAAGGCAGATCTTTCTGTAAAGGATAGCCAGTTCCCCGCATCAACTGATCAGAGCTATAAGCCCATTCTTTGTCTATTTACTCCAAATTAAATCCCATTACATCCAGTGGTGGACTCTTTTGTGCATCGCCGAACATAACAGAAACTTCCGTGAAATAGGAAGTAACTATGACAGTAAGACGACATCAGGGCTGCCGAATCGGTTCGTCGTGTAGGAGGCGGGGGATAGATTTGTGATTTGTTATTTGGACTAATGAAGAAGGGCGTGGGACGAGAAAGCAAAGCACTGCAGAATAACGGCTAGGAGGAAAACTTCCCTTCTGCTTGCCTGCTAGAAGACATGGTGCAAACTCCTGCTGCTATAAATAGAACAGACTTGGACCTCTCTCGTAGGATTGGGACTGACTTTTGACGGAAGCGGCCTGAGAGCGCCTTTTCCCTCCGAGCGGCCGCTAAGGAAGCACGAGAATTCTCCTGCTCCACCTTAAGTCGCCAAGTGTAGGGAAGCTACGGGAGGCAACAGCGCCTCCTTAAGCGGCTGCGGGTCCCGCTCGGGCGGTGTTGGAGGCGGCGGCGCGTGCGGCTGGGGGAAGGGGAGGGAGGAGCTCGCGCTGCCCGGACCAGCCCGCGCGCCGCCGCTTCCAGCAAGCAGCAGCGCCTGCCGGGTGGAGGGTCCAGTTCGCGCCGTGCGGACAAGGACTGAGGCCAAGGCGGAGCGGCGCACGGGGGCAGCAAAGCCCCGGGGGAGGCGGCAACACCATGGCCGGCCCCCCGCCGCCGCCCCCGGGCCAGGAGGCGCCGCGCTACCAAGAGTGGATCTTAGACACCATCGACTCGCTGCGCTCGCGCAAGGCGCGCCCGGACCTGGAGCGCATCTGCCGCATGGTGCGCCGGCGGCACGGCCCGGAGCCGGAGCGCACCCGCGCCGAGCTGGAAAAGCTCATCCAGCAACGCGCCGTGCTCCGAGTCAGCTACAAGGGAAGCATCTCGTACCGCAACGCTGCGCGGGTCCAGCCTCCCCGGCGAGGTGGAGCGCCCGCCGCCAGTCCGGCGGCCCCGCAGCGGCCGGCCCGCACTTCCCCGCCCAGCGCTCCCGCCGCCACCGCGACGCCCCGGTCCTCCCAGCGTGCTGCGCCTCGCGCAGAGCCAGTCGCGCCGCCGCCGCCTCCGCCGCCGCCGCCGCCTCGTCGGACCGGACGGGAGCGACCGCCGCCACCCGCAGCCCAGGAGGAATCCTCCCCCGTTAGTCTGCGAGAGATTGTGCGCTACTTGGGCGGGGACGGCGCCGCGCCGGGGGGCGGCCGAGTGACTCGAGGCCGAGCACAGGGGCTGCTTCAGGAGGAGAGGCTGGAGAGAACCCGCTTGGGTGGCGGCGGCGGCGGCGGCGGCGGCGGCGGCAGCAACAGCGTCGCTTTGCCCAGGGCGGAGAGAGGCGCGCAGGCCCGGGCCCCCAACGCCAGACCATACAGGAACAAGGTGAGGGGACGCCGGGGCGCGCTCTGGGGGATGGGTTGGCAGCAGAGGGTGGCGGCGGCTATGTCTGGCGTGGGGCGAAGGGAACGCACCGACTGAGAACAGGTGAGGCTCTCCAGGAAGGAAACGGACCGATTTGAGTGCGCGCGCAGGGGGTGCCCGAAGGCTGGGGGGGGGAGGGGCGCCAGCGGGCGACAGAAAGCAGCCAGTTTTGGGGCGGGTGGACGGCGCCCAGCTCCCAGATGTTGTCAGTGTGGGCTCTCGGGCAGGTGTGCGTGTGTCTGGAAGGAAGAGTTGAGGGCAGCACCCAATCAAATCGTGTTGCACTGGAGGGGGCGCTAGGATTGGTGCGTGGTTTTAAACGGGGCAATATTCCCCCGTACATTTCTGAAGTATTCCAGGAAGATCAGGAGAGACTCTGGCTGGTTTTTGCCCGCCGGAGAACTTGAAGGTCGACTCTGGGGGCGGTGGGGGGAGGTGGCGGACGAATTCTTCCAACATATGAGGGTCCTTTCTTATCTCACCTGTGTGTGGTCCTTCCATAACATTAGTTTACTGCCATTGGTGTGCATTGGGCCCAGAACAGCGCCCCCTTCTACCCCTACCCCAGTCGTACCAGGCTCCATATAAACACAGAACAAAGAGTCAGTTTGTGCTTGACCTAAAGAATTCAGTAACTTCCAATAAAGTCAAGAGGTGGTGGGAGCAGTAGTGAATGAATGCAAACATGGGTAAGCTAAAGGTGGGGAGGAAAATAACATGTGGTGTGGGTTGGGAAGGTAATCATCTCAGAAATGTTATCCAATTCAGGGAGTAACCTTGTAATTACCAAGGAGGGATTAATATTACAGTTTAGGAAAAAGACCCTACCCCCTTTTGGTTCTTTTTTATTTCTGCAACCTTTAATTGATGAGAATGATCCGGGACTTTCATAAAACCTGGCAGGTGGAAAGATAGAGGAGGTGGTGGTTTAGTAGCACTAAATTCTCTATGGATTAGAAGTTTCCTGCTCCTATTTCAAGGAGTTTTTGAGCACATTACCGGAACACTGGAGACCTTTAAGAAGTTTCTCATCCCAACCTCAGTCTCATTGCATCAACTGCCCTCAGAAGTACTGTAACTGGGTTTATACAAGTGAGGGAAACCGAGACAGGATGGACAAAGAGGCTGTCTGCCAAGATGGCTTGGAAACTGCTTGGGTTTGGGAATGTATTATCAAAAGTAACTAACAGTGCAATGATGTAAGTGTCTCAAAAGTATTTGTACTTGCTCCCAGGTGATAATTCATCCATAGGTAAAGCCCCAACTTGTCATGAGGATGCCAGATTAAAATTTTTGTTTGCTTGTTTGCTGTTCTCATTTACTCTCTGTGGTGTTAATAGAAGGCAGGGGAGGAGGTCAAAGGCGAAGAAGACGAGGACGAAGAAGAAGAAGAGGATGAAGTCTCCACTATGTCTGAAGGCTCAGAAGTGGCACAAGATTATGAGGCCAGCAATTACAGCAGACCTGGGACAGGCCAGGTGAATGGGGACTGTAAGGACAGCAAGCATGGTGGGAAAGAGATCCCACCTGGCAGTGCCGCCCCCAGAGACCTGCGCTCCCTAGAGGAAACATCTTTGAACAAAGGATTGGAGCATTCTCAGCATGAAGGAAGTGAGCAATGTCACACAAAGGCCTCTTGGCCTGGAGAAAGTGCCTGTCACCATCTGGGAGGCAACAAGAAAGATGGCAGTGCCTATCAGCAACCAGACAGAGCAGGTATGGATCAGACAGGAAGAAGTAGCAGAAGATGGGGAAGTAGTCAACTAAGCTTGGCTTTTCTGGGAAACCTAGTAGATACTAAGGCCAAAGATCTGAGATTGGGATCATTTAAGATGCTAATAACTCTGTTATGGATTAAATGGTATTTTATGTAATGCATACGTACATCATATGTCAGTGTACATGTGCAGATCTGCAATAAATATGGAGGTCATTATTTAATTCATTATTAGTAACTATGAATTGGAGTTCTAGAGTAGGTTGGAACTGGAGCTGGGGCAAGTGAAAGGCAGGAATATGGTTAGATGGCATTGGCTATCTTGGGAATTGAAACTGGATAATAGCATTTTTCATGGCTTTTAAAGGGCCCCAAACACAGTTCAGTCCAATTCCAGTTATATTGATACAGAACAAGACCTATTCCTGTTTGTTTCTCTCCTCTGCTTCTCCTCCAGTGTCACCAGCTGTTGCAGGGGCTGATCCCTCTGTGCCCTCATCTCCTGGGAGACCTGGCATCCAGGCAGATGGGAGACCATTCAGTTGTGTGTAAGTTTTGTGCAGAGATCATAAACTGTTTCTTCAATGATACCCAGTTTATTTATGATAAGGAAGAAGCATATGCATTTGAACCCCTCCTTCACTATTACCACTTGTCTCTAGATTCTAGAAAAAGAGCAGACAGGCTTTTCAGCCATGAGTGCAGGTTGAAGATATCTCAAGGAGCTTGAGGACCTTGCTCATCCCTCCCTTGCTGTGTACTTTTGTAATGGTCACTGCTACCATACACTGGCTGGTTTTAGTGGCAGCAGCCCCAGGCATGTTAACATGCCATGCCTTGGAAGGGGAAACTGTTGTTTGAGTAGAAGATGGCCTGAAGAGGAGGAAGACTATATAGACCTCTTCAGCTGTTTTCTCTGTGCTGGTTGCTAGAGGAAGTGAGTCTCCTCCGCCTTTTAGATTGCAAAACAAGGGTTGTGAGGTTGAAATATCCTAATTGGGGTTGTTTTGTATGTTATCCTTAAAGTGTCATGCCATTTTAGTGCCTCTTAATGGGCTGTTTGCTTCCAGATGTTGGGAGAGACTAACCTGGCTTCAGTTCTCTGCACTCTGGTTTAAACTGTTTTACTGACCTCTATACTGGACTGTCTTTGCTGTTCAGAAACAGCATTTAATGCGGAGTCCAGCTGCAAACTTAACAACCATGGCTGGATGTTACAATTGTATTTACACCTGTATTGTGCTAACTGTGCCTTACCTTTTAGATATCATCATAGCTAAGGACCAGAGTATTTGGCCATTCTGCCTCCATATGTGCTTAACTACACATTGCCTCCTGTGGGCATTGTTGATGTGAAATGGGAAGCTGTGAGCAAGGAGGGTCTCCTCAGTCATTCCCAGTTGTGGAACTTTGACCCCAGAGAGATTTGCCTTGCACCTGCTTTCAGCTTCAGGACAATAACTTTTTATATTCCCAATGTTTTTAAGGCTATTACATGTAGTTGTCTGTTCTGTGATGCTGTTACAAATTTCTGATGTGTGGTGTGTAATTTTCTTAATTTTTACAATTTATTTAACTTATAAACTCTTCTGACAATGTGATTGAAAAATAATATAAAATATATGTATTGAATTAAAGAATCCATATCTTATCCATATCTGCAATAAATGCTATAGGATGGATTTAGACACCTACAGAAAGAAGCTGCACAATTGACTTGGGATGAATTCTTTCTCCTCGCCATTTGGATCCATGAGTGTATGTGCATACCCATGCACAAACGGTATCTCTGTATCAATCTGGTGCTGGTGAGGAATCTCTGGCTTCTCCTGAGGGTGGAGAAGAAGCCATGCAGGGCCTCTCACCAATGTTTCACTTTCTCCCCCTCCTCCAGCTCAGTGAAAGAGAAGCCTTCTGACCCAGTGGAATGGACTGTCAGTGACGTGGTGGATTATTTTACAGAAGCTGGGTTTGCTGAGCAAGCATCGGCCTTTCAGGAGCAGGTGAGAACCTGGGGATCCTGAGAAGAGGGTTTGGGGGATTATGTTTAAGCTAAAGTGCTTGTGAAATGGGCCCTAAAAGTCTTGGCCTCTTATTTTTGGTGGAGAAAGTGCTGGAACCATGTCTGGAGTTTAGTTCCCACTTGATTGGGGGAAATTGCTTTAAAAATCTGGGTAAAACTACATCCAAACTGCAGTTGCCCTATGGCTTTCTTTCATGTAGTGATTCTGTTTCCTACCCTTGTGATTCTCAGTGCCATTCCAGCCTCCCAATGCTTCAAGTGAACTACCTGCTTAAAAGTAACTATATACTGCATGAACATTGGTTTATCTCAGTAACAATATATGTCTTATGTTTTATTAAAAAAACCTCTCCTTTTAAAAAATGGTAAAACTGAGGTCAGAAGGAGGTCCCTCATTGGATGGAGGCCCTGCTGTCACTGGTGATCCTCTTTTTCATGACTAGTTTTCCTTGAGCTCATGCTGGGACAAGATCCTGGGGCCCATCACTGAAACAGGATGAAGGTGCTTTCAGAGAGCTTCCCATCCTCTTTTGCACCTCCTGATGACTTCAGCCCCCTAGGGTCATGCTTCCTAATTCTTTGCTATGGCCTAGACATTCCATATTATTTCCTATGCTCTTTGTTTAGACAGCTTTTTGGTGGCTTCAAAAATATAAATTTCAATTTGCATAAAGACTTCGTATTTTCTGAGAGCTTTAGGTCTTACTTCTACTTAACATTTGGTTGCTGGGCAATTAATCCATTTTGATGCTTAGGAATCATACTGATGTCCATCTGAATTCCACAGCAAGAAGACAGCAAGACTGATGATTGAATTTTACTTCCACACTGGCAAAGCCTGCCAGCACACATGGGGTACCTGGTTACTTTAAGAGCGGAGGAATAGGATGGCCAACACTGAGAAACAGCTAGGAAGTGTATGAGTGATTGGGCCTGAGTCAGCTGCCTTACTTTATCTAGTGGTAGGCTGGCCAAGCCAGTGCAGTTGGATAAGTTATTTTTAATTTTGTTATAAACATGTTTGAAATTAGCAAGTGGATAAAATATGAATACAGATAGTCCTCATTTAGCAACTGTTTGCAATTATGACGGTGATGAAAAAGTAACTTTACGACCAATCCTTGCATTTATGATCTTTGCAGTTCTGTAAAGCAAAAGAAAGCTGAAGTAAGATAACAGGCACTGTTGTGGTTTCATTTAGTGACCACTTTGCTTAACAACTGAGTTGCTGGTCCCAGTTGTGGTCACTAAAGGAGGACTACCTGTATATTGAAGGAGTAGTTGCAGGTCGTATCTATTGCTAGAACACATTTTCATTTGTAGTCCTGTACTAAGCAGAGTGATGGACTAGATGGCTTATAAAGTCCCTTCCAACTTAGGCTGTCTGTGATTCTGTATTTCCTCCTCCTGGCCCACAAACCAGTGAGACAGATGCATATGCGTAGCGCATGTGTGTATGCATGCCTGTATGTGTATATATATATATATATATATATGCTTTAATGCTGTTTTAATCAACCAGACTTAGAACTCTGTTCCTGCTTCATAGAAAGGAAGAAAAAACCTCTTCCTGCCACTCTGCTGTGCCTAATACCACTATGTGCTGTTTTTGTGTCCACCCCTCCCCCTCCCTAGGAGATCGATGGAAAGTCTCTGCTGCTGATGCAGCGCACCGATGTGCTTACGGGCCTCTCCATTCGCCTGGGACCTGCCCTCAAGATCTATGAGTATCACATCAAGGTCCTCCAGCAGTGCCACTTCGAAGAAGAGGAAAGTGACTCCTTCATGGGCTGAGGAGAACGGGCAAAGCCAGTGAGGGGAGGGGGAGAACGGGGTCTCTGCCAGCACTACTGTCTCAGCCATTTCAACCTCCCTCTGCCTCTGTGAAAGCAAGACAAGGTGGTGGGGGGATGGCAACGGCTTTGACCGTGTCTGGTGAGAGGAGGGAGGCAGAAATGGTGACCCAGCTTTTGTGGCCTCTCTGTCCCAGTTACCTGGTGATCCAGAAGCCTGAGGTTAGAGGGCTCCAAGCTCACTTTCTTCTCCCATCTTGTCTGTCTTACCTGACCCCAAGCTTTTCACTCACCATGGTGCATTGTCTGTTTGGGGGAAAGATGAGGCAATGTGGTTTTGCTCCTTTTCCTAATCTCACCTTAGCTGAAATAATTTATGCTTCAGCACCCAAACTGCTTCTCCCTCCCGTCTCCCCAACGGTAGCATTTGATAGCCCCAACCGCCCCTCCCTTGTTGCTGTGACCGGCAAGAAAGAGCTTGCTGGAGGTGTCAGGAGGTTTTAATCAAATAGCTTTTTATTCTCTTTTCTGTTCAGGTAGCCTTTTCTTCCAATTTTCATGGTTGTCGCCCAGAGTCAACTGCTTTTTATTATTTTTTCTTCCCCATTTTTTAAAAATATAAATATTTAAACCGAAAAAAACCACGATTTAGTATTCCCAGATATGTTAGCCCTCTAGAAAGGGCAATAGAACAGCTGAAATGACTGTATGTTTAAAGGGCAAAAGTGTGTGAGAGGGTTCCAAGTTTTGGGTTCTGCTCTAGGGAGAAGTGTCATCTGGTAATCAGGTTTTGGAAAGAAGAAAGCTGGTGGAGGTAGATTATATTCTGTCTAGTCCATAGATGGAAATAGACCTTCAGGGTTCCACCTCAATTTTCAGTATTGTAATCCGTGGGCATAAATGCGCGGTAACCTTTACATAATCACCAAAAATAAATGTAGGATTTATAGATGGGCTCTTTCCAGTGGGCAGAGTTATAACTGTATGCGTGTGTGTGCGTGTGTGTGTATTTTCACTAGCAGTGAGTGTTCTTATCTAGGGACTATAGTGGATCTTACCACCAGTGTTAATTAATGCTTTGGGGACATAGGAAAGGACAGGGAATTGAACCGGCCGGAGCTGTTTTTTCTCTTATCAGAACCCAGATGATGGCTTTCTTGTCCTTAGTATTGGCCTCCTCCTGTTTAAGCAGGCTAACCCCCAAAAGATAGCAATGGCAAGAGGAGAGTGTACAACACTAAGAATTATTCTTGGCAAACTTGTAAAATCAGTTGATGGAGGGGTGCTGGTGGGTGCATTATAGAACATTTCAGATTCTTGGTGGCTTTGAAGACACACTGTACTTAATGTTGGCTAGGAAACATCTGTTTTTTGCATTAAAAACAATGGGAACTTTATAGAGGATGCAGACAACTCTTTGGAATAGGGTCTTAAGACCATATACAGAACATCATTTCCTAGCACTCCTCCTTGGAGAATCATGAAAGATCACTTCAAAACTGATCTAAATTACGAATGTAAAGGGGATCTTACTGCGCATGAGAGTAAGTGGGAAAGTTTTATATCTGCTCTGTTCAGTTGTGCCCTAGGAACAGAAAACTACATAACTGCAAAGAGAGAAAAGGAGACTTCCATTTGCATACCAAGAAGAATGCAGATACGAGCACACTGAATTTTATGTTCTCAACATTTTCTTTGGACCCATGAGGGCTAGAAACTTATTGTTTGAACTTTGAAAGCAGAGGTTCTTGATGTTGTAGCACAGAAGTGCCTCAGGGGCTTAATACTGGCTGCACATTGCTCTCTATTGCACTAGGCCCTATTATTTTGTCCAGAGCTGGGAATAAAAAAACAAGATTCTTAAGTTCTAACAAGTCTTACCCCTTGTATTTTGTTTATTAGAAACTTGCTGTGCAAGAAGTAATACGCAATGCAGTGTAGGAAACAGAGTGGGTGACCCAGCAGCAGCTGGGGTGGCTTTTGGTCCTGCTCACTTCTTTTGGTAATAGATGTGGAGCTCTTTTGGTTCACTCTTCCTCATTCCAGACCAAATGAAAGGGGATGGCATTAATCTGCAGTAGGTAAACTGAAAAAAATGAAATGTATAGCTGGCCTGCTGTAGTGATCTGAAAGCTCAGTGAGGCCAAGATAGAATGAGAATTGTACTGGTGTGTCTTAAAAAGTTTAAGGAGCAGTTCAAGGTATAACTTCGCAATGAAAGACTAACAAGCTGATAGTAGCTTTGTGTAGATGCATACATGAATTTTTCTCAGTCCTACTTAAGAATACATAAATATACATGATTATCACATACTGTTTACAACTTAAAAAAAAAAAGATACCTGCATGATGACGTTGTTGTTTCATCATGTGCCCAGATCATAATGTAAAAAATCTTGAAAAATGTGAAGAGAGAGTAGGCTTGACCAAAGATTTGTTGCTGAATTGTGAGTTGGGCATGTGCTGATTTATTCACACCTCATTAAATCCACTTTTTCCACACACGAATTTACCTTATGATGTATGCAAATCTTCATCGTAATGCCTTTGAAGGCATAGTAAGCACCAGTAGCAAAATTTTAATTTTTGAGCGTATCTGCTCAAAAGCCTGGGTAGGTTCCTCTACCACATTGGATAAGTCTCAGGTCAACACAATTGCACCCAAGCTATTTTAAGTCTAGTTTGGGTGTAATGCTGAAAGAAGAATTTGGGGAGTGGTGGTAGGATCGTGGCAATCGTAGATATGTGCATTCTGGCTCTCTGTCCTGGTTGAATGTAACTACTCATTAAAGTGAAACCATGATGTCCTCCAAGCTCACATTCCTACACAAAAGAAAAGCGGATAGTGGATCTTCAGGAACATGAGCCTAACAAGCTGTGCACTTGAGCTTAAGATCAATTTCTGAATAAGCTATTCCATGTGCAAGTAACAGTAGGAGCTGGGACTGCCTGACTTTAGGACCATCCTCCACCTTCCGCATTTTCACCCCAAACTAATCCTTAGATTCAGTAGAATTTATTCCCATATGAGTAGATGCAGGTCCATTCTGTAAATTGATTTATCTCTTGGTTATCTGGATGTTCCCTCCTATCAAGTGTGCACCTTTGGTTCCATCTCTCTAAGAAACCCATTTTTAAAAAACACCACTCTTTCTGGCGATTAAAAAAAAGGTGTGCTGGATGTTAATTATGGGTATCTACAGAAATTCAGCTGCTAGGGCAGAAAGTGTATAAATATAGAACTGGCAGAAGTTATCCCAATTAATATAATAGTGTATTTACTTTTTATTTTAGCAAGAATACTTTGTTTGGATATTCAGTAGTTGGGGGATCTATGAGATGTCCCTGCAGTATGCTATGCCTTGTTACAGAAACAGTAAGGTAGCCAACTTGATCAAAGAGTTGCAGTCTTTTTTTCTGTTGGAAAAGTGAAAGCATTGCAACTGTTTTTATTGAGGTGGGGAAGGACAAAAATTGTTAATTCTATCAGAGATGGAAAAAGTGGGCATTTCCCTCTCATATTACTCAGGGGCATCTAATTGTAGTGATACACAGTAGATACTGTACAAAACACTTTACCATATGCTACAATGAGTTGGTGGAATTTTCTCTCCTAAAACGTGTGTCTTTAGAGAGACTAGGCCTCTCCCTCGTTGTTAGCCCCATGATAACTTTAAAGGAATTCCAAACTCAGAAGAATACTTCTCATTACCAGATGTTGGGGGAGGGTGGGAGGATTGCCTTGCAGCATTTGTCTGCAGAAAATAGGATGCTGAAATGGGCATACTTTTGATATGAGCCAGAACTCTATTATGTTCCTTTTCAGGAGTATATTTTTCAGTGTGGACAATAATAGGGTTGATGCCATCTCTTGCAAAGATGATTTACAATAAAACCAAGCAATTCTGTACCTCCAAAGATACAGTCCACTTCAAACATAAGAATAATTCAATTTGTCTATCTGCCTGGTCCTCCAGGCTTTCAACTTACATTGCATACCTGTTAAGCTTCCAGAGGAGATCAGCTTCGGGTGTAGGGTTGTGCTTCCATCCGGCTTGGGAAATTGCCTTCTACCCTTGCGTTTGAACAGTACTTTGGGCAATATGACTCCTTGCTGGAGCAGAATAGCTAAACTTTTTGGTTATATAATTATTAGTGTCTTACACAGGAAGATTCAGTTTTTAAGCAGCTATAGATGGCAGCGATCTTCCTTAATAGAGCCTGACTTGGACTTCATGGACTAAAGATAAATCTAGTCTTCCCAAACTAAGCTTTCTGTGTATCTCACCTCAGAATTAACAGTGCCCAATCTTGGTTTTAGGGGGGCAGTGGGGGGAGGGAAGGAATGGAAAAACATGGTACAACTTCCCTTTTGTAGTATGGAGGGCTTTTCTCTTGAGAATATCAATTTTCTAAAAGGCTATGTAATAAGCATGCACAGTGTATTACATACTTTAGAGAATACATTTTGGGGATAGAGTAGGAAATTAGTAGAACATGCACCTAAATACCACCAGTTGTATGATTCACTGTAGCAAAAATGGTATTGCTTAGCCCATGTGCAGAAGGCTGCAAACTATTCTAGGTCCCCAGGCAAAGGTTTACTACAATACCGTTTAGCTTGGGAAAGTAAAGATCGCATAGCAGAGTCAATACTGTCCATTCCTCCTGCAGTACAAGATGCTCATCCTATATTAGCAGGCTGAGGATGAGATGCTGTATCAAATTTAGCGTATTTAGTATAAACTTTTAAATTTGCCTTTACACTCTTGTTACGGGCTAATCCCAGTGAAAGAATTAGAACTATCTCAGCTACTTCTGCTCTGCAAGTGACAACTGCTATCCTTTTGTTACGATTATACAGCAGCTTAAGTAAAAAAAAAGAGGCTAGAGAGAGAGAGATTACCCCCAAAGATGACTGATTCTAAAAGTCTATGTGACAATGAGTACCTAGGATTGGCAATTCAGATTGTTAACTTCTTCAGGCCTACCTAGAATTTTTATCAATTTAAAGCAAAGTTACAGCCATGGCAAAAGGAGCTTAGCCATTTGGTTTTCTACACAGAACCAGTCCCTGTATATTGTAACAAGATTCTGGTTCAGCAGCAAAATGTTAGTCTGAGGAATGGCATCTCAAGAGTTAGCCAAGCAACTATCTGCCTTGTTTAGGTAGGACCAAGAGGCCCTGAGCCTTAGGAATGTAACCAATTTTGCACTGCATTCTGAATGTTAAAAACCAAACAATTTTCAAAGAGGGACAACAGAATAACCTCAAATTCATTTTTATTTTTTTTTTAAAAATCTACTAATGATTTATCACAAACAATTTGCTACTTTACAAAAAAAGGTGCACACGTCAATACTTTGTTACAGATAATAAGGCTCTGTACCAACATTAACTATTGGAGCTATACTGTACTTCAAGTGATTTGGGAAGGCAGGTATAGGAAGATGGCAGTTACCGAGATGAATGTTTTTAACATGTTTACGTTATGGAAAAAAGCTTCAGTGTTCAGGAGGGACAGAAGGAGTGTTGCAACAGAAGATTGGCTTAATGAGTACTACTTTTAAATATGGCAATTAGAAAAAGCTCTCTCACAATGTTTTTTCTGGTAGTAGGTTAAAAAGGCAGCCTAACTTTTAGATAGTCATCTCTGCTCTAATTTTAGGCAATTTAATATAGACTCTCAAAGGTGCATATTTGGTAACAACAAAAAATAAAATTATGGCAGGGCTGGAGGGAACCAGTCAGCAGTTGCTGTCATATGATGGAACCAGTTTATCTAATCACACTGCTGAGCACCATCCCATAGCTGCAGTGTAGTTTCATCCCACTCTTGCTAGCAAGTGCCAGAGCAAAACTAGCAGGGTTGCATTACCAAACTATGACTCTCTAGATGCCACTGAACAATGTCTAGTGTTAAAACAGTTACACATATGGTTGCTTGGAACTGTAATTCACAACCTACAGTTGTGCCAGAAGTTTCTCATCCTACCACTGCATTGGCCCACAATCAAGTCAGGAAAGCCCCTAAGCATGACACACGTACACCTGTACTCGGCCAGGCACAACCACTGGCACAAAGAAAAAATGGCAGTTATCTACTGCTATGTCAGCATGGAGGCTTGGGCTAGCACAGAAGTACGAACCTGTTGCATCAAAACAAAACTTGGTCCCTGCATTTTCCAAACTTTTCCACTTCAGATAGCAAAAATTGCACCTTTGAAGAGAATTCCCAAGCAGATTCTTTAGAAGACTATTCTTACCTATTCTTGTTCAGGATGCTAAAGTACATCTCCTTTCAAGTTTAAGGCCTCTTCCAGCCACTGTATAGGTTGCATGTATTGCTGAGTAGTGCATAGAAGTAGACAAGAGGTGTACACTGACCACATTCTAAACAGTAGATACACCACTCATTCAAAAGCACCGAGATGACCTCATTTGCAATTTCTCTTCCACACTGGCTACATTCATAAAACCCACTTAAGTTGCTTTTTGAATTAAGCCATGTTCTTGTACTAAACATACTGTGCAAATCTAGGCTGCTTGATAATTTACAAATTCATCTGTTAGGTGTCTACCTAAGTGTATTGTATGGACATAGCCTTTGAGGTGCTACTTCCTAGATAGCTTCTCAAGGTAAAACACCTTTTCCCAAGAGTAAGAAATTTGGTTTTGAAAGTTTGCTATGACAAAAGTCAAATATTAGCAGGCTTGCAACCAATGATGGCTTTCTGTAAGGAGGTGTCAGGGCCACTAGCATCTTCTGTTACTGATAGCCTTCACTAACGAAGAACAACATTGCTGTACTTATCAAAACATGCGGGAGGGGTGTGTTTTTATCATATTTGACAGATAGTGATATCAATAATTGGCACAATCACATGTTAAGACTGAGTAAAGATGGGCCTTACCCTCTGAAAATAAATTTATTCCCTGGAAGTCCCAAACATGAAGGGTTGGTCACTCCACTGAACCAAAAACAATTCAAGGGCCAGCTTGCATGGGAAAAAAGTAATCATGGCTCATAAGTGCTGAACTATAGGAAGGATGCATTAGCATTCATGCCATTAGCTGCTGAAGAGGGAGGGAGAGCAGTATCTCCAGTCAGCTAATAGTTGACCCTTCCTGGAGATTAATAGAAACACTTGGATCAAAAATAGTGGTACACCCCAAAAATGCCTTCCAAAGAGATTAACTCGGGAGTGGGGAGGGGGAGAAATAATCAGTGGAAGGTTTCTACTTCTACCACAGTCCAGTCTCCATGGGGAGATGACATGTCCTCTGGGGAGAAGCTTGTCACTGAAGTGATGCTGGCCCGGGATTCTTCCAAAGGGGAGATCAGTTCTGTCCATCTGCCAATCTCTGCTTCGCTGCTCATTGCCCCCTTCCCACCGAGAGCCCCAGGAGGTGCTTCTGCTGGGAAGAGCAGTGCTCGGCTGATAAGCTGCTGTACGACTGTGGCCTGGATGTTTCCTAGGTGAAGAGCCTGTTCTCGGGAGGTGGTGCGCAAGCAGCGACTCCCATCCTCTTCATCTGGGCCAGGCGTTTCAGCACCACTTTCTACTTCATAGATAGTGGAGAGGATCTCTGATGGACCTGGTTCCCAGGGGAAGGGCAAGCCAGCCCCACTGTCACCTACAAATAGGGCAAGGAGCTCGGGTTGGAAAGGATGGCCCTCAGGATGGGTGGTGGGCACAACAGACAGAAGGGAAGTGACAGACAAGAACAAAAAAGAGGAGCGGAAAGAGGCTAGGTTTTTAAAGGAAAAAAATGAGATTTCTCAGATTTGCAAGAAACATTCCAGTGCGGTTACAGCTCCAATGCTTGGCTTATAAATGCTGTGTTCCCAACTAATTAATTTTAAAATGGGTTCAGAGATTGTATTGGGCCCATCTACAGTACTAGACAATTTTAGCATGCTTGTATACTGCTAGTTGGCTCCACTGGCCACTTCTTCCACACATGAGAACTGCTAGGGCTGACTTTTTGGAAGCCCTGTAGACTGAGGTTTTTAAAAAAATATCAGCAACTCTCTGCTTCCTGAGCAGCTTCCCTCCTAGTAACTGCTCACATCAACGACCTCAAACTTTCTGAGAGTCAGAGAGATGCAAGAGCTCTTAGGAGTGATTTAAATTTCATTTTATCAGAATCTGCTTTAATTCATCCATAGATTGCTTGGTTATAGTTTCAATCAACCAGCAGTAATGGAGCAAGGAGAAGCTGAAGGACATGAGAATTTAAATTGCTTCTTGGATCCTATTACTCTATTAGCAAACCAAGATTATTTATCTAATTATGAATACTAAAGCAGCTACCAAAGCTGAATCATTTTTGAATCCAGGAATCTTTCAGCATACAAACATGCTAAGACAGGAAATTGCAAAGTGAGTTTTCCCCAATGGCCTTCCTGCTATTTCAATACACCTATGGCTTGAAAAGATCTAGAAGCAATCCATCTCCTGCAGAATACTTCTGATCACTTCTTACTTTTCAAGACTGAAATTTCATTAAAGCAAATCTGCCTTGGTTAGTTAGCAAGGAGCTTTTAAGCTAACCAACCCCTTGCTCTTTCTAGGAAACCAGAGTATCCCTAACCAATGGCTGTCTAGCCTTCCTTTCTTGCTGTGGAAAGGTTTTTCCTAATACTCAATAAAAAATCTACAATCCTGTAAGCCTATTAGACCTAGCCCTGATTTCTAGTGTGTAGACAGTAAGACTGTGCTCTCTATGGCTGGGTTCACATGTTATCCTGGCTTCAGTATGGTTTGTTCGGCTTTGGCTTAGTATGTTAATGAACCCACCGAATGCTAGGATCTTTGACCAATCACAGCAATGTGTGGATCTGGCCTGCATGATTCCTGTTCCCTAGAGAGGAGAGGCAGGTTCAGACTGCAGTACAACTTACATCAGATTAGTTGGGAGCCCCATAAAAGCATCTGCCAGGCCAAGCATTTCAGGGGACTCTAACACCATGCTGCTGAATCCCTGCTCTGCCCTCTAATGTCCTCAGAGCCTGTTGGCCCAGGCATGGCCCAATGCACCAAAGGATGCAAAATCCCATGGCATGAAGAGATTGCAAAAGGCACCCTTGCCAAAGGATTATTAAAGAAGGCATCCCCAAGAGCTCATGACTGCTGAACAGGATGAGGACCTTGGGGTATTCTGGTGGATCATTTTTTCCTGATACGTTCTAAACAAATCTGGTTTGCTTCTCCCATATGCCAGCCATGTTATATGTTCTAAACAAATCTGGTTTGCTTCTCCCATATGCCAGCCATGTTTGTCCAGTTCACATATAGCAAACCCCATGATTTCTGTTTGCATTCTAGAAGCTATTTGTTATTTCTGTTCCTATACCCACAACACCCTAGTGGGATCTCAGAAGCCAATCATTACAGCCGTATTTATTTGGCACCCCTCTTTCCAAGATAAAAACTGCAAGTGGTATGGATGGGTGGGGTGGAGAAGACAGATTCCCTGGAAAAACAATACAGGCCAGGTCAGATAGACAAAGTGATGCTTTATTTTACATATCCAAAGGCTAAGAAGTTTTTTCCCACCATCACCACCACCACTAAGAAAAACACTAAAATATACACAACTTTCCCAAAAGAAGTCTGCAGGAGGTTGAAAGAAAAGATCTTAACACACACAAAAACAAGAAAATGCCCATTTGGCTAAAGACACAGATGGAACAGATACACATGGAGGGAGGAAGCCATCTCCATTCCCTATAGGGTACTATTGCACATCGACATACCACAGGTTGGCCCATCTGACAGAGACAGGGCAGGATCCTCTATACATTACCTGCAGCCAGACTATGAGCAGCAGTGAAAGGCTGGGATAATTCTTCTTCATGCCCTCCAGTCTTCAAGGGAGCTGGGGTGAGGTGCAAGTGTTGCTCCCAATCCATGGGAATCTTGCCGCACGTCTCTTTCGGGAGCTGCTCCTTACTGCCCTCTGTGGAATGCTCTTCACTCTCCAGGGAAGAGAGGCCCGGGCTTTTGCCACAGCTATCAGTTGAATGGAGGTGAAAGGCACCAAAAACATCACATGAAGCTGCAGAGTTGGTCGAGGCTGGGGTTTCTGTGCCAGCATCACCAGAAACTGGTTCATCAGACTCCTCTACTGAATGGGGCAAAGGGGGCTTGGTTGGGGGAGGTGATGTCAAGAGGCATACTGTTTTGGGGAAGCCTGATTCCTTCAGAAGATCTGCATCCAGTTCAGCTTCCTCCTCGGAGGATACAGTGGGCTCAGTAGGTGGATCTCCAAGGACTTCATCTGCTGGTAGGGTCTCTGCCTCATCATCTCCCTTCTCCATATGGATGCCCATATCAAGTTCACCAGGGAGGTCCTCCAAAGGACTCAGGAGCTGATGACAAGTCTGTTCCAGTTTCTCATCTGATTTAGACTCAACTCCAGAGCTACTGTCATACTCCCGCAGCTCCTCAGGTGTGCTGGTTTCACTACTGCTCTTACCTGCCAGATCAGGCCCGCTTAATGTGCTGGATTTGGAAGATGAGCCTCCTTTCTCTGGGGAGAGAGCTTTCAGCCCTGTACTACTTAGCAGCAACTCTGGCATTTCAGTCAACTGAGTGGGGGGTTCTTGTAACAACTCCAGGCTCTTCAAGGGCAGGCTCTGAGGTTTGTGCACTGAGAGTTGAGCAGTACCACTATTTGGTGAGATCTCCCCTGAAGGATGAAGCAAGAAGTCTGGAGTTTCACACTGGGTGACCTCTTCTTGCTTCATGTTACTCATACATTCTTCTGGAATTACTGCATCATCCTCAAGATCTCCAATGGTGGGATATTCATCTAAGTTGCTAGACTGATCATCATGGCCTGCAGAAGGCTCTCCAGTCAATTCTGTAGGAATTGAGGTTGCAGCCACAAACACAGGGAGACGGGTTTGGTACTGAGCAACTGTTCCCATAATTAAATGTTCTGCTACTTGCAGAACTTCCATTAACTCTTCATCTTCAGCATGAATAGGTGCACAATGCACACCCTCCATCTGCTGAGAAGTGACTACCTTCTGTGTAAGCTCATGATCTTCAGTTGCAAGATCTAGGGGGCTCTTCAGTCGTCCATTTCCTACCTCCAAAGATACCACTTCCTTCTGCAGTTCTTCTTCTGGGTTCTGACCCAAATTCAATACCCTGTTCACTATTTCCAACTCATTCCTGCAATCGTGGCCAGCTCCTAGAGATTCTGTTACAGTTTTCAAGGTAAGATCAACCTGGCTAGCTGAGAGAGACTGCTCTGCTGAAAGACTGTGCTCTTCCTGTGCCTCTGCTAGGACTAGCTTTATGGTTTGAGTTTCTTCAAGCAACTCAGCCTCTAAAGTCAAGGACTCAGAAGAAGGAGACCTCTCTAGCATAGGAATGGACTCATTTATTGAAATCTGGGAATCCTCAGTGGGAAGGGATGTTGCTGAAGTATGGTGTATGTCAACACAAGACTTCTCAGCATTGTGCAAGAAATGGGGCTGCTCAATAGTCATTAAAGCATCAAAATGAGATGCTTGTTTTCTGAGATGCTCGGAATCCATGCCTCTTCCATGCCATAAGGTTTCTGCTGGAGAAGTTTGGTGAGAGAGCTCCAGCTGAATGGGAGGAGATGTCTCACAAGGGAGTGCTGGCTCCAAATTGTGTGTTTGATCACCACTATCAGAATGCAGCTCTAGGACTTCAAGAGCGGGCAAGTGAGGCATCTCATTAGGAGAGGATATATTCATATCTTGTGGTTCAGAGCAGACCAAAGGTGCTTCAAAGAGTGCTGGAGACAGCCCTTCTAAAGCATTAATGCTTGTCTGTTCAGCTCTGCCCTCTTCTTTTGAGCCTCTTGGTTCCACTTGCTTTATCCCTACTACTGTTATACAACAGTTTGCAGTCTCTTGGGAGAGTAGCTGGTCAACAGTCTCTTCCTCTGTTGTAGATTCCAGCTTTTCTAGAAGCTTTGTATCCTTGATGGAAGTGCTTTCTCCTTCTTTGATGGTTTTCTTGCAATTTCCTTCCTTGGCACTTGTCTTCTGAAGCTTCTTTTTGGGGGTCACCTGCTCACGACTGGAAACAGTGTCTTTCTTCAGAAGCTTCTTGCCTGAATTCTCCCCCAGAGGCAGAAGCTTGGGAGAAGAGGCAAAGGCTTTGGGGGGAGTGGCCAGATGGAGACTCCCACCAGCTGCCTTGGCAGGAGTTTGGGGCTTACTGGGGTCTGAAAACTTCTTTGCTGGAAACCTGCTGTTCATAGGTGTAGTAACATTCCTCTCTCCAAGATTTTGCTCAGTTTGTGATTTGGAGGCTGAGTGTTTGGGATGCTTGAAGACAGGTGGCATCTTCACAGAGGAACTGGAGCTTGAAACCTTGGCCTTTAGAGCTCTGGAAGCATCTGGAATAATAAAAGACACCTTACATATTTGTTTGGACTGGAAAAGCTAACATGTAATCTGTGCAAAATACCTGAAGGTCCTCTAGCATCCAAAGGCCCATTTCTCAGTACAGCTACCCTTCTGCTTTAAGGCTCATATTCCCTGGCAATTGAACATGATCTTCCATGTAATACCCCCAGTGACTGATACAGTTCCAAGCATCATAAAAATAATATAGTAGTGCTTAAGGCTTTAGTGGGCATTTGTCCTTTACTCAATGGGCTTATTGCTGTTGCAACCTTTCCTTCCTTGTATTTGGCAGACCCCAAGCCTGTTTTGGAATAAGCTACAATGTTAAAAGTATCTAATGCTTAGTGCAGACTTCCCTAATCATTCCAGATGTGGAATATTAAATATTCCAGTCACTGTGGCTTTTGCTGGCCAATTGTTATGGGAGTTGGAGTTCAGCACAATCAATTCAGATGTCCCTCCCATAACAATTGGCCAGCAAAAGCCACTATGACTAGAAATTATGGCAGCGAAGTAAAAAACATGGGAAGGCACCAGGTTACAGAAAGCTGATGAAATGGAAATGCAGGTCTAATTCTCTAAGGGGTGGAAGAGTCCTGCCAAGAACTCACTATGTGTGCTTAGTCAAGTTACCCTTTGCAGCCTTGATACTCCACCTGCAATGTAGATAATTCTGACTGATCTTAAAGAGTAATGATCCTTGAATTATAAAAACGCTCTATGCTTTGAAATCCAAAAACACTGTAAAAATGTTGGAAAACATCTACATGAAGATCGGCCTCTAGCCTTATTACTCCCAGTTATATGCATTATCTAACATTCCTGTGAAATATGGCCTTTCCAATTTAGACACTGCAAAGTTCAGCTTTTGGTAAGGCAGATGGGGCGTTTGTGTCATGACAACGGACTACATACCTCTCTGTGCTGCCAGAGTGTTTTTCTGCTGCTGTGTTGGTCTAGCCTGACCAGCAGGTGGAGCTGTTTGCTTAGGTTTGCCCACACTCTTATCATTTGTAGCAATTTTGTTTAAAGAGGATGAAGCTGAATTCTTAGACCCTGGCAACCAAGTCCTGAAACAGAGAGCAAAAGATTATGCACAGGAGAAAACCTTGTCCAAATCCTTTAGAAAACAGAGAGGGCAGATTTGTCCCTGCAATCTATTGCCTCAATACAAATGCACTTGAAGTCTTCATCAGTTCAGAGTCTATGAGCCAAGTTTGTCCTGACTCTACCAGCATCCAACACTTGCAGTAAAGAGAAAAGGGACTATAGTTTAAAAAAAAAACTACAGAGATCTCAGCCATTAGATCAAGAACCAGACAGGATGTTTCCATTTGGGTTAATGGCTTGAAATGTATTCCTTCTAGCTACCTACCTACCTCTTGTACCTGAAGGCATCTTCCAGTATTCAAACTGGGGCAGGGAAAAAAATCACAAAGAGCAATGGTTTCCTCCAAATATTATCTTCAGTATCGCAACAGGAGCCATTTCAGATTCCCTTTTGAGGGTCTAGCCTGCATTCCTTTACTGTTCACTTAGCACCTCCTCCTTCCAATTTTTGCTGAGACTAAGCATGTGAGATTACAGCAATATAATCAGACTGCATATTCAATTATCTTTAATTTGCAACACATCAAATTTCAGACTGTCTGATCTCTGCCTAAACTTTTGCTTCCAACTGCATCTCTGATTTGGTTAGAGACTGGCATGTAAGACTTGACTGAGATACCACTTTCACATTACCACCTCAGTTGTATATGACCAGCACAGCTCCAAACACAATTCAGGAGATGATTTAATCCAGCCTTTCCCAGCCTGATACCCTCTAGATGTGTTAATTATAACTCCTGTTGACCATATTGGCTGGGAATTCTAAGTCGTAGTTAAACATTGCTGGAGGACATCAAGTTGCAAGGCGGCTGGATTAGCTAATCTGATGTGCTTCCCTAAGGAATTTGAACATGACAAAAATCACATATTCCTTCTTTATCAGAATGACTAATGCTCCAGCCACTAGGAGGCTAAATACTGTACCAGTGAGTGAGTGTTTAGCCATTTATTTATTTATTTCATTTGTATCTCACTTTAATCCAATTAAGAACTCACAGTGATGTACAGATATACACATATACAATTAAAACTTTCACAGTAAAGAAAAAAACATAATGGAAAAACAACCAGAAAATAACAATAACTGGTGTCGGTCCCCAAATGTTTTATGAAAAAGCTGTTTTAAGCTGTTTGTAGAAGGCTGTTAGAGAGGGAGCTAATCTAATTCCAACCAGGATGCCATCTCAAAGGGCTGGTGCTGCCACTGAGAAGCAGTGCCTACTGACCCCAGCCCCGCTCACCACCCAAAAGTAGGGAATCACAAGCTACTCCTCCCTGAAAGAGTGTGTAGTTGGGCCATTCTAGCTGAACAATGCACTCCTGAAGGTAATCTGGTGCCAAGCCATAGAAAACTGTATGAGTTAAAATCAGCACTGTAAATTGCACTTGGAAGCTTACTAGTAGTCAATGCAGGGCCCATAGCGCATGCGTAATGTGCACCCAATGCCAGTTATTAGTAAATGCGTGATCTGCTGCACTTTGGACCACTTGAAGCTTTTGTGTAGTTTTAGAGATAGCCCAAAGTAGAGCATGTTGCAGTAGTTGAGATGGGTAGTGATAAGGGCATGAGCCACTGTACTGAGATCCTTTATCCCAGGTAGGGCTGCAACTGGTGCATCAGCCAAAGCTGTGCAAAGGTGCCCTGGCCTTTCCCTCTCCTCTCAGCAAGAGTCCAGGAGGACCCCAAGTCACAAACCTGCTCCTTGAAAGGTAACCCTTCCCTATCACTGAAGCAAACAAAGAGCCCTAATGGACAAACAGCAACTCTGCCTTGCCTGAGTTGCCTGTTTGTCTGATGCACACACTCAGAGTTTTCAGGCATCAGGGAGGACTTCAACAGTATCTCCAGCATGGTCTGAGGTTGTAATGGGTATCATCAACATGATGAAGACATTGAACCCTGAGCTGTTAAATGATCTCCTCTAGGAGCTTCATGCAGATAGTAAGGAATGAAAGAGAGACCCCCGTGGCATTCCTCAAAGGGGCGACCACTGGGCCAGCATCTCCTTCCCCCACCAACCTGGAACCATATGCTGAGGAAGGAGTGGAAGCACTGCAGCACAGTGCCCCCATTCCCTACTCCACGCAAATAATCTAGCAGTCAATGGTACTGAATGCTGCTGAGAGGTCTAAGAGGATCAGGACATACACATTCCCCCATCCGGGACCCCAAAAAGGTAATCCACTAGAGCAACCAATACCACCTCCATCCTATGTCCAGGCTGAATTCTGATTGGAAAGGATCCAGATAATCCATTTCCTCTGGCACAGTAATTCATAGTGGTACCCCCTCCCCAAATAGGGAAGGTTGGACTGGGCAGCAGCGAACACCTCTGGATCCAAAGAAGTCCTCTTATGGAGGGGGCACACCTCAACCTCTTTCAAGGCTGCTGGCAACCCCCCGCCCCATAATGATGTTGACCGCCTCCTAGATCCAAGTAAGCATCTCTTCCCCAGTCACTCAGATGCAGGAAGGGCAAGGATCCAGCCCCCAAGTGGCAGAAGATATCCCCTAGAAGGCATCCTGTCCACTTTATTGTCACAGGCCAAAAGGAGTCCCAGCTAACATGGCAAGACAACATAATCCAAAAGGGTGATTGTCAATTTCATTTGGACTGGGATGTGGCTAATCATGGCTAAGAGATTATAGAAATTTCCTCTATATCTACATTACAACTGCTTTGAGGTAAAACAAGGGCTATCATCTGTCCTTCTATGTGTGTTGAGCCTGAGATTACCTGGGATAACCCTATGATTGCCATGACCTCCTGGGCACAGAGGTTGATGTTCCTCAGCACCAACAGCTGAAAGTAGTCTCCATCATGAGCCTGACACCAGATCCAGGAGTCCAGGGAAGGATCCTGGTGGGCAGCCTAAATCATAGGCATTCACACCCCACTATCTGAGGAGCAGTGACCCCAGTCACACAGAAGATCAACACTACCCTTCTACTCCAGCCACGGCCCCAAAATCCACCAAGGCAGATTTCAGATAGGGTGACATTGCTGCCTTCGCCCAACCACATCTTGGTTATTTACCAGGTGTGCCTGCTTGTCCACCACCAAGTCAGAAATGGAAGTGGACTTGTTACAGACAGGCAATGCCAGACTTGGCATTGACCAACAGCACCTTGAGGCCAGGAACACCAATACTCTAGCCACCTAGGCCCCAGGACAGAAGTGGAGGTCACCACCAAACTGGAGGCCTCCCTTCCACTGTAACAGCTCATTCAGTACTTTTATCCATGGATTGTATGTATGTTCCTCATTAGATGTACAGAAATTGCATCAGTTGTAGTATGGAATAGTATACTATAGTATAGTACACTTGTATATTAGACAGTTAAGCTATTTGTCTTGTTATAGAGGCATTCCTTAGCTTTAGCTCCAATAAGCTGGCAGCCCTCCATTCTACTAGTATGACTCTTCTTTTATTTATTTATTTATTTATTTTCACATTTCTATTACCGCCCATCTCCCCCCCAAAGGGGGACTCTTCTTATACTACAGATCTAAATACACTTGTGTACTGTTTGCGATGTTTTTTTCTTTCTTTTTAATTGAATTGGGGTCATATCAAATTGCTTTGATGTCAGAGAGAGAGTGGTGAAATGGACAGAGTGCCAGACTGGGACCGCAAAGACCCAGGCTCAAATCTAGATACAGACATTACACTCAAGTGTTGTAAGCAAGACGCTCTCTCAATCAAACCTATCCCACTGTTTTAATAGGATGCACGTGCATGCATTCCATATATGCAGCCTGACCAGTCTGAGAAATATATTAATGTACAACAACTGCTCCCACCATAATTTCACAGCAATTCCCTCTGTCAAGGCACTGCTTTATACCTCAAAAACCTGGCATTTCTGAACAAATCAGCACACACATACAGAGAAAGAGCATTTAAAATCCCAACTCCTTGACTGGTACATCTGGAACAGGTACCAAAAGCTGATACCTGGAAGGTTTAGTCTGCTCAACTCTCCTGGGCTTTGTCGAAGGCATCTTTGATGCTGATGGAAGAAAAAAAAAAGCAACAGCTTAACAATTATCTGACAAATTGCAATGAATGCATGCAAGAGTTATCTGTTGAAGGTAGGACAAGGGGAGATTTCTTTTTCAGGATTAAACAGTATGTCATGGCTTTCAGAGAATCATCAGAGACAAATACAGAAGGTGTAGCATCCTGAGAACTCAGCCTTAAGGCTACCATAAGTAACGCTGGAACACTGCTTGCCTGGTTACAAGTTATGAAAGGCCATCCCAATATCTATGGATTTAGGAGAAGAGAGCCTGCCAATCATCCACACAGTTCCTACATTCTTCTCAACGGCCAGTAGTATTAGATGGCTCTCAATGCAGAATTTAGATTTTTTTCTGAATAAAAGAATAAATCAGTAAGGTCAGAACATGTACGTATTTAGTACACTTAAAAAAGCAGGACTAAAACCATCCTCAAAGATGCCGAAAATGCAGGAAGGAACCGAGTCCAGGATTAATTACTCCATGCTGAAAAACAGGCAAAGCATACCTAATGCTATGGGCTGTGTGGTCACCTTTGTGGGTTTTTGGTGCACCTCCTTCTCCAGAGCCACCTTTTCTGAAGTCTTCAGTCCACTTGGCCAGCAGTCTCCTTCTCCCTTTTTCACCGTCACTCTAGCAGATGAGGTGGCCACGCTACTTGTCTTGGGTGCCGGCTGCTTGGGCTGCAGCCCGTCCGACTTCCTGGCTGTTCCGTCACCAAGCGTTCTGGAAGCCCCACAAGGAACTGAAGGAGGACAAGTGGCAGGGACTGCCGGCTGCTTCCTGTTGGGAACCTTGTTTGCTGGCTGAGAGGTCTTGCTGGCCTTCTGCTTGGGAGTGGGGGGACAGGCAGCTGGCACTCTCTTCCTAGCAGTTACCACACCATTGGCCTGCGAAACTGAGGCTCCACTAGCAGCTCTCCCACCGTCATCCATCTTCACCTTCACAGGCCCCTAGGTGTCCCTCTGAATGGCTTGGCAGGTTGCAGTTCTCACTTCGGTTCTGAAAAAGAGGAGCACTGCCAAGGTGACACAAGCCATAGCTATTGCTGGGCCCCTGAGAAGACACAGCAGAGGCTGCAACTCTGAGTAGTCCAGCCCCTGCTTACTGACGGTGGAAGATGCAAACAGGGCTGCAGTTAGCACTGACAAAATACACAAGGAAATCAGAATATGCTATCATCTGTTCACTGACACTCTCCTTACTTTATTGTCACAGGCTTTTACAACAGTATTCATCACTACAGTAACATCCAGGGTATCACAAAACTCACCTTCTAGGGAGGCCACGTCAGGGCAACGATGACTTTCACCTTGTACAGACCAGTTATTAAGCAGTCTGCCAGGAGCTATGTTCCAAAAAATAGATGGATTCAGGAAAAGTTCAGTTGAAAAGACAATTTAAGTAATATTCATACACACACCCCATCAATTCATTTTTTTCTACACCATACTCACACTTCCACTCTCTGCTAAGCAATCCCAGTATTACTGCCCATAAAAGGAAAATCCCCAAAGAAATCTTTAAACTCAGTTCCTTACTGCACAGATGTCACTAGTTGAAGCCACACATAATGAGAAGCCATGAAGTTTTTGAGCTGATTTTTTTTTTTTTGCGGTACTACATGGCAGGTAAAGGTAAAGGTTTCCCTTGACATTAAGTCCAGTCGTGTCCGACTCTAGGGGGCGGTGCTCATCTCCGTTTCAAAGCCGAAGAGCCGGCGTTTGTCCGTAGACAGTTCCGTGGTCATGTAGTCGGCATGACTACATGGAACACTGTTACCTGCCCGCTGAAGCGGTACCTATTAATCTACTCACATTGGCATGTTTTCTAACTGCTAGGTTGGCAGGAGCTGGGACTAGCAACGCGAGCTCACCCCGTCACGCGGATTCGAACCACCGACCTTCCGATCGGCAAGCTCAGCAGCTCAGCAGTTTAACCCGCAGCGCCACCACGTCCCTTATGGTACATGGTACAACTTGTTTAATCATATTTTCCATAAATCATGAATGCAACGTGCAAATCTAGCCAGTGAACAATGCATTACTGAAGCAGAACGGACTACGAAAAAGAATATCTTAAATTGGCTTGATATTGTCTTTCCAGCCACTAGAACATTTTAAGGCTGCTTTTCCCATCTGATGTCCCACGGGGCAATGCTTCTTGCCGTGGCAAAAGAAAAGCCAGAACCTAGACTAGTGTTTCTCAACCTTGGCAACTTTAAGCTGTGTGGACTTCAACTCCCACAATCGCCAACCAGCATGTGCTGGCTGGGGAATTCTGGGAGTTGAAGTCCACACAGCTTAAAGTTGCCAAGGTTGAGAAACACTGACCCAGACTATCTACCCACCGATTTTTCCAATCTGATTACACACCGATCAATATGCATCAGTGCTTTTTGTGGTAACAAGAAGAAAGAAGAAAAGCTCCTATTTCCCATTCACAATCTCCTTTGTGCCCTCCATCACCAACACTGGAGAATCTGGAAGGGCCAAAGCTGCTGATTCAGAAAGCCAATTGCTCCGGCCCCCCTCCACTCATGTTTGTACACAGGACATCTGGGTGGATGGGCAGCCATACCCTTTTCTTTTCCTTCTTGCTGTTGCACCCTCTCCTTGTTTAGCGACCTCAATCTGTTCCTTAAATTGGAAGCAAAATGGTTGCTAAGTGAACACATGACTGAGAGACAGAGAGAGAGGGTGCGAAGATCACTGGTTGCTGCCAATTCATTCAGGTAAAGTTCTCGTGCAGCTATACCAGTGTTACTTCCACTTTGGTGCGCATTGCTTCAGGTGCAGGAATTTGGTGTGAATGGCCACTAAATGAGGTAGCTGCTCAATGAGGAGTTCAGGCTGCAGCAAAGGAAAGGAGAGTGCTGGGTATCTTGCTTTTTGGTGCTACACTGGGAGGCTGCCCACTGTCCACTTAGCAATTCTGGAGGGCATCCCTCAGGCTGTTATGTTGTGCACCCTTGCGCTACAAATCAGTTAGGACAATGCTACATTAGCTGAACAGGTGGCAACTTTCGGTGGGGACATGTTCCCTAGATTACAGCTGATCCTACTTATGCTCCGTAGCATCTCTGATAATACATGAATTGTGTATCTGTGAAACAAGGCAGGAACATCACTGATTACAGCAATAATGAGAGCCAGCAGCCATTAGATTCAGGCTACCTTGAATGCAGGAAGGAGTCCAAAGGCCACAGCAAAGCAGCTTGCCACCAACAGCACACGCACGTACACTGCTTGGACCAACTACTATTCATACACCAACAGAAGCATCCCTGCAAACTGACAATAATACATCGCATTTATATCCCATCTTTCCATTCCATACAAAGCACTCCAGGTGGGAGTTTAGCAGAACAAGTTTCTCTACTAGCCTTTGATCCACTTCTTTTGCCACCTGGCCTCTTGAAGGAAGGCAGGTTAGAAGTTACTTAGTAAATAAATAAATACCTCAGTTTTGAGTAAATACAGCACCATGGCTCCTCTTAAAGGCTCCAAGCCCTTCCGCAGAACCACAATGAATTTGAGGGCAGAGTACACAGTCTCGCCATCTCATCTGAAAGTGGCATTAGATGGAAAATGGTCTGCCTTGAAATTTGAAGTAGTTCACATCATCACATTGTTTGATATTGGATGCAAGACGAATTTGCTCTTTCACCAAACCCTGTTTCCGACTTCCCCCAAGAGTGAACTTTGGGTTTGGTTCCAAAAGCAGTGAAAAGCAGCTGGGAAAGCCTAAGGTATGCAGTGACAAGCAATAGAGGTTCCCTGCCCCACTCCTATTCTTACCAAGACATCAGGCAAGCAGTTACAGGTAGTCCTCACTTAACAACTATTCATTTAGTGATGGTTCAGACTTACAACGGTGCTGAAAAAATGACATACAAGTCCTCACAACTGTTGCAGTGTCCCTGCAATCACATGAGCACAATTTGGGCGCTTGGCAACTGGTTCACATTTTTGACCGTCACAGTGTCCCATGGTCATGATTACCATTTTCGACCTTGCCAGCTGGCTTCTGGCAAGCAAAATCAATGGGGAACCATGTAATTCACTTAATAACCATGTGGTTCACTTAATACCCGCAGCGATTCACTTAACGATTATCACAAAAGGTCATAAAATCAGATTGGATTTGCTTAATTACTGCTTCACTTAGCAACCAAAATTCCAGTCCCAATTGTGGTCTTTAAGCGAGGACTACCTGTATTTGGTTTGTGAGGATACAATAGATGAAGCTGCAGTTATCACATGCTCATGGAATGTTAGGGTTGGAAGAGACCTTGGGGATCACCTTTATCCCACGCGGCCCCCCACCCAATGCAGAAATAGACCTCCCCAAAAGAAGGTCATCCAGCCCTTGCTGAAACACCCTCCCAAGGTAATCTCTTCCATTGCTGAACAATTTAGGAAGTTCTTCTTGATGTCCAACCAAAATCTATTCCCATATCATTTGAATCATTCTTCTGTGTTCTGTCTTCTGGAGCCACCTTGCCTGTCCCATATTCTATATAACTGCCATTCAGATTGGATACCTCTACTTACCCTGCCATCCTGTACCGTGCTTGGATTTTCCTACCTAAATGTAAGACTTTGCATTTGCATTGTATGACACAGGACCTGGATACTGAGAGGGCCGCTTCTCTCCAGTCATTTGTCTGCCCAGTGCATTCCAGCAGAGTGGGTGTCCACTGGAGTTGGGCAGCCAATTAATTTAAATAAATAAATGTGTCTCTACTGAAATTAATTTTGTGGGTCTTGTCCAATGTTCCACTGCACAAGATCTTGTTCAGTCTTGAAACTGTCCTCCAAGGACTTTGCTTCCCCCTAATTTTTGTGTCATCTGCAAATACAATAATCCAATTTTTAAACCCTCATATAAATAATGAACATGTTCAACAGCACGGGGCCTAAAACAGAGCCCTGTGGTATGCCACCCAGTACTTCCTTTGATGTATAACCTGTTCAACCAGCTCTAGTATCTATTAAATGGTAACATGGTCCAGCTCACATTCTGTCATCTTCTCTACTATCCCATGAGAAATTCTGTTGAATATCGTTGTCTAGTTCTACCAGAATATCTCTGGCCCATTATCCTAGTAAAATGTTTTTCGAGAAGAATAAAAAGGGTTTCTAGCAACCAACATATAATCCAGTAGTTGCCATGCCAAACCAAGTACCCAAATTCAGCCTGGCATCCAAAGGGCAACACATTGCATTTAGACTAACGCATCCAATGCAGCCCCAGGAGAACTGCATCATCCTTGGTTTTGTTTTTTTTATTTTTCCTTTACTCCCATCTCAGTGATCAGCCTCATGATCTCAGCAGCCTGTGTACACAAGCACTTTAAGATAATTCATAGCAACTGTAAGTACACAAGAAGAGAAGACCTCCTGAACCTTGTGCTCTCTAGAGGTGTTGGGACTGCACCTTCCACTGTTCCCAGCCAGTCTGGCTACTTATATAGAGAGGGTGGGCCAGGACTGAAGCAAGCTGCTATATAAGAAGGGGTCTGCAAATGTACCAGGGACTGAAGAAACCAGGTACATAATTGGAAGACAACAACTTAAGGAAGTTCACACGATCGTCGTCTCGGTGTACAGAATGTACATGCAAGAGTTAGAGAACATCACAAGGAAATGCAATTTTAATTAATACAATAAAGGAAGCTTTTTACCCTTATAGTAAACCAGGGTCACAAGATACAATTCAGATAATTCCCTTTAACTGATCAAGGAAGCATTTTATTCCTCTGTGCCCAGCTACTCAATGCCATGAAGGAGCCAAGCAACCGAGTCTCCACTTGCTTTTCTTCAGTGCCTCTACTAAAGAGTCAGCTGAATCATCTCATCCATTCATTTGGTTCTTGCAGTGGCAACAACTCCCAAGCCTTAGCATTGGCTTTTGGGTGGGGAGGGGGAACCGATGCAAAATGGAGCCAACAAAAGGATTGTTTAGTGCAATCAGAGTGCATTTTATGAGATCTCTCTCTGCAACACCATTTCCTTATACTTAAATCACACTCAATAGAAATACCTTTACGTGACCTCCTTGAGATATACTTTACAACCTTCCCCATCTGCTATTGCCAAACATTTCCAGCTGGAAACCATTTTCTCCTTTCTGCCACTATCTAGAATTGATTTTGTTTGAACACTTTGCCTCTTTTGTATCACCCATCTCTTTGGTTTCATCACAGCCTTTTTTATCCATGGAGCCCTTAGTATTCTCTGAGCTTGGTTGTTTGCTTGTAGACATTTCATTACTTCACTAAGTGATATAATCAGTGCTAGTGAGCGTGGGGTTTTGCTCCCTGTTTAGATACAGTAGCTTGCCCTGCCAGTGTTGGTGGGGGTGCAGTTTTCTCCTTGGTAGTTCCTCAATTAGGGTATTATTTTCTGCTTAATTGTTTGTCTGGTGTTAATCCCTGCTTAACTGGGTGTTGGCTGCTGGGAGTGAGATGTGTTCTGGTCTTTTTGTATCCTTCTTAGCTTTCTTATTGTCTCTTTTGAATGGTGTGTAAATATGGTTTATTTCTATGTGTCTACTGATTTGGCTGATGTGTCTGAATGCCAAGCTTCCAGGAATTCCCTAGTATTTTTGGATTTGGCTTGGTTTAGGATGCTCAGAGTTTCCCAGTTGAAAGTATGGTTGAGTCTGTCCATGTGTTGTGAGATTAAGGAGTTTTCATTGTGTCTTCTGACTGCTAGTTGGTGTTTGTGGATGCACTCTGCTAGTCTTCTGCCTGTCTGTCCTACATAGTGGCTGTTGCAGTCCTTACACTGTATGTTGTAGGTAACTCCTGTTTTTCTTCTTGGGCTACTGGGTCTTTTTAGTAAACTTAAAAGATAAACTGGGGTTACAACAGACAAACAATCAAGCAGGAAAAAATACCCCAATCAAGGAACTAAGGAGACAAACCATCAAGAAGACAAGCAGAAAACAATACCCTAATTGAGGAACTACCAAGGAGAAAACCACACTCCCACCAACACTGGCAGGACAAGTTACTGTATATAAACAGAGAGCAAACCTCACTCTCTTTTAGCGCTGATGTTACCTAGTCAGGTAATGAAAGGTCTGCAAGCAAACAACCAAGCTCAGAGAGCACCAAGGACTCCACAGTTCAATCCCGAGCTACAGATATTCTCTTTGATTGGTACCGTTTTTATCCTTCATTCTATTCTTTTTGTAACAAAGTTAGGGCAGCTTTTCCAAACGCAGTGCCCTCTAGAAGTGCCAGCTGGGAAGGATGAGATTTATAGTTTAACACAGAAGCATCCTATTTTTAAAATCCATCCATCTTAACCCCAAGTTTTTTCTTCTTTGGAATAGCTCACATTGGCCCTTAAGCACCATTTTAAGAGCTGCTAATTCATCAAGAACCTCATTTTACTTCAGTTCTACACAGCATGTCACATTGTTGTTGATGCTATAGCTTATTCCAACTCGGAAGAGTAGGAACTCTTTATTTTTAATAGAAAATGTTCACATATCCCCAACTTTAGGGGCAATTTTAAGACTAGAAGGGCCTTTATATCTTTCTCTCCCAGAAGTGAACAATCCCTTTGTTCAGTGGAAGCTGCAAGAGCCCATGTGAAGATAAGAGAGAATTAAGTGGCTGCTGGTGAGTAAGCAAATGAAGAACAATTTAGCTCAGCTTGTATTTGACTGTGGGAATACATTCTCATTTTTAAAAAACGAGATTTACCCAATAAAAAGAAGAGAAAAACAACTCTTCTCTCCAACAAAGCAGCATAGGGTGAGGCTGCCGCCCATTACCACCACAGACCCCTCCCTTAACAAAGAAAAGGGACCGGCGACCGCGCCTCTGACCTACTCTCAATGGAGACTTCTAGAGCTGGGAACCGTTCCCGTCGTCGGGTACAGTTTTATGTCTTCGCCCAGAGTCTTTCAGCGCCCATCCCCTTACAGCACTTACAGTCTGAATTCCGTTTCTAAAAATACCCCAGATCAATCCATCCAACGAAACAGGCACACATGCAAATGGCAAACAGACAACCATCCTTTAAGTTCAGCAGGGTAGCAATCAGGCAGGCAAAGGCGGGGGGGAAACTGATGCGGCTAAAACGCGATTCTTTTTCCGAACAAGGTAACCAAAAGGAAGAGTCCGTGCCCTGAAAAGACTCCGGATCCATTTCCTGAATTTCCTTTCGGCCGGAAGAAAAAGAACCCATTCAAAAACTGCCCAGCTTAACAAAGCCAGCCGGCCCAACCAAGCACGGCGCGCGGTTCGTTCTCTCGCTGCACCTGCCAGCGAGCTGCTCCCGGCGCGCGGCGTCCGCCGCCTGGTTCCCTCCCCCACGCCACCCGTCCCCTGCCTTCCAGAAGCGACCCCCAGCAGCGCCAAGCCGTCGGGGAGGGAGGGAGAGAGCCATCCAGCGTCCCTCCGCCCCGCTGCTTGCAGCTCCCCGCGCGCCGGCCGGGAACCGCCTCGTCAGCCCAGTTGCTCCGGCGCCGTCCCCCAGCCCGGCGCATGCTGACGGCTGTTACCTCGCTTGCGTTGCGCCGGGCAGCCGAGCCAGCCGTTCTTCCAGCGCCGAGCGAGCGAACTCCGGACCGGCTTTGTCTGCTGGAACACCGGCCTGTGCCCCTGCTGCTGCCGGCGGGCGCTTGCACTGGGCGTGTGTAGGACGAGCGCAGCGCCACCACCACAAAGTAGGCATTGGGCGAGGATGGGCGGGGGAACCAGAAATGCCCATCTCAGTTACCTGGCCAGCCAATGGCAGTGCTGGTTGGTATTTGGAAGGAATGATGTCACTCACGCGAAGAGGCTGGAGCTGAGCTGATCGATTGTCTCGGGCTGCAAGAGGCAGCTATTGTACCCCTCGCCCCACCCCCAGCTAATGTGGCAGCTGGTTAATAGATCAATTCAGCCGGGAAAAAGGGAAGGGGAAAAGGGAGGGAGTGCATTAACCCTTTCGCTGCCGCAGTGCTGTTAGCCGACCTTCTAATCTAGAAAATACGTCTGATTCATGCAGCCATGAACATCACGGCAGTCTGAGGCTGGGAGTGTGAACAGGATTCCCTGCAAAGGAAAGGCGGCGAGCGGGGTGGAGTCCCTGTTTCACGAGTCCCAAGGTTAACTGGCTGGCCTCAGTGGACTAAACTGGATCCCCACGCCCTGCAAGGGTAGAGCCGCGTGGGGAGGTTCCACTTTTCCGGAGAGGGAGTTGAGGCTTGACCACATAGCTCATCTAATAGGCCACAAGGCGTCCTAGGTGAATCCATATCCATGCCCTCAGGATGTGCGCACGTGCATCACTCGTAAGCTTTGCTTTTCTAGTATTTATCCAAGCTAATTCTCTAATTAAAAATTCCATCATAAGAGATGTCCAAAACATCTCTCACCCCACAGGCATTCCATGTAAACCACAAGTAATGTTATAATTACATTTATGGGCCTTACTACAATCCTGTGTCTGCATAACCTATGCAGTAGTATTGAAGTAGTATTGAATTTAGTGTGATTATGATTTGACTGGCCATGTGCCCTCAAGTTGTTGTTGATTCTTAGCGACCACATAGATTTTCTCCATGACTATTTGTCCCAGCTTGGTCTTTCAGGTCTTCCAAAAGTGGTGATTATGAAAGATTGCATAAATTTAATTGGTAAAACACTGACTTGGAACAATGGTATTCTATCCAGCTGAAGTGCAAACTTTAGCTTTCAACAACCTTAGTCTTTAATAGGAATTCTATCAAAGAATCCGGGAGCCCAGCTGTACTTATTTTCATAAGTCGATGCTCTGCTGCTCAAAATGATGAAAGAAAAATGTTGTGACTATTTCACTGTCCTTCAGAAGGAGAGCTGTGTTGTCTTCCACTTCCCTCCACCATACCATTGCTGTATTTAAAAAAAAAATCACCCAAGTTAGAAATCCATGGTGAAGCAATAACCTCAAAGTAACCATTTTAATCAATCTAGAGGTTTTGTCTAGAGGTTTTTTTTTTGGTAAGTAAAAAGTCTCATTTAAAACTCAGCTCTTGGTGACTTTGTGAATGTGATGACCGTACCATTTTCTTGGCAACAAAAGAAATTTTCTTGGCAACAAAAGAAATGGTTCACCATTGCCTTCTTCCAAGTACTTTTTTCCCCCAACTTCCAAGTCTAGGCCCTGACTCTGATTCATGGTGGTCTCCCATCCAGGTACTACCCACCTCAGCCCTGCTGTTCTGAGGTAGCCAAATTTGGCTAACGGCTGCCGTCTGTTGTGACTTTGCTTTTAAAGACAAAGGTAAAATACTAATAATCTACCGCTGCTCTTCTAAAATGGCAAGTATGTTTACTTACTCATTTATAGAATTCTTCACCCCTGAACTTATTCATGTTCTCCCAGTGGACTTTCCAAGGCGTTTTCACTGACTTCAAGTGGGCTGTCAAAGCCAAACTGGAATTTCATCAAGAGATTTAATACTGTTTCTCAAAGATTGCACAGGATATGGTTAATTATATGAACAATGCCAAAAGGAATGATACTCAGTACCTGTTTTGTAAATGTTAATAGGTTATTTTTACTTATTTACTATATTACCTGTGTTTCATTTCTCACTGATCTCTCTGCTTGCTTTTGTTTTTCCTACTGAAGAAGGAATAGGAAAAAAAAGTTCTTGGAACTTTTTGAAATCGTAAAATGAGAAAACGTTTATACAAGAGAGAAGGGAACATTTGAATGAGCAGAAAAAGAGGCAGGTATGAAACCAAAAGATAACAGAAAATATATAGAAAAACTGTTGACAGAATATGAGTAAAATGAGATATCTTTGCAAAAACCAGGGAGCTAAGATTGTTCTCTTCCTTTAAGGTTAACAGAAAGGAAGACATATTAAATTGAAGCTCTTCCCCATAACTGATATTTCTTCCACCCAGCCTAAACATTACAATAGCCCCCCCTCCTTATTTCTCCCTAGAAAATATTCTGATCTTTCTATTTATGTTTGTTGTTATGGTAAAATAGAGTTAATGAAGGTATCTCCAAAAAATGGCTGCTTAAAAATGGCTGCTTCCCATTGTTTGGAAGAAGGTCCAAAACATGAACCAAATTATATCAATACATTAGTATATCTGACTGTCATTCAACCTTATCTAAAAAACCTCTCAACTCTTGGAGCCTGTTGGAGGAAGAGAATCATTGAGACATTGCCTCTACAAGGGTCAGCAAAGAATTAACAATTCCAGTACTCTAGGATAGGTAGCAATGTCTCAGGAACTAAACCCCAGGAATTCTGTTATTATAATAGGATATAAACAGATTTGTTCTATGCTATAACTGCTATTATAATAAAGAGAAGTAAGAGTGGTTAAGGGAAGAAACTGAATGATCTGCATGGAAAGTCAGGACAAAGAAAGTTGGGGCCCCTGTGGTATGATAGGAGAAGCTGCCTACTAAAACAGAGAGAAAGTTTTGCTGAAAGCTTTTTGTTTGCTTTATTCTCTTGATGATTCTTGGGGCAGTTTTGACAGCAGCAAAATAGTTTCCACAGTTCAGGTGATACCATTAACACTCTTAACCAAACCTCAGTCCTAGAGCGAATACTTACAGAGCTGTAAGGCTTTTCTGAATGATCACTGAGATCTACACCCAATATCATAATTATAGTTTCACTAAAGAACTCAGCGAAGGAATAGTATTTAGATACCTGGATTATAGAGTGAAAATCCTTGGTAATCTGCTATTCAGCTGAACCCAGAACTTTTCTCATTGGGACTAATGGATAGACAATTAGAAAAGAGTTATCAAAGGTTCTTTTTATACATGATAACTGCTGCAAGATTATTATATGCACAAAAAATGGAAAGACTCTGAAATACCCACAATGGAGGAATGGCTGGTAAAGATGACAGAATTAGCAGAGATGGTAAAATTGATTTGCTTGAAAAGTACAATAACATTTATTAGTGACTGGAACGCCTTATGGACTTTTTGCTAAAACAAGAAAAAAATGAACTTGTGATTTATAGATTTCATTATTAGGAAGGGGAGACTATAGAAAGAAGAAAATTATGTTGTAACCTAAGAGAGGGTAAAATATAAATATACTTGGAAACTACTTCTTTATAACTTTTCCTTTCCCTTCTCTATTTCTTTCTTTGCACTTTTTTTACTTACTTATTACTTCTCCTTACTTTCCTTGCTTTTTTCTTTCAAAATTTATAGTTTTTATTTTAAAAAATTACATATATGTTTGTGTGTGTGTGTGAGAAAATCCTTGGTAAACATGTAAGTTTCAACTTTTTATTTTTGAGCATGTAGAAGATGATCATTTATGCTGCCTTTCCCAATCACTTCCTAACCCAGGAAGAAAGTAAAGGAAAAATTAGATTTTTTTTCACAATACATAAATATTTACCCATGTAAACATTTGCTGTTTATGCATATTGGTTTCTTTATTGCATTTATTATGTAGAATTGCTCCGCAATTATCTTCACAACATCTCTTTGAAGGAAATGTCCCATCACCCAGCGTCTATGTCATGAGTACTGATGGCAAGCAGGAGGGGGCCTCTATCCAGGGGGGAAAATGCATGCGTAGTACTGAGGAATTAAGCAGCCATTCAAAGAGACACAGATCAGACCCACCTTAACTTTTGGGGTTTATCTGTCTGGGTTTTTCCCACGCTTCTTCAGTTTGTTAGGATTTTCTGTCTAATGTAGCAGTAATAAAACACTAGGGATCTATTCCTTGTCTCAGCGTGGTTCCTGACTGTTAGGACATCAATCCTAACAAACTCCCTACTTCCATTGAAAGAGGGAGGAACAAAAAAAAAAAAAGGAAGAGACATTTGGGAAAATGTCTTTGGAAAACCAGGAAATTCGGCAAGCCATCCAACAACTCGCAGCAGCCCTGCAACCACACCAACAACAAGTAGATCTCCAGATCAACACATTACAAGCAGCAATGCTACAGCAGTTACAACAACCAGCTCTGATTAACCCACAACCAGTGCCAGCAGCAGCAGCAGCAGCTCTGCCAGTAGTCTTGAGATCTCAGGTCAGTCTACCAGAGAAGTTTGGAGGAGAAGCAGGACAGTTGAGAACCTTTCTCACACAGTGCACAATGTTTTTCGACAGCAGACCGGCAGAGTTTCCCACAGACAGAACCAGAGTCACCTTCATTATAAGTCTGCTAAAGGGCCCAGCAGCCAAATGGGCTATTCCCATGGTGGAGAACAACGACCCAATTCTCAATGACTACCAGAATTTTCTGGCAGGGTTCCAAGCACACTTTGACGACCCGATCAGAGAGGTCACTGCCAGCCGGGAAATTCGGAAGCTCAAGCAAGGCAACAAGAGGGTGGGAATTTACATTGCTGATTTCAAGCTGTTAGCAGGAGATCTGGACTGGAATGAGAGTGCCTTGAAAGACCAATTCAAGCAGGGGCTGGATGAAGAAATTAAAAATGAAGTAGTGCGCCAGGGAACACCAGCTACCCTAGAAGGTTTATATCAATTGTCTGTGGTCGTAGACGCCAGGCTAGAAGAGCTCAGACAGATGCAGCCGGGGAGAAATGGGCCTCAGAGCGCTTCCAGGATTTCCAGCTCTCTCCGCAGCATCTCTTTACTCAGGACCATAGGAGCCGATGCAGATCGGGGTGAGCAGGAGGCTTATTTTCGAGGCTGAGAGACAGAGAAGGAGAGAGAGAGCCCTCTGTTTCTACTGCGGAGTCCAGGGGCACAAGGTGAGAGCTTGCCCAGCGAGAAGCCAAGCAAATTCTGTAGGAGCCCCAGGGCAAGCAGCAGAACCAAGAGCCGCCTCCACCTCGACTTCCAACCAGGGAAACTCCGTCGGTCTCCCTCCACAGAGCTCAGCAGGGAGACCATCAATCAATTAAGAAGGGCTCATTCCGAGGATTCCAGGCAATCCTTTTACTACTTACCAGTCATAATGCACGTAAACCCAGAGCACCAGGTCAAGCTAGAGGCCCTCATGGATTCCAGAGCTTCCACCAATTTTATTGATGTACAGACTGTACAAGACCTCAACATCTCGACCATAGAATTGCCACATGAGACCATTGACGGCCAGCCCCTCAAGGCAGGGCCGATTAGAAGTTTCACAGAACCTTTGCAACTAACAACGGGAGACCACACTGAGTGGATCCAACTTCATGTTACGGCATCACTTAATGTGCCTATAGTCCTGGGCACACCTTGGCTGAAGATCCACAACCCATTGTTGAACTGGACTACGGGAGCAATTTCCTTCCCAGCTAAGGAATGCCAGCACCACAAGATTCAAGCCGCTCTTCTCTCTCCAGCAACCAATGCAGTCACGGAAGCAGGGGGGGTCCAGTTGCCAGCCAAGTATGCAGATTTCGCAGACGTTTTCAGCGAACAAGAGGCCATAGCACTACCCCCCCATAGGGACTGTGATTGCACCATTGAGTTGATACCAGGAGCCAAGATTCCAGCAAGGAAACAATATCCCATGTCCCCCAAGGAACTAGCCACCTTAAACGATTACTTGGATTCTAATCTCCAAAAGGGTTTCATCCAACCATCTACTTCCCCAGCGTCTGCTCCTACCTTCTTCATACCAAAGAAGCCTGACCTGTTGGCACCGGCAAACCAGGAGGCACCCATGAGAGTGGTGCATGATTTCAGTTCCCTCAATAAACTCACGATAAAAGAAAATTATCCCTTGCCGCTAATATCTGATCTGCTGGATCGCTTACAGAAAGCACGCATTTTTACTAGGTTGGACCTCAGGAATGTGTACAATCTGATCCGGATGAAAGAGGGGCATGAATATCTGCCTTTGATACCAGGTTTGGTAAATTTGAGTACCTTGTTTTGCCCTTTGGCTTGTCTAATGCAGGAGCCATATTTTCCTGATTTATGAATCAAATTTTCTCTGATTTACTAGATAAGTATCTGGTCATTTATCTAGATGACATATTAATATTCTCTGAGGAGGCTACAACTCATGTAACCCATGTACGTAATGTCTTACAAAGACTGAGAGAGAACAAGCTGTTCGCCAAGCTAGAGAAGTGTGCCTTCGATTTAACTGAATTACATTTCCTGGGCTATAAAATATCAACAGAAGGCATATCCATGGATCCTTCTAAGGTCCAGGCAATTCTCTCTTGGCAACCCCCCCAAAATGTGAAAGAGGTACAAAAATTTCTAGGGTTCTGCAATTTTTACAGGAGATCCATAAATAAATTTAGTGACAGGGCTAAACCCCTCACACAGCTTTTGAAGAAAGGATCAAAATTCATTTGGGGGGAGAGGGAGCAAGCAGCCTTCCAAGAATTTAAGCAACTCTTTGCATCCCAGCCGCTTTTGAAGCATCCTGATCCCACAAAGCAATTCATAATGCATTCAGATGCTTCAGATTTTGCTATTGCTGCTGTTTTATTGCAATATACTAACAAAACAGAGAATACATTGCTACCTTGTGCATTTTTCTCCCGCATGCTCTAACCAGCAGAGAGAAACTATGATGTTTTTAACAAGGAGTTGCTAGCAATTAAAGCAGCATTCCAAGAGTGGAGGCACTGGCTAGAAGGTGCAACCTTTCCTGTGAAAGTTTGCACTGATCACAAGAATTTACAGCTTCTACAAAATACCATATCCCTCACCCCACGCCAAATCAGATGGAGCCAGTTTTTCTCCCGTTTCAATTTTGTTATTTCTTATGTTCCCGGGGTGCAGAACTGTTTGGCAGATGCCCTGTCTCGATCCATTCAGGCAACACCCACCACTCACCAGGAGGTACAGGCTACTATATTACAACCTCACAACTTTCAGCAGTCTATGAGGGGGAACCAGACAGAGATTTTAGCAGCAGGCAGACAAGCAGAGGACCTATTTACAAGAGTCAGAGCTCAGCAGCAACAGGACCTGTATGCCAGGGCCAGGATGGATGACCTCCAGAGGGGCCCCGCAAGACACTGCCTCCCCATTTAATGTGGAGGCAGGAATCCTCTGGCATAGTGGGCGATTATAGATTCCCTCCTCATTGAGGGAAGAAGTAGTGAGACTTTGCCATGACCATCAAACGGCAGGCCACGGAGGTGTTTTCAAAACTCTCCATAGAGCTCTGAGAGACTACTGGTGGCCTAAGATGACTGCAGACATAAAGGGTTACTTTGCTTCTTGCCATACCTGTAGGCGAGCCAAGCCTCTCCCAGGAAAGCCTACAGGACTCTTGCAACCCCTACCCACCCCCAGTAGGCCTTGGGATACAATTTCCATGGATTTCATCACTGATTGACCCCCGGTCCAGGGGCTGACTTCCATACTAGTGGTGGTGGACCTTTTCACTAAAATGGCACATTTTATTCCTTGCAAGGGCCTCCCATCTGCACAAGCCACAGCGCAATTGTTTATGGACCATGTTTTTAGGTATAGAGGCATGATAAATCACTTGGTGAGTGACAGAGGCCCTCAGTTCACTTCCAGGTTCTGGAGGGCCCCTTTCCAGTCATTAGGGGTCCAGATCCACCTATCATCATCACATCATCCGGCTAGTAACGGGCAAGCTGAGAAAATTAACCAATGGTTACAGCAGTATCTCAGATGTTACACCACTTATCAGCAAGACAATTGGCCAGCCCTGCTCCCCATGGCAGAATTTACTTATAACAACTCTGTGCAATCCTCTACCAAGATGTCTCCTTTCCAAGCACTCTACAGGGTTAACCCTCGGGTGTTGCCCACCTCCTCCCAGCAGGGAGCTGTTCCAGCCGCGACTGATTTTTTTAAAGAGCAACAAGCCGCACAGGAGTTGTTAAAGGAGCAGCTAAACAGGGCAAAGAGTGCTTATAAGAGAGCTGCAGATGCTCACAGAAAAGAGGGGCCAGCAATTGCAGTAGGAGACAAAGTGTGGCTCTCTACCAAGTTTTTGACCTCTACCAGGCCCTCCAAGAAGTTGGACTCTAAGTTTGTGGGCCCTTTCACTGTGGTATAGCAGATAAATCCAGTTGCTTATCGCTTAAAGCTGCCAGCATCCATGAAAATCCATCCAGGCTTTCACAGAGCCTTGCTAGCCAAAGACCCTCCCCCAAATACCTTACGATCGCAAATGCCCCCCCCTCCAGTAATTGTGGATGGGGAGGAGGAATACTAAGTCGAGGAAATTCTGGACTCTAGGAGGAGGGGAAGGGGCATCCAATATTTAATACACTGGAAAGGGTACCCTGAGGAAGAGCACACATGGGAAAATGCCAGAGATGTGCATGCACCAACGCTGGTTCAACGATTCCATCAGCTTTTCCCTCGCAAACCCAAGCCTCGCACTCTACCAGAGATTCCTCACTTGACTGAGCAAGCAGAGGAATCCCAAGCAGAGGAGTTCGTAAGTTGGCAACCTCCACCCCCTCCAGAGCCTCTGAGGCCAGAGCGAGAGGAAGAGGGGGAGCTGCAGCGCTCCACCTTGCATTTCCCAAGGGGGAGGGGGGAAGAATCTTCTAATTATTTAGCTATTTTCCAGCAGCAGCCACCTGGTCCAGAAGCGTTATCAGACCTGGAGAGCAGCACTGATTCATCCTTGGAGGAGTTTTCCTTTGAAGAATTTCCATCGTTGCCCAGTTCCCATGGGAGCTTGGAAGGAGAGATGGACTCTTATCAGACCTCTGGAAGGGAGGGGGCTGAAATGGAATGTGAATCTGGAGGGGAGGGTGATGTCATGAGTACTGATGGCGAGCAGGAGGGGGGCCCTATCCAGGGGGGAAAACGCATGCGTAGTACTGAGGAGTTAAGCAGCCATTCAAAGAGACACAGATCAGACCCGCCTTGACTTTTGGGGTTTATCTGTCTGGGTTTTTCCCACGCTTCTTCAGTTTGTTAGGATTTTCTGTCTAATGTAGCAGTAATAAAGCACTAGAGATCTATTCCTTGTCTCAGCGTGGTTCCTGACTGTTAGGACAGTCTATCTTCATCCAGCAGTTTAACCATTATACTAAAAGAACAATGAGGGACAAAAAAAACATTGATCCATTAAGATTTTATCAGAAAATAATCCTGTTAAAATGAGTTTTTTTTAAAAAAAAAGTAGATGTTGGGCTGTAACTCAACTCATCCCTATGTTTTTATCATGCTGACTAGAATTGACAGGAGCTGGATTCAACAATATTTGGTGGACCATGTCTTTCCCAGCCTAGTCTTTTCAGATTAATTTTCCAAGATTGGGGAAAGATTAAACTCTCAAAGAATCCTGGCAATTGTAATATGGCGGGGATTGTATACAGCTGGTATTAGCAGTGTTGGGTGGGGGAGGGAATCTTGAATCCCACAGATTTATGCCTTTGATCTGACTTCTAAAACTTAATTGCTTTATCAAAACCCCTCCATATGTAATCAGATAAATCCCAGATTGAATCCTTAATCCAACCTTCGTGTCCCCTTACTTTGGCCAGTGATAAGAATCCTCTTTCCCAGGGTATGGAAATTGCAAGGTCCTGTAGTCATGAACACAACCCATAGCAACCTTCAAGCCAAAGCCAAAGTCAAAACATTTGGAAATGCCCACCACATTTTTTGCCTCACATTCAAGCCATCTGTGCCTGTTGGTTATTTGTGCCTTCAAAGGATTTATGTTTTAAGCACCAGAGCTTAAACAAGAGATGTCTAAATGTACTGAAAAGTTGCATATGTATTCCAGGGCTTAACATGTGTACACTATATATGGCCAATGCTACTCCAGATGTAAAGATACCATTTACAGTACTTGTTTGTGGTAGGGGGGAATGACCCAGTTTATACATCCCCTTTCCCTTCCTTCCTTGCCTTCTACCCAATTATGTGTTCAGTGTCTTGTGGTAACAGCTCTCTCATGTCTTCCTCTAATAACCATTATACTGCTAGTAAGGAAAATCAAAAAATTAAAATCAAAAAATCAACATCTGCTTCTACTTACCAGTTGGCTTCACTAATTTATATTTATGGAACAGAGTGTTTCAGAGTGATGGAATGGAAGGAAATGACATTTGGAAATGTAAGCTCAATTTTCAGTACTTGGTATTGTATACAATCATCCTAAATCAGAAGAGATGTTTCAATCTGAGAAAGGCTACAGAGATTATACAAGCATATCTAGCAAAGCAGTTGGCTACTGCTACTCTAAGTGCACTTGTGTATTATTGAAAGGCTGAAGTTTCAAGTACATTCTGCTGCCAGAAACCGGGAAAATGATCTACACTTCTATATTCTGTTGTTGTTTTTTTCCTTAGTGTTTTATTTCCCAATGGAGGCACCAAATTAGGCTGCAGTTGCAGGCCAAAACAAAGATAATTTAGTGGAGTGAAACAGTATAATTATTTTAGACCAGAATTGTCATCAGTATAAATCTAGTACTCACCCTCTGGCAATAGAAGTGGGTCTAAAAGCAAAAGGCCTTGATCTTACACTCTAAAAATTGTATTTCAGGCAGCCAGCACAAAGACTGACCCTTAGATGGCAATAACACTTCAACTGTATAACAAATTAACCCAGGAAAATCTCTTTCTAGATCTTGAATACTTTGTTGTTATAGCTGTGTTTTCAGAAAGAGACCGTACAGCAACCTTCCCTAAGTTTCGGATCGATATGGTGTAAAGATTAAGATATTGGACTAGGGCTGTGGAAACCCAGGTTCAAGTCTACCCTCAGCCATGGAAACTTTGGGCCAGTTATTCTCTCAATCCAACCTACTTTCTTGGGCTGTGGTGGAAGTACAATGAAAGGAAAACCCTGCATAAGCCACTTTTTTGCTTCTGGAGAAAAAGCAGGTGGTAGTGGTGGTGGTGATGGTGATGATGATGATGATGATAATGATAACAACAATGGGCACTGTAGTCTCCATCTAGTTGAGGGAGCCTTATTGCGCATATCCCCAGAGCCTGAAGTCATGAAATGTTAAGATCTGATATCTTGGCAAAGATTCCCATTCCTTACATATCTCAAATAAAAATTTCCAATTAAGATTTTTTCCTAACTTTAGTTAGGAAACAGTATTGTATGACCCACTGTTTAAAATGACTCACAATATCTTGAAGCAACACTTTATCAGGGACTTTCTGAAAGTTTAAACTGGCAACTCTAAGACACAGGACATTACTGTCTTGTCAGGTAAACTCACCCAGTTTACAGAGGGACCAAACCCCAGGCAATTTTTTTTCCCTTTTTTAGACATTTGAAAACTATTACCTACAACTTTTGTCCTTTTTTTGTTTTAAAGCCCTAACCTCATCAGTATGATTTAACAGCATGCTTTTCATAGCTTGCATTCTAAATTCTTCTGTTTTGCACATTTATCTGAATATTTCCCTATAAGAGAACACTTGTCATGATTCACCATTGTAAGCCACCCAGAATTTGTACAAGTAGGCGACTGTAGCAATGGAAATGATAAATGAATAGTTTTTATATATTCTATTTATAAATAAATAATGAATGAATGATTGAACACATGCTTTGCATGCAGAAATTCTCAGATTCAATCCCTGACATCTCCAAGAAGGATTGAAAAAAATAAATAAATCCAGGTTTGAAACCTTCAAGATCTCTGCCATCATTGAGAACAATATTGGGCTATTTTATTTAATTTTATCTTAAACATTTTATTTAAAGCAGCAATCCATATTCATATTTTCAGAATTAATAAAAGAACAGCCCTGTTTAATCTGTCTGGGGCCCATCTTAGTGGCCATGCAGATGTAATTGGTGGGGGGGGGGGCTCACACTGGGGGAGACACAGCCTTCTGCTGCTGTTGCTTTCCTGAAACCTGGAGGTAACACTGAGCTTTTTAGACTAATAGCCAGTGATAGACTGACCTCCATGAATGTAATAAATATATGAAAATGTATTAAATGTTAGGTTGACCTATTGCTATTATCTTCTAATCCCCTTTCTTTAAATGCAAGTCTTAATGGCCTCCTAAGTGTAACCTTATTCTGTCTCCCAGTCAGTAATTACATTTTGCTAACATATTCATCTGGGATCTACTACAGCAATATCATATAGAATAATTATGTGTGTGTGTGTGTGTGTGCTATTGTAGTGTGGTGCACTGATACTTAATGTTGTATATGGTAGATTTTTATTGTTTTCATAGCAGCATTTCTATTGGTTAAAACCAACTGCTGTTGAATGATTTCAGACCTCCCACATTCAGTTTTATTTATATTGGGTATGTATATGCCACATCTTCCTCACAGCCCTTGACAAATGTTAAATTGCATTGGATTAAGCCAATCATCCACGGACCAAGCTGTGTTACCTGTGACTACTGGTCTGTGTTCCACTAGTGCTGGTCCTTCTAATCTCTGGCTAACTAGGTCAGCACAACACATTCTGTTCCGGTGTTGAGCATGCTGAAAGCACGATATTATATTTATTACGCACACACACATTGACTGAATGTGCCCGTTTTTAAAAGATAAGGCTACAGAGGTTAATGTAACTGGCTGCTAGTAATGATGTACAGTATATAAATGCAACGGCACACACTATTGTTAGTATCTCGTGAAATCCTTTCATTGTTTCCTTAGAAATAGGGACGGTGGGCCTAATTTAGTGGGAGGTATCTGTGTGCGCATCTGTGCATCCTGCTAAGGACACAGCAGTACCTACCTGCAGAAATGCGGCAAAATGAGCCCCACAAAACCAAGCAAAGGGAGGGCTGATCTAAAAAAACCTGAACCTGCGTCCTTGAAGCAAAGGCATTTAAACCTGATTTCCAAAACTCCACAGAAGGTTTGGCTGAGCACTCTGCAAGATTGCCTTTGAATGTTCCGATTCATGAGGAATGCTTTACTTGGTAATACTCACCAGCAGGTTTGTTTGTTTCAAATGGGCATTGCTCAACAATTATGCCAGTACCTTTTACTGCTGTGCTCCCGGATGCTGCGGGATGGCTCAGTTGATTATTCAGCATCAAATGATGTTTCTGTAAAATAAGGGGGTCTGAGGAGTTCATGCTCTGCCTCAACATATTCAGAAGTACCTTACTGCTCTCAGTTTTCTTCTTCAAGGGGCCATATATCTTCCACCAAAGGGCGGGGGGGGGGGAGGGAGGGATATGACAATGCACAGAATTATAGCCACATTATCTTCATTGAAATGAAAGACCAGCATAGCTTTGAATAAAATATATTTAAAAATAGCAGAAGCATTCCAAATAAGGCCAGGTCCTGCCTGTTCCCTTACAGCTTTGGGAGAAAGAGTCCAAAGTATCACTCCAATACAAGTAGCATAGCAATGCTCATAGCACAGCTCAAGAATAGTCAGCCACTTTTACTGTAACCATCTCTAAAGTCATTTTGACAGAGTTGCAGATTCAAAGGCGATGGTTCCAAGAATCAAAAGCATGTTGGTGCCCTCCAAGTGGCTCTCAATTTTTCCTTCATTTGAAGCCCTACAATGAAAGCTTTTGCGGACTGCCACGTAAGCCAGAGATCAGCCATGTGGTGCCTGCACTCAACAAGGCATGTGACCTCCCCACACACAGTGTCCATGGGATCCCTAAATCAAATAAAAATTAGTTTTAATCTTAAAATAAAAGGCCGAAATAAAGAACGTCAAAATCTCAGGTGATTGTCAGCAAGAACACAACCCTTTCATAAGGTTTTGTAATCTCACTGGATTTGGGCTGTGTGTATATATTTGTGTGTGCCCCTTACAGCCCATCCTGGAGGAACCCTGTGGGCAAACAGTGGTCCCTGGACCACAGATTGGGAAACACTGATGGTTCCACAATCCCTTGCCACTGTTCATGTTGACTCAGGTTGATGGTGATTACAACTGAATACATTTAGGGGGCACCAGATGCCTACAACTGATCAAGATAAATCAAAGTCCATAAGATATACCCACTCCATTGTCTATCTCTGGCAGAAGACTGTTTCGGAAGTGTTACATCAAGCCCATTTTGAATGTCAGCTCTTTTGAAAGCAGCAGACTGTTTCTCTGCTGCAGAGCTTTCTATCAAGCAGGAAGGGTCACAAAACAGAGAATAAAATGACAAACACTAAACTATTCACTCTAGAAGCTCTAAGATTAAGATCGGAAGCATGAAGTCAAAGCTTCACGTAAAGAAGGCAATGCACAGAGGGCTTCATTATGAAGCTAAATAGCCATCACTCCAATCTAGTATTGAAGTTTTCTTTATGCAAAACAAACAAAACAAAAAGTCCATAAATAAAATCATCTTCAGAGCAAAGAGTACTTTGCTACACACATAAATATATATATATATATATATATATATTTTCCAACTGCCCCAGAATGACTTCACTCCCTCCTAACACTGTGTCCTGTTCTTTTGACCATTCCTTTTGCTGTTCACCAGGAACAGAATGGGAGCAGGATGCTTTTTTTTTTTTAAGTGCTTTTGTAAAGGGTGTTCTTTGGCTCAATCATTGGCTGGAGAATGGAGGGTATCCCAGATGCTGCTTTTTATAAATCTCTGCTGCTGCAGCCCAAAACACACAATTCTTTTGTGCAACTATCATCTTTGGACAAACTTTTTAAACTTGCTCAGCAGAGGTTAAAGTGGGAAGAGTACACATAAGGAACAACTCTTCTTTCAACTCCACTTTAAGCTATTTAAAAACATCTGTTTATTCTGCCCATAAAGTACTTCCATTTTTCCTCTATTCGAAACCTCTCTCCATGAATGTGAAGCTTAAAAGCTAGGCTGGCAACAACGGTCTGGTAACCTAATGGAGCGCAAACGAGAGAAAGAAAAACTAGAGAAAGAGATTGGAGGCAGACCGTGGAGGTGTAGTGTCCTTATGCAGATTTCCCTTCCTGCTGGGTCATTGGATGTGGCTCCTTCCGGGAAACATCTTGCCATTAGGGGGCACTGTGTGCAGGCAGTAAGGCAGCCTTTGGATGTAAAGGTGGGCAAACTAGCAAGCAAGTTTCAAACTGAAGGAGGGGGAAGCAAATAGAGGAGTAGAAGTGAACAATGTTGATAAGGGAGAGGAAGATCCAGCTAGCCTTTCTTTCTGGCCACTTGGTCAGAAAAATCACAGGAGGGTTGGGGGTGGGGGGAATACATACTTCGTTGTCTGAACTTTGTCTCACGTCTCCTTCTAATTCCTTATTCATTAGGCTGCTTTCAGGTGGTATTGCCAGATCCCAAACTCATCATCAGAATTATAGCTCTTTTGAGAAACAACAACTTACTCCAGTATAGTTGCTCCTTATCTAACTTAAAATGTACTATGTTTTTTTTCCACGTTCTGGGATCTTGAAGTGTCAAAACTGCCCATGTTGGGATTTGGCAACCTGAACCAGAGCCCTCCAGCTACCAATAGTGCATAACGCTGTGCTGCTTCTTCTTTTCCAGCATGAAGGCCGTGGAATTCAAAAAATCAGAAGTCTTTGTTTGAGTCTTCCACTGGTACAGTAAGGCTCAGTTCCAGCCTGAGCCTGGCTGGACTGAATAGTCTGTTCCCAGGCACTGGATATCCATACTCCCAACATAGCCCAATGCATTCTCCAAATACTGAAGGGTTAGGCCATTTCCAAATGCCATATTGTCTTCCGGATTTGCATTCGGAGGAGCAGAGCAACTACAGCATGCCTTAGCTTCACGGATCAAGCTGGGGGCCTTGGTGATCCAAAGTAATTGGGAAGATCTGTCAGCTCACCAGCCACCAGCAGAGAACTCGGCATGCTCTATCATTCCAGGAATTTGTGAATGTCCCCATTCAGCTGATACTGGGGGCCCATAGCATCTTCACTCAGCAGTGGGCAGTGAGCTGCCCCACACTGGCAAGTATGGATCATCATGACATTCTTGGTAAAAGTGCTTCCATCAGAACAACGGAAGGGTACGTTTAGCGTACGAGTACGCAGGGGTACACAGCAGCGGCCATCCAGGCAGGCCCCACAGAAATTTGGCTGGTAACGGCGTGGGCTCTTGCAACCAGCATAACTGAATCTCACTGGCTCTTGCACTTTGTGTGTCCTCAGACAATTCTTGCCTTTCTAAAAAAAATGGAAAGGAAAGCCTTTAATGCTACACATATAGTCGTCCCTGGGCCCCAGGGTGCTATGAATTAGTACAGCTTTCCTCAGTGTGGTGTACTGGGACAACCCGGCCTAAACGTCCCACTAGCATGGGCAGTAGAATTCTGGAGTTGTTGTCCCAAATATCCCTGGAGAAGATCAAGCCATAGAACACTTAATTAGGGTGACCAAAGCGAGAACCACAGATCAGCATGTAGTTAGGGAACGCTGACTCCTTTCCATACATTAGACACCTCATCCCTTACCCAGAATCTCTCCAATACCTGGCTGCAAGAAACCCACACTTGTTTATTTCGTAATACCTACGCGCCCATTCTGATTTCCAGAAACTGGGCTCTAACTGTAAGCCTCTCTTCCCCGTTTGGACTGCGGCTCCTGTCAGCTCCACACAGCATGGTCTGTGGTTAGGCTCAATGGGGAAGGCTGCCGTAACCAACATTCTTTGGGTTCTGCAATCTCACCTTCAGCTTCAAAAAATCAGGCTGCCCACAGGGCCTGATCTGACACAACCGGGTTTCTTTGATCAGCTTGCATTGGGGATTGTTGCTGTTGATGCGGGTGGAGATGCCAAAACCGCAGCTGTTAGAGCACGGTGACCAGTGTGTGGTCTGAGCCAAGCATTTGTGCTCCTGCTTTGTAACCTGATCCCGGAAGAATGGTCTCCACCCTGGGGAGAGAGGGAAAGCCTCATTACTTCACTGTCCCAAGGACCCCCAGGGTGTGATGAGCAAAACCACATCCCAGCAACTGCACATGACTGCAAGCAACAAGATGCTGTTGATGGACCAGCAGTGGGCAGCCATTAGCGCGCCGCTGGTGCGTGGCTCAGAGGCCGGGCACTTTCTGAAACAGAGCGTTGAATTATTTAGATGCTCAGATTTATCCAGCAATGCTCTTCTTATGCTGAGAAGAGCCTCTGTGGCAGTCCTGCTATTCAAAATGGGAATTGCATGAAGTGGTCAAAGCAAACCATGTACCATGGAGGAAATATAGAAAAGATGGTTATAGCAGGGAAAACCAAAGGAAGAGGAAGAAAGAGAATAAATATGAGCTGTGAGGTTTAGATACCAACTTTGCTGTGTTTGAAACTTTGGTGACTGAGCAATGTATCAAGTCAGCAGGGCCCACCTGGTATCTGCAGAACACGCCTTCCTCTCCCTCACCCGTGTAAGGTTAAGATCATCTGAGGACATTCCTTGCCTCCATTTTGCCATGGAAAGTTAAACAAGAGGCAGGGCTGTCTCTCACAGCCATGTGGTTTCCTCCTGTCCTTGAAGCTCTATTGACATAAATTGTGCTGCCCTACCACCTATCTTTACCATGCCTCGGCAACAAGGATGGGCAGTGTTGCTGCCCTCACACAACTTTTAACGCAGGGTAGTTTCAGGGCAGTGATTGGTGGATTCCTTGCCAGCCTTTCCAGAAGGAAAACTGGCCACCAATCAATATCCTGAACATGTGGCTAGGTGGGGCTGATAAATCAAGCCTTAATTTTTATCATTTACTGTACTACGTGCTTCTTCTGACAGACCTGTCAAACTTGCCAGAGATCCACAATCCTCTGAAAAACCTGCAATGATCCAAATAGCCTCTAGATGGCAGCATCTATAAAACCATTTCATAGTCCTGTCATAGAAAATATATCTACCTCAAACAATCTGTGCCCTCTTCACCCAAAAAGTCTGCCAGAGAGATCAGAAGAGCTCACTGGACATGCAGACACCTGAACCAGAAAGATCTCAATGCTACCATTTAACAATATAACAATATATGCTACCAATTGTTAGATTGTTTGTCTCTAGATCTTCTTTTTTTATTTTCTTCCTCTGAAGCCAATTTCCCCTGCATATCATTTTTGATCAGGCAAAGCACCTTTTCTCCCTCCCACCTCCCATTCCTTGAGGGCATGTTTGTCTCTTAGCCTTTTCCTATTTTACAATCTTCCCAGCACACACACACAACACACACACACACACACACAGAGTACATTCATACCAAATAGCAAGATCCCTGGCTGACAGATCTATCAGTCTCCTGGGAGTCTGATATTCCAATATAAAGATAAAAAGACCAGGTTGCAGCCAAATACTCATGGAGGCACAGTGCCCAACAACTGGATGGGGAGAGGTGTTCCTGCAGCAGACTTGCTGGGCCAATTGGAATTGAGCAGAGAGTGTCCCTGACCATGTCATCCCCAGGCAAGTCTGCATGGGAAGTTTTGCTTTGGGAGAGGAAACTCTACTTCCAAACTGAACAACAAAGGGTGGGTCTGGGCTGCCTCAGTAGTGGGCTGGGGATGAGATGGAGGCAATGCCAAGAGGACATGTCCCACAAATACAGTCAACCATCTTTGTGCTGTGGCAAGCAGGATGTGAGAATGAACCCACAGAATTATCTTACAATCCCCTTGCAATCATCTGAGAACTTGAGGAGTACAGTTGCCCTATGGAAATCAGGTGCAAACACCTCACATGGATGCAGTGCTTTCTGACCTCACCCTCACTCATGTTTAGTAGAAATAGCAGCTGGAAACCAAAGCAAATGCAAATGAAGAATCACATTTCGTGACCTCGAGGAGCATCAGATTTAGATCACCGAAGGGCAACAGGCTACTGCCATTCTTACCCTTATTTTTGTTTAGTGTCCCCACCCTACTTAGAATCAGCTCCCAGCACAGGGCTAGCTTTTCATCTCTTGCTGTTGGAACAAAACTGTTTTTAAGCTCAGCTGGTTATATTCTATGCACATCTTCTCAAAGCACAAATTTTTTGAAAGTGCACAGATACAACAAAAACAGAGGAATCGCAAGACTCAGCCGCAACCAGAAAATTTAATGGACAAGTTTAGGAGGCCGCCTTTGGCCAAAACCTGGCAGCAGGAATCCTTATACTAATTTCACATTCAGTCACATTATCATTACATTGCTGTGGTTTTCCATGTATCACCCCTGAAAACCTAAATCTGAGTAAGACATAGGCCTAAAAAGTCCTACTACAGTTAGACATTATGAATTAGGTATCCCCAAAAACTACTATAAGAAAAGTAAGCTTGTTCTGAAGCAGTAACACCATGCAAATAGCCTGTGACATTCCAGCCTTAAAAAGTTGATGACTAATGGATATTCTGGTTAGGTACACTGCACTGGTTGTTCCTTCAAGAGAATATCCCTGACAGATGCAACTTTGTGGCTTATAGCTACCCCTCTCTAGATCTTTGAAACAATTATAAATTGCAAAGTCCTCTCTCCCTATGATTCCTTTCCAACTTTACCGAGATTAATATTTCTTTCAGTTGAACACTAGAAGTGCTTAGAGCCCCTAACTGAACTCACCCACTTATACTGGTGGGGCTTGAATTACACCCTACACTTTGCCAAGTCTCTCCCTTCTGCTCACTCACCTGGCAGGTTTTTCCAGTGCCCACCTTTGCCCACATGGATGAGTTCATTGCTACTGGCATCTCCATTTAAGTTGTACTCAAAGGTGACACCTCCATACTTCTTGGGTCCTTTACTACAAACAAACTTCTTGCAGCATTGACCAGGTACTTTAAGGAGCCGGGGACTGGGACAGCCTAGTGAGGCCAGAGGCAGCTCCAGTGGGCAGAGTGGCTGGCAACCCACCGCCCCATCAAGGCAAGTGCACTGATGTTTGCAGCTAGGCTGAAAATTCTCTCCATTTTGGTAGATACGGCCGTTGTATTCGCAGGTCCGACCTTCTTGCTTTGCTAAGGAAGGGAAAAAAAAATGTCATTCCAATTTACTAGTTGTGTGTTTAAAGGCATAATCATATATAACTTACACATTTATAAGAAAGGATCCTGCTAGAAGCTACAGATCATATGAGCTACAAGGTATAGTGTCGGGGCAAACTACCACTATCATGCCACCCAAGATCCCTTACCAGATAGTTTTTTATTAATCAATTTTCAAACAAGCATACATAAGGTCCTTTGAAATAACTGCAAAAGGAAGTCTTAATCATTCTGAACTTCAGCACAAAATCCTCCCAGCCTATATCTAATTAGGATTTGACCTTTATGGTAACCAAAGAGCACTGATTGCACAACAGATCTCAAAAAATACCAAGGTATTGAGAAGACTTCAAGGTCACTTCCCACTGGTCTGCTCTAATATACAACTTCGGTTCAAGCTGGGAGTGGTCCTCATCAAAACATAACCCAAAGCCTCAGAGTTAGATTATGCAGAAGTGAAAAACTCAGCAAGCCCATTGGCTACCAGCATCAGAAGTGAGAGAAAAATATTTATCTGGAGAACCGGGTTTTTAGGGGCCATGTCAACAAGAGGCGAGTGTTCTGAGCTTTAAATAGACATGTGAAAACAGGATGTGAAAAGCACACATAGGCTAGGATCAGGTTGCAGTGGCTTGGGACAGGGCTGCAGGGCCTTCTGCTAGAGGGTCTGGCAAGAAGAATTCTAGCATAAAAGGATGTCTTCTCCTTCTTACTCTGCAACTATTTGTCTTCTTTTTACTTGTTCTTTATGTGCTTATAAGCTTTCACTTATTCGTTATATATTTTTCCATTGTGTGTATCAACTTATGGGCTTCCCTAAATTATCTAGATCACCTGGAGGACACAGTTATTAAAGCAAGTCTGCTCATACGTGTACATCCTAGCTACGGAAATACCTTGTGACAAAATTTCATCGGCTCTGCCTGCTAAGGAGCAAACCTCCTTCAGTTATTTCATCTGGTTTTCTGAGTGCATTCTTTCTCACTTCCATTTTCACTTCTGCATGCTTATCAACCAAAAATGTCTCTTATCTCAGATCTCTGGATTTACATCATTGCCCCCATCTCTTTGTCTACTTCTCTACTATTGAACACAGAAGTTACTAGGCGCTATCAAGGTGCCATACTTGCCAGCAATCTGGAAGAAGCTGGGATAAGACACTGTGTTTTTGAAACTTGCACCAGTTATCTGCATCAGCTCTGAATGGTCTCCCTATCTTCAATAACTCCCCTAACTTCTCTGAAAAATACCACTGGGGTATGGAGACCAGTTCAACTCTGATTTATATGCCAATGACCCAGATGAACAAAACTGCCTTCTGTTAAACCACTGGACCATCTAGCCAAAACTGTCTACACAGACTGACGGGCAGTGGTTCTCCAAGCCTTCTGCCAGTGGCCCACCCTACTGGAGACAGTGTATCAGCTACCTCCTGTGACCTTTTGCATGCAAAGATTGTGCCCTACCAAATCTGCCACAAAACAATGAATGACTGCATCTTTCTAGGGCAGGTGGATCTGGAACCATTCCCTGCTTCCCATATAAAATGCTGCTGCCTTGTGAAGCTAATATGGCAATTTATCTGCTGTTCAGTACCTCAACCACTTTTCAGTGCTTCATCACCTGGGAACTTCACTGGGGTGAATACAATGTTATGAACCAGAATCATTTATAGCTTCACTGCAAATTCTTAATTATTGACATATTGTAATAGGACAAACATGCAGAAGTCCCTTTATAAACGCTTACAAAATTGTTTTAAAGGAGGAATTTGATGTTTTTTTTAATTTGCTAAAAATAACCCACTGATACTTCTCTCCATTTTCAGCAGTAGACTTCTAGAAATACAACAGTGGAACTCCAACCTTGCATCATTCAGACATGCTTTGGGATGACAACTTCCAGACCCCTCTTCAAGCATGGCACTGTCCATGATGGCTGGGAACGGAGGAAACTGTAATCCATCCCATCTAGAGGCACCAGATTAGGAAGGGCTCCTCCAGCTCCGGTTATATGCTTGCTAAGGACATAGCATTGTAGAGACTCTGCACCTCTTACCCCAACAGATGCCCCGATTCGCTAAGGGGTCAGCCCCAAAATTGCACTCCAGGCCTTTATGAGGATCGCAGGGCGACAACTTGTCACAGTCCTCGTTGAGCTGGCGGGCGCACACTTGGCAGCAGCCACAATCGTCCAAAACCAAGCTGACGCCGGGGGGGCAGCGAAGGGGTCTCGTGGCGCAGCGGCATGGGGAAGGGCAGCGGCACGCGACCTGCACAAGAGAGACAGCGGCCCGGAACGGCAGTTCTTTCGGCCGCCCTCGGGGAAGCCGTCCAACTAACCAACCACCAACCTCCAGTTCGGAACAGAAGCACGAAGCCCCTTCCTGTGCTTGACTCTTCAGGAGCGAATGGTTTCGCCTTTCCGCCCGTTGCTTCTCCCCCCCCCCCACACACTTTAAAGGCGACACCGAAATGGTTTCCTAGATGGCGCTGCGTGCCGTGCAGACCTGGCATTCTCTCCCCACCGCCTCCAACCGTCCCAAGCTCTCCATCCCACCGACCTCGCAGGAATAAAATTCCTGAGACGATCAGAGAGTCCGCCGCGGAGACCCCGGAGGCCAAGCGACCAGCAGCTATGGGTGGGAATCGCTAGAGCCGGAAAATGAAACCGCTCCGAACCCTCGAGGGGGCGGTTCTATTCCTGAACTTGCCCGGCCTGGAGCTGCCGGATTTAGACAGGCGGCAAGGTTTGGCCGGGTCCCCTCCTGGGGTATTACGAAGCATCCAGAAAGTGCCCGGACGCCAAGCCGAATTCGGTGGCCAGATGAAGCCGGAACACGAATAGACGTACAGCCATCCCGTCACCTGGTTGTAACCCTAACCCTAATCCCCCGGCTGGGAAAGTCAGCGCTGGGGGCTAAGCAGGCTAGAAGCTGCTATTGGGAGTTCGGGGAGAATTTGATCCAACTCCATCATGGTTTCTGCTGATTGACGGCAAGTCACTGCTTGCTGTCATGTTGTCAATAACGTCGCACCCCCAATTCACTTATCGAAGCAGAGGAAAAAGGGCTCGTCTAGCTAGGACTACTCACCAGAGAGAAACACAGCAGGAAAGCAACGCGGGTCAGGGCAGCCAGTCTCATTACCGTTCGATGAGAAAAGACGCTAGGAAGGGGGGCGACTATTGCTGAAGGAGAGAAACAAAAACACCAGGGAAGCGAACTCCCGAGGGATCGGGATGAGACAGAATTGAGAGTTGCTCCAAAATTGTCTCCCGGATTCCTTGTCTCAAGACAGTGGCACACCCGCTTTTGCGCAACTTTCAGTACCTACAAAGCTATTCCGTTCTTTCTGTATTTATATTTTCCCCGGGTCCCTCCCACCTACCGGGCTGGGAGCCAATAGGAACCTCCTGTCGGCCAATGGCAACGGTGGCGCACTTCCAAACATTCCAGGGGAGGGACTTTGGAAAGGTAGGAGGGGCCGCATGAATAGAGTCATTCATAAAATTAGAAGGCCAGTGCATTCCGAGGCGATGTGAGCTTAGCCTCGCGCGGGGCAGGATGTTCCGCTAGCAGAGAAGCGCTTTTTATGCAGACTGTTGGATAAGGTTCTTACTCCCATGGGGCACATCGCTGCATAGGCAACCCAGTGTGAGGAGCAGCCACAAACATTCCTGACATGCAAAAAAACAAATTAGGCAGAAGAAAAACATCATGGAAGAAGGAAAATAAACGGAAGGAGGCCAATATTCCCTTTACCAGAGCGAACCTCTGTTCTGACTCGAAGGTAGATCAAAGGCTCACGGAACCGGGGACATCAAATGCTTGAGATTACTATGGAGAATCCGAATGTGACTACGCCTGTGATATTCTTTGCAGTTTTTGTGAGAGTGCACAAGTCTGAAGTCAGACTGAATTTATACTACTGAATCTGGCTTGATCTTATGCTGTTAATACTAAATGCACGTAGACGGTATCAGAGAGAATGAAGGCCAACATCGCTAAACCGCAGTTGTTAGGAAGAGGAGAGGATTGGCATCTATTCTGCCCTCAGCTCTTTGGAGGGAGGAGGGGAGAAATAATATCGTGAGAGTTACCTGGATGCTGTGGTTCAATTTATCTACTTTCATTTTTTATGAAGCCACATGACGATCTCGGGGGCCCTGTCTCAAATGTTCCCCATGTGCTGAGGGGTGAAGGGCCTTCCAGTGGTTACCCCCTCCCTGCTCACCTTTGGAATTCTGAAATATGGTCTGTTGATCAGGGTTATCTTTGCTGTTTTCATGTCTGTTGTTTAACAACAGACAGAATTGTTTTGTTCTTTATTGCATTTGTGTGTGTATATATATAGCTCTTTTATTGTACGTTACCTAAGATGCTTGATTGTAAGATGACTAATAAGTCTCTAAACTAAAAAAATAAAACCATAAACTAATTTAAAAGCAACCTTTGCCACATCCATAGAAGGTATAATGAGTTTACTACAACAATTTCTCAGAAGGAAATAAAGGAAGACACAATATTCCATTACCTGCAAACCTTTAAAAAAAATTGTTTAAAAAAAACTTAGATTTATTGGTTATACAGAGTAGCTGACTGGGCGAACAATTGGCACAGTCATGAGAGTTATTCCTAGCTCCAATCATCTCACAATACAATTTTCCCCCATCCACCCACCCATATTGACCTGTCTTTCCATATACCCAGAAAGGGGTATCCATTAATATCTTTGCAAAGGGCAGGCTAGAATTAGAATGACAAAAGTGCCTGCCCTCAGGACCTCAGCTGAGCCCTGCAGAGGCCTGGGTTGGGTGGGTCTGAATTTTGTCCTTTTGTGAGCTAGGTCCAGTCCTTTCTCAACCAAAGATGGGTCCTGCTTCCAAGTATCACAACAGCACAAAGACTGTGCCAATGCTGAGCCTCTCTGTTAGCTGAATGCTGGACTGAGGGTGGATATGATAGCATTCTTCAAATAGCTGAAAGAGTGTTGCAAAGAAGGTCAAGACCTCTGATCTATCATTCCAGAATGGAGGACATGGAAGAATGGCTTTAAGTTAAGCTACAGGAAGGCAGAATCCAACTGAATGTTAGAAAAAGCTTCCTAACTGTAAGAGCAGTTGAACAGGGGAAGCAATTAGCCAGAGAAGTAGAAATCCTCACTCCCCTACAAGTAGAGGCTGCACAGCCATTGGGTTTGCTGTAATTTGGATCCTTGCTTGAGCAAGGGTAGGGCTTGATGGCCCCTTTGAACTCTATGATTCTGTGCAGGGAGCCCAATCTTTCCCTAAAGCTTTGGGGACTGGTTTAAACATGTATGTTGTATAATTCCTTGTCACTTGATGACTCAATGCTAAATGGTGCATAATGAAATGTATTAGTTTACTTACACTAAGAAGCATATTTTTGTTATCTTGCAACAAATGTTTGGTGCTTACAAGTATTGTTTCCTCCTCTGACTTCTTATAATCTATGCACAGCTGAGCAACTGTTGCCTAATCTTCTGTAACATGCTAAACCAACATCTCACAAACATGCAGGTTAGCAAAACAACATGATGTTAGAATCCTACAAATCACTTTCAGCTTGGCTCACACTGCTTATGTCTTTCAAAGAAAAAGAAGAGACTATTATAACATGCACCTGAGAAGACAAAAAGAAGACCATCAGAAATCCAGCACTGCCTAGTTTGGACAGCTCCTCCCAGCTGCCATGCCTGTTGTGTTGGGCAAATTATAATAGTGAGGGTTAATGGAGGTGGGTAGACTCTGCCTTGTGCCACACCTGTGGAACTGAAATGGTTTCTAAAGTCTGAAGAGATTCTGTTTCATAGTATGTCTCAAATTCTGTTCTGGATAAGCAAGTTGCAAAAGCCATTTCAAGCTAAAATAAATGTATACAAATGTATATGTTCTATGGATCATACTTTTTTCCTGACCTTCTGTTCCTAGACATTTCTGCCAGGCTACTCTGATTTCATGGAATTACCCTGCATCCACTTAAGGAGCAAGCTCCAAGGCAACTCTCTGGGGCATATTTATTTATTTTATAAATTTATTCACTGCCCATCTCTCCCCTACAAAGAGGGGAGAGCATGGACATGCTCTCCCTTGCCTGAACTTTCACAAGCATTGCCTTTTGCCTGCAGTAATTTATCCTATTAAATACTCTTCCTTTCCTGACAACTTTGATTTTGCCCCAGGATACTCTTTGTTTCTGCTTTTCTTGGGTCCCCCAGCCCTTGGAACAGGGCTTTGCAGAATTGACCTTCTTTTATCAAACATATGCCTTCTTCTTACATTTCTAGGATAAAGGAGGTTGACTTTGTAGACAGAATTTTCAGTATTTCATTTTTTAACATGTTTGCATTCCAAGTGATAAAAGGTCTTCTGCTAATAAACCTGTCATTCCCAATTCTATACGCTAGCCTACAGCTTGAATTTAATGGGAGTTTACTCTTGGGCAAGTGAGATAAGATTGACACCTCTGAATGGAAATTATTTTTATCCTGAGCTCAATGATTCACTGTATTAATACGGGTGAATAATATATCTTTTGGTTTTTATATATGGAATATTTGTTGAGGGTGAAAAGAAAAGTGTCAATGTCTAAAAATTAATTATTTGTTAAAACTCATCAGAGGGACATGGAGGAGTCGATGGTCCTTTCTGTGAATGTTTGAGTTGTATGCAGAACTGGCCAAAAGGTGAGCACAGTTGCTAAGAACTTCCTGCTTGACTTCTTGGATTTGTCCTAAGCTTTCCAGTTTAAAAAAGCATCTCCTTGATCAGGCAGTGGAAAGAAACCTAACAGTAATACCCAATGGATATTTCTGAAAGACTTACGTAAGTATCTTTCAGAAACAGTTAATTAAACTTCCTGTTGCATCATGAACATGAAGATTCCTGAAGAGATTATCCTGCAATGATTTTGATAACTCACTCCCACACTGGCAAATATTTGCATTTGCCTTTCCATCGGCTCTGGATATATATGTTTAATGTTTTACTAAATGGTCTGATGTTGCTCTGGGAGAAAGAGAAAACATCTGCCCCCGTTATGCATTAGGTTAAAATGACTTCTCCAGTATTTGCATGGGAAAAGAATTAAATTTATAAAACATAAAATGCAGTACCTTTGGAGAGTAGAGAGGATAATCATTTCAGAAAGAGGTGAGAAGGCATTTTGGTATCATTTATGATATCACTGTACATCCCTTATAGCCAGATGATGCATTCTTCAGTTGTTATACCATGAGTGATGCTAATGGAAGTTGAAAAGCCTCTGGAAAACCAGATGGACGAGTGGGTTCCAAAGAGCCTTCCACAGGCCTTACAACTGGTATAGATATAAGAGTAATCCTAAATGGAACTGAGAGCCAGTTTGGTCTAGTGGTTAAGACAATGGGCAGACCATGACTTCTAGTCCCACCTTAGGCATGAAAGCCTGTTGGGTGACCTTGGGCAAGTCACTCTCTCTCAGTCCTAGGAAGAAGGCAAGAGCAAACCACTTCTGAAATCTTGCCAGGAAAACTGCAGGGACTAGTCCAGGTAGTCACTGAGGATCGGACATGATTGAACAGCAAGAAGGAGAAGGAGAAGGAGAAGGAGAAGGAGAAGGAGAAGGAGAAGGAGAAGGAGAAGGAGAGGAGGAGGAGGTAGAGGAGGAGGAGGAAGCAGCAGCAGCAGCAGCAGCAGCAGCAGCGGAATTAAGGGAATCCTTGATTCTAAACTGCAAACTGCAGTGGCTTAAGCACTGGGAAGACGGATCACCAAATAGCTTGAGAAATGATGTCTGGATCTTCAGGTACAGATTGGAGTTGTGAGGACTTTGGGTTTTCCTGATAACAGCGATTGGCCATGGTAAACAGCAAGAGTGGGAGAACCTTCGGGGTGATGATTTGGAGACCTTAACTGACACCAGAAGTAGGAATCCTTACAAGGGGAAGGCTTCCTCCACTGTCGGAAGGAAGAAATAGCAATGCCCTTCCCATTGTTATTTACCAAATAAAAGTGTTTTTAAAAATAGTCTAGACATTTTGATTCATTTTTACCATTCTGTATATTTTGAATTCTCCGTATTTAATTACTTTTTAGCTGCTTATTGATTCTTTAATATTTATTATTATTTTACAAATGCAATAGATGCTCATCTAACGACTGACTTTTAATATACTAGGATACAATTCACACTGGCACTAAGCTCAGATTAGCTGTTACACCTTTGATTAATATTTATCTTTAAGAAGGTAAACATCTAGCTCATCCAAACACAGCAATACCTAGAAATACCCAAATGCTGATCTATCCCATTCTTATTTATCATGGCCTTAGACTTCCAATATCACTGTCCATAATTCTAATGAAGATTACCTATACAGCTCAAATGACCTGCCAAGCCTTGGAGTAAAGTTTCTGAATAGGTCAAGGAAAAGAAGTAAGGAAGAAAAATAAATAATATGTAGTTCAGGCACATAAGAAAGCTAAAGAGCAAGGGAAATACCTCTTTCCACCATATATGCAAACCTTAATCCTAGAGCAGGGATGAGCAACCTGAGCCTCTACAGCTGTAGGTGGGAATCCGTTCCTTTCTTTTTTTCTTGCAGCCCAGTAGCTTCCTCTAACCATGAATGCTGAAAATCAAAAGCACAAATTCCTGCCAGTCTCAAGTGGGAAATGCATTCAAATAATAATGGGAGCCTCAAAAGAAGTTTTTGTATAATTTTTTTAAAGCAAGAAACCCCAAATTCCTTCCCAGCCCAAGAAAAAAGCAACATCTCATCCCATTCAGGTTTATGAGCTGGCCTTTCCTGCTTTTTCATTGCTGTCTCAGACACAGTGGGCCTCCCCACAACCATTCCACGCACCAGATGTTAACTGCAGCTACCCTTCCTATGCAGCACAACCTTTCCCTTGGCCTCGGGCACACACAACTCAGTTATGATGAGATATTCCATCCCCTAGCCTAGAGCTTCCTGGGTATGCCCAGAACATTATACTATAAATACATCTTGTGATTTACTTGTGTGCAGTTCTCTAACTTCTTTAAGATCTTATTCTACCCCCGATCACTCAGACTCAGAGAATGTATGCCCTAACCAATTGTTCTGTTTTCTGTTTCCAGTCGGATGTTGGCTATTGCTACGGTATGCTGGGCGTTAGGCAACAAGGAAATGTTGGGTTATCTGCCTCTGCAAAGTGAACAAGTCAAAAAATATCGTAGGGGTGGAGGCAGGGGGAGACTGGGAAATGGGAGAGAGAGGGTTAGAGCTCTGAGAGAATCCTGCTTACTGCTGGGAACAGGTAAGGCCAGAATTCTCCTGCCAATGCATATCTATGAGTGCAAACAGAAGGTTCGCAGAGAAACACCCCTCACCCATAAGTCCCCTCCACTCCATCCCAGAGAATGCCACATCTAGGCTGCATGCTTTCAGCTTGGAGAGCAGAGACCTATTCCTGGATCTGAATTCTGTGGAATGGTGCAATCCTTTTTTTGCTGCCTCCCTGAAAAATGATCAGCTATATGCTGGGAGGCCACCCAAAGCTTCCTTCTCACTGCTCACACATTCATGTATCCATCAGCCCGTGTGTGCTATAGATTCCTGGGATGCTTGTGGAACCTTTGGGCAGTTTTCTCTTGGCAAACCTCCTTGTAGGACAAAGGAGCCTGTGTGCAAGCAACTCTCTTTGCACCAGCCCTGCTGGTCCTTGACACCCCCTCTGTGGAGGGGTGTGTGTGCAGGTACACGTGCATGTACACACCCAAATTCTGTTCTGCAGAATGGAAAGGGCTGCGTGTCACCACTCAGAGTGCTGGACTGTCGGTCCGGAGACCATAGCAAAAGCAGTGGAGGCTAGCTTTGGGGGAGTGGCGCTGCAACAGATGGAAAGCAGCACAAATACCCGGGAGATGAACTGTTTATTCCTGGCTGGGGTAGATGTAGAACCTCGACGGCTGGACTGTGTAACAGGAGGCTGCAGCGGAAGGGACTGCAAGGCGAAAGCTATTACCCAGCCATAGCCAGCAACTCCATGAAGTGGAATGGCGCTATTTTTCCCCTTTCCAGTTTTCCATCTGTTAGTTTGAGCTTTCGTTCCAGATACCAAAAAACACTTTAAGGACCAGGACTTGGATGAAGTTGGGAGCTGTGGATCAATTACAGGGAACAACCGAGAAACATGGCAATCCCACACATGGCTGTTCTAAAAGAAGACCCCTTCAGGTCAGGGGGCTCACTTCAGATAAATAGGAATAGGATTGCACCCTTAGTGACATTCTTAACAGAGCTTGTAAACATTGCCCTTTGCCCATTTCTATTTTTTCCCCTGTGGCTTGGGTTTCAATAACTATAGTAAACTAAGGATTCGTGTGTGGAGGTTTCCTACAAACAAGATAAAAATGGAGCATATTGAAAGCGTAGGCCAAGGCTCTCGGCTCTTGTTACAAGCTCCATGGCGTTAAATGGCCCATCAGCAGAGCCAGGCCACCCGATCCCTACCTGCAAAAGCAACTCCGATAAACACGCTGCCTAACAGCGTGGCAAACACTTTTAATAGTGCTGGCCCCCAACACCTTTCTCTTATAGAAATCCTTTATCTCAGTCCATCTGAACTTCAGTTATTAGTCTCTTGATCTGCTCAGATTTGGAGATCTGATTCTCCATCAGGGACTTGCAAGAGACATCACTCTTCTGTAAAAATGGGGGTCTGCAGCCAGCAATTGTGATTTGCAGCAACTGTGATTCTGTGTTACCTATGCAGCCTTTGATGCGGAAGGAGGACTCACCTCTCTGCATGCCACTTAGGATCAGAAGAAGCCAAGAACACTTTTCTCAGCCTGGGAGAAACAGTTCCCCTGAACACACACATGCACACACTGAGAGAGCTCAGCTTGATCATGTCTTGTGGTCTCCACCTTGTGGCTGCTTTGTTTTAGCAATAAAAATGCAATTGAAGGCAAAATAGAAGCCAAACAAAGTAAGTAGAAAGATGACATTTACTTTTGTGAAGTTTTGTGAAGAGTACTACTATAAGAAGAGAATCTAGAGCATCAAATAGGCATTTAGTACAAAAATTAATGGGACTAACTTCTATTTAGGAATTAACTGATTTGCAGCCTTACCTCCTATTGACTGGATTGGTTAGTAATTATGGGAGTTTTAATTCAACACACAAGAGGCAACCAGCTTGGGAAGGCTACTAGATGTATTTACTAAAAATTAAATCAGTTGAATTGAATAGAGTTCACTCACGGATTCTTGGATAGATGTGCACAGTGTGAAGTAAAATTTGGATACAGGATTACAGCCGATGGTAAGTATTGTGAGTTCTCAGGACTGATCAGAGCAGTCATAGCACACAAGGTTTTTCATGTGGATCAGGACAATTTTTCTTTCTTTGTAGCATATAAGGGATAGAAAGACATTGGTTTCTCTGCAAGACTGACTCTGTCAGTCACATAATTATGCAAATGGCATTCAGCTAAGGCATACAGACGTCAGCTCCCCCTCCCTCTTCTGGCATCTGCTTTCCAAAGAGAATGGAATGCAGTGAAGTACTTTATGGCCTAATTGCTCTACGGTTCCAAGGAACTATCTCCCTGCTTGCTTCTGCTAATATGGCAGTGTGCTTATCCTAAGCTGTAGCTACAAGTTTGGCTATTACTAAATTCTCCAGAAAATCCATTAAAGGTTTCAATTAAACTTAGCTGGCCATCTGCCGCAGCTATGCCATCTTGATCTTTTTTCTCATGTCTTCAGATCCTTGTCTCCCTTGGGGTACAGTATCTGTGTTAGGTAGACAGATCCCACGCTGCATCCTTCTCTCTCTGACATAGTAATTCTGCTTCAGTGGTTTTGAATCACCCTGGATCCTGCATCCCTTTGGGAGTCCGAGATTGCCTAATTCCATGTTTGGTTACTAGCTATTTTCCTCCTTCCACATTGTCCAGTTCCAACACTACTAACTTCCTGTCAGTTTCTTGGCCTATTTCAACTTCTCCTCCCTATTGGACACCATGGGTGGAAATTTATTTATTTATTTATTTATATTTATTATTCAAATTTAATTACTGCCCATCTCCCCCAAGAGAGGGACTCTGGGCAGTTTACAATAAATTATTAGATTTATATTACCGGTCCTCTCCCCCAATCCCTTCTCCGGTTTCTCCCAGCTCTTTCCCAGCCTCAGTTATTACTACAGGTAGTTTCTCTGCCTGTGAGATCACCTGGCAGGATAGCAGACGGTATTCGCCTTCTCCATTCTGCAACAGAGGGCATAGCTAGCCTGGAGTAATGGGATATTTTAAAATCCAGGCAGTCTTACACATTTCCTTGGCAAGAGTAAGTCTCCTTGAACTCAGGCATCCTTCTGAACCAACATGTATGCTACAGAGATTGTGGCATGCTTTATTTTTAAACTACCATTTCTCAAAGTACCTCAGCTGCATTTAAACTAATTTTTTTCCTCAGAAATAAAGATCCCAAAGTCCAGAGTCTGCTTTTTCACTGGAAGCTTATGGCAAGCAGGAGTCTGTCTTGCTTCTGTAATGTTGCTTTCAGTTGTTGTGGGACTTAAGGGCAACGGCTAGCTGCATCTTTGACGTTGCTAGGAAAACTGCATGATTATAGTCACTGAGCATTATCTTCAACCTAATGGAGTCTTTACCCTTCCCAAACTAGAAGGTATCCAGAGTGAAGATGTAGACCAGAGAAAGATAGCAAAATCCTTAGGAGAACCCCAAGGTCTGTAGAAGTGCAAAAGACACAAGGCAGGGAAATCCTTTGACTGGGATGGGTGGGGCTTACAGTGGAGTAGCTGGCAGCATGCCAAGCACCTGCCCAACTGCTTCTCCCATAGGGATGAATTGGGGGATCTTTCTTTTTCTGCCTTCTTCCTCCACAACACATTTGATCCAGTTCTCAGTTTTCAGAGAGGTCTCCTGCTGATAGACATACAGAAAGATGCTCAGACAGAATCCTGACCTCTTCATATAATTTCTCTCCAATGTTGCATTGGGATGGACTTTTAAAAAAAAAGCATTCAAACAATGCTAGTAATTTTTAAAAAAATATTACTACACACTGGAAAATCTACATCCATATATTCACCAGCAGGTGGCGAAGATACCTCTCTGTAAGTAGATCTTGATTTCTAAGATTACATCTATGAGCAACATTCAGCAGAGGCTATAGTTAGTATTCAGGCATAGGTAGCAATTGGAGGACTATGGGCAAAGTTAAAAGAGAGAGAGAGATTTGGTTATACTTGATTTGGGACTGAGCCTTAAGATAAATCATATACATAAAATAATTCAAGAGCCTTTCAAAATCAAATGAATACCCTTGTGATAATAAAATACCATTAATGTTCCTGGTAAATTATCAAAGGAGATGCATTGTACAGAAATGTGTAAGTGAAGCACCACCTGATGTTAGTTATTAAACAGAACTGGTTCCTTTGAAATGTGACCAGCCTGCACTTCCTTTTGGCTATAAACTTAGGAAGTATGGCTTGAGCCATGAGTAGAGTGTCCAAAGTCTTCTTCCACTTCTTTTTAAAGGATGAATCCAATGCTTATCAGCATCTGCCCTGCACCATTCTTCCTGATAGCACTAACTAACTTGTAGCAACTTTTGTGATTGACAACTTAGAGCACAGCAAGAATTTGCAAGTCTTCATCCATCCATTTCTAATAATGGGGTTCTTCTCCATACTCCTTCACTGAGCATAGAACTAGGATTTCCATGTATCTCCACTCTATCTAAAATAAGCTTCAGATTCGTGGTACTAGAGACATCTTTGGAGATAGTGGTCTTCTCATCTCATTTCTCCAAATAGGTAACTTTCGGAAAAGTATAAGCCCTGGATTCTTATGACACATTTGCACATATTTACAAAGGAAAGGGAACATAATTTAAACGGTCCAACAGACCCCCCCCCCCCCGACCTTTTCTGAGCTTTTGAGCTCTAATTTTGCTTCCTGGCCTTATTCCCCATTTGTTTCAGTCTGCTTCAAATTATAAGCTCCTTGCACTGTTCTTTCTTTACATAGATACCAACTTGCCAAACTAGCATGAAGAAGCCTCTAGTTCAGATATCTGTTATCTCTGGAGTTGGTTAATACTTGGAAAGGAGAAGGAAATCCCAACACAATACAGTATAATAAACAGGGAAATTTAAAAAAAAAAACACCTTTCTGAAATAAGGCAATAACAAACTGTGTCTGTACCTTTGCCAGGAAATTGTGGAGTTGATCTACCTTTAAGGCCCATCAGTTAATTTACGTATCAATGGATATGCTTGGGTGAAACCTTTTCTTTGCAGATCTCAGTCATTAACTATCTTTCTGTCTGCAAGTACTACCTAGTCTAAGAATGAGTAACTGGTGGCCTTCGACATGTTTGCTGAACTGTAATTCCCAGCAGATCAGCCAGCACTGATTCTTTAGTCATGATACCTTCTCTACATGTGAGAAGTGAGAAAAAGGGTAAGTCCACTTGCTTCCCTTCCTTTCATCTTCAACTTCCATGTGCAGAGGATGGCCATAGTAGCAACTTTCTCGGTCCATGCGGGCTTTGCACAATTTAGGGCTCTGATTTCCATGCAGAGAGCCTTTATGGACAGAGCCATGTCCCTTGGTCTCTCTACACTAGGAGGAGGGCAGGAATGACAATGGAGAGGTGGCCAAACTGATGGATTCATCCCTATGTTTCCTGGGGGAGAAGGTGCATTTCTTGTAAAAATGCAGGTTTGGGTTTTAAATTTAAATAAATGTTAACGCTTACTAAAAATCTGTCTAATCTTGGAAGGATACCTATGGCTTTTAGCAGTCCAGGAAACCACTAAAAATGACATAATATAAAACTGGGTACATGCGTCAAGACGAATAAAAAAAAGTAATGTTTAGATGACTGAGGCTACATTAGACATGAATACACACACACACACAGTATAAACATATGTGTGTGTGTGTGTGTATTAAAAACCCCAAATAGAATTTTTTAAAAAGAAAACAGAAATTTGAGAAAGTATTTTATGGAGCAAATTCGAAAAATATATTTTAAAAAAATTACCAAAAAAAGAAAACATAGGTTGAAGAGAAGAGAAAGTAAAGCAGCTAGAACTGTATAGACTCCTAAAAGGGAGGTGCCTAACTACAGTACAGAACCCCTCCCAACCCCAGCTGTGAGGTCCATCTCCAACTAAAACAAATGTAAAAATAGTAGATACGAAGAAAAAAAAAAACCTCAAAACAAATCAGTTATTTTTTCTTTTCCCCTTCTGATTTCAGCTAAACAAATCTGTCTGAAGTTTCCATATCAAACAATTTCCTCATACTGAAATCCAGGATCAACCCCGCCCCCAAATATTAGCTACTTAAAGGGAAAAAAATCATCCCCTTTTATCTTGCAGCTAAATGGGCTCTATTAAAGATACCAGTTAGAGAAAATGCAGTCACAATACAAGATTAATGTAAGGAAAGATCTCCACATTTCTAAGAGGAAAAGATCTATGTTGCTTTCAGAATAAACTGTCATGATAACCAGGGGAAGATGGAGGATGGAGGTCTTTAGACACAAGAGGGATGTATGATAAGTGAATGTAAACTTCCTACGTCAAGCAAGAAGGGGCCAGGATAAATAGCTTAGTCAAGAATGTCAACAAATACTGTAGAGGAATATAAAAAGAAAAGTGAAAAAGGAAGCTTTTATAGATCAGAGAAATCACAGGGAAACTTACAAGTTGGAATAGTCAACCATCTTCACAGAAAATATCTGAGATAGGTAAATGAATATTCAAGAAATGGCTCCACGGTGGACCAGCTGTCAAATAGTAAAGCACTAGACACCAATTATATGCTCACTGAATAGGTCAAAGCTGCAGGAGAAGAGCTACCAGATCTGTGTCAAAAAACACAGAAAGCACTACTGGCTGCTGAGAGACTAGATCAAATCCCCATATATACCTCCAGTGTAAAAGGGAGATACAAAGGAATGTGCAAATTACTGAACAATTGTGCCAGTTCTTCCCACAAAATATTTACTTAGGAACCATAAGAAAAATAGAGTCATACACGGAAAGTGAAATGCTACACAATTAGGAAGATTTCAGAGAAGGCAGAGAGACACAAGTTCAGATAGATAATGGAGAAGAATAATGGTGAAAGCTAGAGAATACATGAAAGAAGTATACCTTTGTTTCACTGGCCAGAGCAAGGCCTTCAGTCAGGGGTGTCTATAGCAGTGTTTCTCAACCTTGACAATTTAAAGTTGTGTGGACTACAATTCCCAGAATTCCCCAGCCAACCTTCATTAGTTATGTGACTAATTATGATGCTGTGATATTTATACCTTCAGTCACTAGTTTCCATGACACTCACATTGCACCGAGCACTCTGAAAGTATAAAGTAGAAACGCCTTGGCTTTAGGCAACACCAAGAGGGGAGGAGGGCAGTCAGAAAGGGAGGAATATACATCTGAAGCATGAAGCATGACTTCTGAAAACAGAGGTGGGGACATGCATCTTGCTGGAGGGAATGGGTAGTGTCAGTAGGTGGGGAACACCTTCCATGAAGACTCTCCCTCAGGTCCCACCCTCTGATGTCATATTTCTCCAGGAAGCGGCTCTTTGCACTTGGGAGCACCTTCAGGACAGCCAGTTTTGTTCCCTCCTGCCTTTCTGAGCAACAACAGATTGGAAAGGAATGTTTCCACAACAAGGGTCACTTCCAGGCAATTCTTGACTGAAACCACATTGCACCTCCCAGAAGCTGGCTGCACCCACCCCTCACATTTTAGGGAAAGTGGGAAGCAAGCCAAGTCCTGAATGATGCTGCTTCAAGATCCTCCAAGAACCACTCCTTGGGGGTTGCCTTTACTTCTCTTTCGTCTGTCCTATCAGAATGGTGGGGAAATGAAACTCAGTGAAGGAAGAGGGGCAGACACAAGACCTGATGGGCCAGATTTAACTTGCAAGCTGAAGTCGCTCCTCTCTGCTTTAAATCTTAGTCCTGATCAGAAGGGAGGAATGCAAGGCTGCCCTTTGGACTCTGTCCTTCAACTACTATGGAAAGGATGTTGCCACTGCAGCTGCACTCAGATTTTATTCTGAAATAGGTTGGGGCAGCAACAGGCCCACAACTAGGGTCTGTGTCACCCGGCGCTAACATGGATTCCGCGCCCATTTTGGTGCCCCCCCAGTGCTCATTTTGGTACCCCCCCAGTTGTGGCCCTGGGCAGCAATGGGGACAACTGCCCTAGAAACTACATGTGGAGGAGATGCTATCCAAAGCATTGCTCAATATTTGAAATGACTAGATGGATCAATAATTTTCATTCAGGGCAGCTAAAATATATCCACAAGAGTTATTTGAGTATTTTGGATTTGTAACCCACTTCTGTTTGCAGGACCATTGACTTCAGTTGACAAAAGAAAATGGCAATAGAAGCATATTGACAGTCTGAAGAAACTTGGGGCAGGTCTCAAATGAACATTCTGCCCCAGGCCTCTGGAGTCTTGGAAGGGTTGATCTGGGGAACACCGAGGCGGTATTTTTTGCCTGTACATTTTCTGCTGAAGGAATGCCAGTTTCACTTGGAATTAAGGCAAAGGCCCCAATTCAAGGCTACTTTCTAAAGGAAGAAGCATCACTGAACACATGCTGTCATGTTCTCATTCTAATGTCTGGTTAACATTGTAACGTTTCACATGTCATTCTCTGTTCCGTATCCCTTCACCCGGGGTTTTTCCATTCTTTCGCCCTCCCTTGTTTTGAGGGCTTGGAATGCATGTTTGGGTTTGCGCTCCTGTTCAAGGTTACTTTCCCAGGCGCGTCTAACGGCTTTCAGCACCTGGGAGGGGGAGCGTCCTGACGGGCGACGGGGCGGGACCTGCCCACAAGCAAGGCTTTTAAGTTTGTATTTGGCGCGCTTTTGCTCATTCTCAGCTTTCTCTGTATTTGCATACTATTCCTTTAATAAATCAGTTATCTTTGAGCCCGAGCTTGTGAGACTGAGTATTTGGGTTTAGGCAATCGTTACATAAAGCTGAGAATCTTTTTATCCATTTTCCGCTAGCCCCATCCAATCATTGGATAAGAGGGAACGCTAGCGATGACAGAACCTCAACCTCAACTTCGCGCAAGTGAGGGAAGCGAGGAAGAGCGGGAGGCGGTCAAAAGCCGGCCAGTGCTAACTTCGAGAGCGCAAAGAGCAGCCCGTCGAGAGTTGCGAGATATCCAATTGGACGAGCTGCTGATATCCATGCAGGAGAGTCTCAGGAGTGAACATAGAACTGTCATGGAAAGAGCACAGGGGAGGGGGTCTCCACAATTGACCTGGGAGCACGAAGTCCCCTTGTCACCGAGGGTGGTGGTAACCAACCAACCCTCGGAGGAGCCGGTCACTCCGGCCCGTATGAGGGCATTAGAAGATAAAATGGATTTAATTGTGACGATCCTCAAGGATCTACCCAAAGAGGATCTACCCGGAGAGGCAGAGCCCACCCCGGAGGATTGGGAGGAAGAGCCGTCACAGTACCCCAGGCATAGTACCATGGTGACCCGGGGGAGAAGCAAGACTCGATCAGCCCGTCAAGGGGGGGAGCGAGAGGCAAGACCTCCTAGGGATCGACCACCCATGGGGGCTCGGCGCACGCTGACATTAGCGGCACCGCCACAGCCAGCTGAGCCGGCAAGATCCTTCCCACCATTTGGAGTGAAGTTCGATGGGGATCCCACCACGCTCTCCTTCTTTATTACTAATGCCAAGCACTACATAGAAGATTGGGGTCGAAATTTTCGGTCTGAACATGGCAAGGTCAATTTCATTGCTAACAAGCTGAGAGGAAAGGCAGCGGATTGGTATGTGCAACTATGCCAAGCTGAGGCAACTGAGTTAGAGGACTTCGATGACTTTTTGTGGGCACTTAAAGAGCATTTCGAAGACCCCCTAGCTCAAGAAACGGCCAAAAATGACCTGCGGAAACTTTACCAAGGGTCCCTCCCAGTTGCCAAATATGCGTTGGAGTTTAAAGCTTTGGCAGGAAAAGTGGAAGACTGGTCTGAGCCAACAATCATCGAATTGTTCAAGCAGGGGCTTGAACCCGAAATCCTTCGATGGGCTCTGGGTAGAGATGATCCCAAAACGCTATATGGGTGGATTCAGTTGGCGGGAAGCGCAGAAAATGCCCTACGAACCTATGCCCATACCAAAGAGCTTAGACAAACACGTCTCGCTAGAGGAGCGCGCACATCTGGACTTGCCAGCCGCCCTAAACCAAAAACCTGGGAAGAAGAGAGGGAGCAACGGTTCTCCAAGGGTCAGTGCCTCAGATGTGGGAAAGAAGGACATCGAGCCACTTCGTGCCCAAGACGCCGTCCAGAGGAACGACAGACGAAACCCACGGTAAAGACGCCTGCTCCTGCTCCACCACGAAAACTGAAGGCAGCCCTCGCGGAACTGGACCCCCCAGACCTTCCCTTCGGTGAAGAGGAGGAAGAGTTGCAATTCGAGCAGCCGGCGGGAAAAGCCTACCACCTGCCCTGAAGGGCGCCCTAGGGCAGGTGGAAGAAACCGGGCGTAACCATGATTCGGTGAGTGGAAACTTCCCCACACTGACTGTTAAAGTTAAACTAAGCTCAAAAACCAAAACGGTGGAAGTGTGGGCCATGCTAGACTCGGGTTGCTCCCGTTCCCTGATGCACCCTGATGTCGTAGCGGCTCTGGAACTGCCCACGTTCCCTTTGCCAAGACCCATGATTTTCACCCAATTGGATGGAACTATGGCGGGTGGGAAAGCAGTCAATCTTTCCACGGGACTGGTCGCCTTGCAGATGGGCTCCCATCAGGAAAAGCTGCCATTTGTGGTAGCTCCAGTGGGGGGGCCTCTGGTAATCTTGGGGATGCCTTGGTTTGTGCAACAAAACCCTTTTATCAACTGGCTGCATAGAACTGTGACGTTTGCAGATGGATTTTACAAAGTACCCGAAAAGGACCTACTGGAGGACATGGAGGGTGGAGGGGTAGCGTATACCACTGTGCAAACGCTTCAACCTCTTGAGGGGCTACCCAATCAGTACCAAGATTTTGCTGAAGTATTTGGGGAAAAGGAAGCAGATCGCTTGCCACCCCACCGAAAAACGGACTGTGCCATTGAGTTTTTACCAAATGTAAAATTGCCTCACCCAAAAATATACCCCATGTCTCCCAAAGAGCTTACCACGCTAAGGGAGTTCATTGACAAAAATCTAGCTAGAGGTTTCATTGAGCCGGCAAATTCCCCGGTAGGAGCGCCTGTCCTATTCAGGCCAAAAAAGGATGGGTCATTAAGGCTTTGTACCGATTTCCGCGGGCTCAATGCGGTCTCAATATTAAATAAATATCCTTTGCCCCTGATCAAAGATATGTTATCACATCTGGCCAGAGGCAAAATTTTTTCAAAACTGGATTTGAGAGAAGCCTACTTTCGCATTCGCATAAGGGAAGGGGATGAGTGGAAGACAGCGTTCAACTGTCCTCTTGGGGCTTTCCAATATAAAGTCTTACCATTCGGGTTAGCTGGGGCACCTGGAGTTTTTATGCAACTAATCAATGAGGTCTTGCATGACCACCTATTTAAGGGGGTACTGGTATATTTGGATGATGTATTGATTTATACTGAAACCATGTCAGAACATATCCACCTGGTGCGTCAGGTACTGGCTAAATTGCAAAAAGCACAGCTGTATGCAAAACTGTCGAAATGTGCCTTTCATCAGTCGCAAATTGATTACCTAGGGTACCGTATTTCAGCTCAGGGCATTGAAATGGACCCTGCAAAAGTAGAAGCCATCGTGGCATGGGAACCTCCCCGTACCAGGAGACAATTACAGAGTTTCCTTGGATTCTCTAATTTCTATCGGACATTCGCCCAAAATTTTGCGGAAATCGCCCTCCCCCTTACTGAACTGTTAAAAACAAAAGGACAGGGGGATACGCGACGTTCAAAGAACCCAGGCGCGCTCCTTAAATGGACTCCAGCCTGTCAGCAAGCGTTTGAAGCGCTCAAACAAATCTTTACCACAGAACCGATTTTACAGCATCCAAACCCCTCTAAACCCTTCGTTGTACAAGTCGATGCTTCTGATTTTTCCATAGGAGCAATTCTATTACAAGCTGACCAAGCTGGCGCTTTAAAACCCTGTGCCTACCTCTCTCGCAAATTCACAGAAACAGAGAGACGATGGCATGTTTGGGAAAAAGAGGCGTTTGCTGTAAAAACAGCGTTAGAGACATGGCGACATCTATTGGAAGGCACTTCAAACCCTTTTGAAGTCTGGACTGACCATAAAAACCTGGAAGCTTTAAGCACCAGTCGAAAACTCAGTCCCAAACAGCTGCGCTGGGCTGAGTTTTTCAACCGCTTTGACTTCGCCCTTAAATTTATACCAGGCAAGAAAAATTTCTTAGCTGATGCACTCTCGCGCAGACCCCAAGATGCTGGCCCAGGGCCAACGGTCCAAGGCACAGTCTGGACCGACAAACAATTAGGTTTGGCAGCAATGACTCGCAGCCAGACCCGAGCGCAATCAACTCCGCCTCCAGCCGCTCCGCCTTCCAGCCGCCCGCCTCCCTTGTCAATTCCCTCCGATTTGCAACAACAGTTGCTCTCCCACCTTAAAACAGATACTTGGTTGCAAGCCAATAGACACATGTTAACTTTCACCGATGATTTTGCCTGGCGCAACGATCGTCTCTATGTACCCGAACCAATGCGAAAAACCATACTCCAGCGCTGCCACGATGACAAGCTAGCTGGGCATTTCGGCTACGTGAAAACTTTGCATTTCGTTCGCCGCCAATTCTGGTGGCCAACTTTACTCAGAGACTTAAAGGAATATGTCACTGCGTGCCCTGTATGTGCGGCGATAAAGCGCAAACCGGGCAAGCCCCAGGGTCTCCTTCAACCCGTGGCCACACCATCTGTCCCTTGGCAGGATATCTCCATGGATTTTATCGTTGATCTACCTCCTAGTCAACGCAAAACTGTCATTTGGGTCGTCAAAGACTTTTTTTCCAAACAAGCCCACTTTATCCCATGCGCTTCTATCCCCACCGCACAACAGCTGGCACGCCTCTTCCTCATCCACGTGTACCGCCTCCACGGTATCCCCGTCCGTTTGGTGAGTGACAGAGGCACACAATTTACGTCACAATTTTGGCGGGCATTTTTGAAACTTTTGGGTACGAAACAATCACTTTCTACCGCCTGGCATCCGGAAACGGACGGATCTACAGAGGCGGTTAATTCTACATTGGAACAATACCTCAGAGCTTTTGTTAACTACCAGCAAGACAACTGGGTCGATCTACTCCCATTTGCTGAGGTCGCTTACAACAATTCCATTCATCAAACCACTGGTCAAGTTCCCTTTAAAACAGTTTTTGGACGTGAATTTGTTCCGATTCCTGAACTCCCTCATCCTCAACCGCTCCCAGCCACCCTCGCTGGCTGGGCAGACTCTCTCAAAGACTCGTGGGCTAATATTCTACTCGCTCTCCACCATGCCCAAGCTACCTATAAACGCCATGCTGATGCAAAGCGTTCCCCAGAACCATCCTTTGCTGTGGGCGATAAAGTCTACTTATCAACTAAGTTTATTAAGTCTCCACAACCCTCTAAAAAACTCGGTCCTAAATTTGTCGGTCCTTTTTCAATTGTTGCTCAGCTCAACCCTGTTACGTTTAAACTTGATTTACCTCACAACCTTAAACGTTTACATCCTGTTTTCCATTGTAGCTTACTCAAACCCTGCCTGTCGTCGGACCGTTGGCATCCACAACCCACTCCTCCACCTCCCCTCATGATTGACAACCAGCAACACTTCGAAGTGACATCTATCCTCGATTCCAGACGCCAGCGCTCCACTCTACAATATCTCGTCAGCTGGAAACATTTCCCTCATCCTGAATGGGTTGCTGCTCCAGACGTGCATTCTCCTCGTCTCGTGGCCCAATTTCACTCTGCCTATCCTGACAAACCGGCTCCCTAATTTCTTTTGGGGGGGCAATATGTCATGTTCTCATTCTAATGTCTGGTTAACATTGTAACGTTTCACATGTCATTCTCTGTTCCGTATCCCTTCACCCGGGGTTTTTCCATTCTTTCGCCCTCCCTTGTTTTGAGGGCTTGGAATGCATGTTTGGGTTTGCGCTCCTGTTCAAGGTTACTTTCCCAGGCGCGTCTAACGGCTTTCAGCACCTGGGAGGGGGAGCGTCCTGACGGGCGACGGGGCGGGACCTGCCCACAAGCAAGGCTTTTAAGTTTGTATTTGGCGCGCTTTTGCTCATTCTCAGCTTTCTCTGTATTTGCATACTATTCCTTTAATAAATCAGTTATCTTTAAGCCCGAGCTTGTGAGACTGAGTATTTGGGTTTAGGCAATCGTTACACATGCATTGTACATATTTCCAATTGCTACTATGGACCAGGAAGAATGTCTGAGATGTACCTTGGAGAAGAAAAGATTAGCTCTGGACAAGTCAGACATCTAAACAGGCAGCCAATTTGTCAATATCCAGGGGCCTCTCAGGGGCCAAAGCAAAACACAGGGACCTCTTATATTTGCACAGAATTGCACTCTTAAACCTCCAGTCTGGTTTCTTTAATGTGCTGTTCATTGACTGAACAATAAGCAACACTGGTCTCATGTTGCAATACTATGGGAGTAAATTCCACCCAAACTAATGAGACCTACTTCTGCATGAACAGCACTGGGACTTGAACTTGAATAAGCACGGAGTATATAGCTGCGTATTTCAGCTCCACTGTACAAATGTATATTAATCATCAGGCAATTTGCCAAGTGCTGGATTGTTTTCCTTGGGAAAATTATCAGCATTAAATGCCAAGTAAAGTATTACTTAAGCCACACAAAGGTTATAAAAGAAACAAGGAACCAGTAGCAAGTTTTCACATTTCTCAGCCATCTAGAGTTTGGATATCAGGTTGGCTTATTTTCATTCCTCGGTTGCTTCCAGATTCTGGGCCACAGGCCCTGACACATAGTTGTACTGTTTCGGCTGTTGTGGGGGGAAAGTTGGCAACATCACCAACCCCAGCTCCTAGGCCCACACGCATATTGCTGACGAGAAGAAACAGTCTATTCCAACCGGAAAACTGCAAAACGCTGTGGACAACCTGGGCATGTTTGTTTAGAGAAGTAAGTCTGGGTCGGTTGAATTTCCTCCAGACAATGAAAGGCTTTGAGCCCATTCAGAGGACTAACTATCAGCTTTCTTGAAAACATAATAAGGGCTTTTTATATGTCACTTGCCTTCAGTCACCAAATGCAGAGCTGAGCACAGGATTTGCCTATGCAAGCATGCCACAAACATTTTATATAATGGCTGTAGGGGGGATCATTGTAACCTGCCTTTGTCCTGAGTCTGGAAGGAGGTTGCACAATGCTTCACCCCAGAGGCAGCTGCATTTCAGCAGTGCTAAATGGTATCTGGGTAGCCAGAGCCATAGGCAATCCCCAAATTACGCTCAGTTCCTATGGATGCTGGCTAGTGTCTTTGTACAGCAGTGTTTCTCAACCTCAGCAACTTTAAGCTGTGTGGACTTCAAGTCCCAGAATTCCCCAGCCAGCATAGTATGGGTCACATAGCATAGCATAGCTGGCTGGGGAATTCTGGGACTTGAAGTCCACACAGCTTAAAGTTGCTGAGGCTGAGAAACACTGCCGTACAGTGACATTGAAGGAATGTCTACCTAGCAACATTGCTGACCATGGGTGAAATGGGATTTGTTTTTTGCTTTGAAACAAAGACGTCTGTAGCTCCTCCAGCTGGAGATCAAAACTCTCAAAGGATTTCAGGAGGTTGGTTTTAAAATGTGGACAATCTTGATCAGGCTTAAAATGTGGCACTGGTGATGGCTGTTGAGGGGTCATTTCAAGTCTGCTCCATATACTGAACAATATACTACACTCCAACAGAAAGTGCCTTTGATCTCCTGCCCGCAAGTCTTAGTTGTATGCTTGTTTGGTTACACCCGACTGAGATTTGCAAAGTGTGTCTTAGCCTGGCACCAGACTGCACAGCAACACTTTCACTGGAGAAATGTCCACATGCATCTGCATTGTAAAGGTGCTCTCCGCAGCATAGTCTCATAACAGAAAAAGGGCTTCGTGCCTTACCCACTACGCATAAAGGTATCACCCAATTTGAAAGCATGCATACTTTTGTAGTGTTTCAGCTGGCAGTTATAAAGGTGGTGACAACTTTGCATTTGGGATTTTTTTCTTCCTAATGATGTAAAATGTGTATGTGTGTGCATGAAAGAGAGAGAATATATTTATTTATCTACCAGTCTGTTGTATTTAGAAACTGTCAGAAGTGCCCAATTCTGCAGTTCATCTTTATCCCTGTGACAGATCCATATTAAACTTGTAAAAGCTTACTGAGAGTAGAACATATCCATCCATCCATACATACATAGTGTAAACATTACTACAAATGTCCACCAAGTCTATGGTGCAAATTGCTTTAGTTTGAGAACTATCCTGGATAAGATGACAAAGACTATGTTTTTTATTTTTAGCTGGGATCAGTTAAAGCTACTGTTTTCATGTGTTTCCCAGCTCAAGGGGGGGTTTGAGAGCTGCATGAGGTTCTAGGGCCCTCTTCTGTTCTGCTGGATTCAGCCCCATGTAAAGACACTGTTGGATAAGTATAATTATAAATCTAGACCAATGTTTCTCAACCTTGACAACTTTAAAATCTGTGGATTTCACCTCCCAGAACTCTCTAGCTAGCATGGCTGGGTGGGGAGTTCTGGGGGTTGAAGCCCATTCATCTTAAAACTGCGAAGGTTGAGAAACACAGATTTAGACCCAGTAGCCAGAGAAGAATCCAGTGGAAGTTTGTTGCATCAAGTCATGGATTGCATTTCCCATAGGCCAAATGTCAGAGAGTAAGTTTAAAATAATTTCAGACGTAATACTTTTGGGGGCAATTGTTAACTTGCTCTTTACATATCCTAGAATTAGTCACCCCAAAACGAGAACACCTTATATGCTTGTGTGAGTATACATTTGCAGAGGAATCCTACATATTTACTCCACTGTGTCCCACAGAGCTTGTGTTACTACATCCAGATGGGCCTGCAAAGTGAGTTTGGGACTGCAGCTTTCAGGTGATTTCACACAAACCGCAAAGCCACGAGACAAATGCAGAGGAACCAAGTGCTGAGATCCCAGCCAACTCACCCCTGAGCTTTGAAACAGGTCAAGAAGCAACATGCAAGGTTTCAACACCTTCGCATCAGGCCAAAAATCCGAAGGAGTCTGGCAGCACCTTTTCTGATGACTGACACATTTATATAAAGGCATACCCTTTTGCCAGCCGCAACTCACTTTATCAGATGGATTCAACTACCCTTAATTTGTTAGTAGGGAAAGATGCTACCGGGCTCCTTCGGACTTTGGCCCACCATAGACAAACACGGCTCTCCTGGGGATCCTGCTCGGCTGCTGCTGCAGCTTCTGCTTAGAGGGTAGAAGAGACGAGGGCTTCTTCCTCATATCCGGACCTACTGGCACCGCTCGGTGCACAAGGCAGACGCCGTCTCGCCACCGCCTTCCTTCAGCGGCTCCTCTCCCACGAAGTGCCCACGAAGAGAGTCCCAGCCTGAGCCGGGCTAGAGACGCGCTTCTCTAGGGTGGTTCCCGGCGTGTGTGCATGAGAGAGAGAGAATCGTCTCGGGTTGTTCCTCGTTGCTTACGCGGGTTGTCGGGCGGCTTCCTCCCGGTTGCTCCTCGGCGGCAGCGCCCTACAGTAGGTCGCCTCCCTTTCTACAGCCAGTTTAGGGCAATGGGGAGAGAGGCGGGAGCGCCAGGCGCCTGGGGAGGAAGAGGCGCTCCACTGGAGGCGGGCGCAGCGGAGGCGGCTTGCACAGGGCGACTCCGCCGCTGGGGGAAGCAGCGAAGAGGGGGAGCACCGTCGCCCAGAGCAGGTGGCCGCCGCGGGAGACTCGGATCGGGATTCCGAGTTCGACCGGGGCAGACGACCAGAGACCACCAACTCCAGGCAAGTGGCTGGGGAAACCCGTGTGACCCAATCTTCCCAACATGGTGCCCTCCGCTTGAGTTGGACTACACAGCTCACGTCTGTGGCCGCGCCGGTTTGGGGCGATGGAAGTGGTAATCCCACGCGGCCGGAGGGCAGCGGCGACTGGGGGAAGGCTGATGGGGAGGGAGGGAATACAAGGGGAGGTAAGAATGGGGAGAAGGCACCGGGAAGGAATTGAGGCGGTTAGAAAAAGGGCAACCCGGCGCGTCCGCTCCCACGTCCGAGCGAGTGAGACGGGGAAGGGGGAGGATCGACCCAGGGGATCCGCTAAAGTTGCAGCTGAGTCGTCCCGTGCCACGTGGCTTCCCACCTCTTCTCTGCCGGCTTGACAGAGCGCCCCAGAAAGCATCCCGGCGCGGTGGCATGAAGCAGGAAGGCATTTTTACTCCAAAGCGGAATGGTTTTTATTTCGGCAAGGAGGCGCCTGCAGTGTCCCTGGATCCTCAGGCTCAGAGACCGCCCCCCCCATGTAACACTGAGGGAGCCAAGTGCGCCTGTCTTGTCCGAGGAGGACCGGAGGGCAACGCGGGAGATTTCTGGCGCCTTCTTTCTTCGTGGGGGCGTAGGGACCAAGGTGGCTGAAGCCATCTGCTCCCTTTTCTGTAGGGAAGGAAAGGAGCCGCTCCTTATCAGTTTCAGGCACCTCGGGCTTCCAGGCAGCGGCCCCGCCCCAGGTGAGGCCAACGAGCTTCCGGTCCTCCCAGAGCCTGGAAGCCCTTTCGGGGTCCAAACACCCGAGTTTGGCCAGGAGGACTCAACATGCTCGTGCTCAAAGGGCCTGGCCTCCCTACTGCTGTAGTATAAGGAGCTGAGCTGATCCCTGGTCCTGAATAAAATAGGCCTAGTGAGCTTTGGTGGAGAAAGGTAGTAAAGACCAGCCCTGGTGTCCTATGAGGCTATGCAACCCTGTCCATTTAAGTGTGGGGAGGCAGGAAGGAGGAGACTCCAATTAAAGGGAACTTGAGAGTGCTGATTTAAATCAGCTGCAGGCAGGCTGGTGTGCTGCTCTGTGCCCATCCAAGAAGTTTCAGAACTATTATAACCCATGGAGTTTTCCAATTAGGAGAAAAGGGGGAACGTGCTCAGCATAATGGTTTCTTTGAGCACAGTGCCATTCAGCTGTGTTGGGGCTACAACAGCTCCCAGAGTTATCTGGAGAACATTAGCTTAGGGCAATGTTTCTCAACTTTGGCAACTTTAAGATGTATGGACCAATGCCCTGAATTCCCCAGCCAGCATGCTGGCTGGGGAATTCTGGGAGTTGAAGTCCACATAACTTAAAGTTGCCAAAGTTGAGGAACACTAGCTTAGGGTATGCTAATTCCAGCCTGACTAAACTGAACAGAACATATTGCAAGAATAGAAGAAGTGTCCTCGGGACCAGCATATGCCCACTTGCCCAAAGTGGGCAACTAGATGCACTGGAGAAGTTCACAAGCCTGGACTGAAAGGTGATAAACCTGTAGGTGTATTCCAGCAGCCAGTATTTAAGGCCTGCTGCTTCTGATTCGGGGGGTGGTAAAAACCACCAGTGCTAGAAGTCACTGATAGCCTGATCCTCCATAAACCTGTCCAGTCCCTCTGAAAACCACCCAAAGCGGCTGCCGTGACTACACATACCGGCAGCAAATTCCACAGGTTTCTTAAGCTCAGTGAAGAAGTTTCCTTCTGTTGGCCCTGAACTTCCCTGCACTTTGTTTCAAATGGATGACCTGATCTTTTAACATTGTGAAGAGGAGAAAACCATTCTACCCTGTGTTTTCATACCTCTGTTGTGGAAACCATGGAGGTAAAGAAGCACAACATCAAGGAAAAAATTGCCAGCTCTTTATTATTGGGTTCCTGCTTTACAAGATCAAGGGACCCTGAACAATGGAAAAGCGGTTTTTTAAAAAAAATAGAATTTGAGGGCTACAAAGCAGACTATCCCAGGGATCTGATTGGCTGGCCAGTTTGGGGAAGCTGGGCAGGTCCTTGTCAGTTTACCTGGGGTCAGTTCTATTGTTAGGCAAAACGGGCCTTTCGGGAGGGCGGCAGAGCTGGGGAAGCCCCTTGTTAAAGGAGATGGAATGTTGATGTAATCAGGCTGATGGAGGATGGACCCTTAAGAGTTTCTCCCTGTTGCAGTTCCTTTATAAGGGCTGCCCTTGGGCCAGTTTGAGTCTGATAGGATTAGGCAAAGAAATGAACTGGGTTTGACCCTGATCCTGTCTAAAAGGCAGGGAAGAAAAGGTTGCAACCCCCATTTTGTTTGTTAAGTTTCCCAACTGCTGTAGTGTTTCCTCGGAGGGATGCTGTTCCAGCCTGCTAATCATTTTGGTTGCTCTTTTCTGCACTCCCTGTGACTCTCTAATATCCCTTTTAAGGCATGACCAGAACTATACAGTACAGAATACTCCATGTACAGTCTTGCAATGGGTTCTGTAAGGACCTTATTCTGTTACTCTTTCTGAGGACTCCAAACATGGAACATGCCTTTTTATGGCAACCCTTAATTTTCATTAAGCAGTTCTCTGTGCTTCTGAAGTCCCCTGCCTGGTCAGTCATTGTCAGCTGAAATCCCATTAATGTATAGGTGAAGATTTTTTTTTTAATCTTTATGCATCATTTTACGCTTGTTTTACACTGAACTGCATTTGCCATTTTGAAGCCCATTTGTTCAGTACTGAGAAACTCTTCCCAATCCTTGTTTGGTTTTACCACCTGGTTTGGCATCATCAACCTACATGGCCACTTCAGAGCTCAATTATAACGCCAGATCACTGTGCAAAACCAACCTATGTGGTTACTTTATGGCTGTGTAGTGTGCCCCACCCCTCCAAAACTGGGTTGAATATTGGCAAGTTAAGCTTGAGTGAACACAGCCACTTGATGGGGGTTAATGTAATATGAAATGTGCTTATTTTGAATATAAAAGGTGGTGGTGGGGAATCTAATGTCCTTTCAGTCAGCCTGGCATAGAACCTTTAATCATAATAATACAGCTTTAGTTGCCCTCATTTCACCATGCATGCAGGTCGTTGTAAAATCTCTATGGCCTTTCATACCAGTTAGGTAGGGATGCATTCTTAAATCTAAGGTAACACGTAGAACCTGTCCCCCATGGAACATAATTAGCCGTGTTCTGCAGGGCATCACACCTTAAAAATAATGATGATTTTTCAGGGCATTTATTTTAAATAGATTATTTTCCTTTGGGAACAGCCCTCTGATTTTAGCGTCTCTCCAGGGACTGTTGTTGCACAAGCTCTTTCTGCATGTCAGGAGGATGCTGAAAGACATGTGAAACGTTTTTATTCACTTGGCTTTTGGCGGTTCCAGCTTCGAAATATGCTTTCCATGACATGATTTGTGGGACTGTGGGCGTGCCCAGGCCTCTTATTAAGGTTGCTCCAATCAGGAGACTCTGAGAGTCTTAAGATTTTAAATTTCTTTCCCCCTGTATTAGGGGGGAAAAGTTGACAGGAGAAAAGTTGACAGCTAAGCTTTCTGGAAGCTGTTTCCATAGAAAGTTGTATTATCTATTTTTTTAAAAAAATGCTGCTACAAGTTTCATCAAGTGTTGGATGATTCTACCTGCTGAAATTATTCTATGTATGTCTATCGCACACATGCATATTTTCATGGCTGGTCCCTCTGCAGATACTTGTCTGTTTGATGCTCATAGAAACCTCAACCTTATGAAAATAGTAAGAATTCAGTTATTCAGATATGAACTCATAGGAGAGTCTATGAAATGGCAGGTGCCATTTCAACGCAAAGGGAAAGGAATTTCTACTGGAGAATAACACCAGTAATCTACCACCTGTGGATGTTCACTGACCTCTCTATTTTTATGGTGGGCAATACAAGTAACACTCAATCACCTACTGTTACTAAAGTGGGCAATATGTATATGTAACACTCACTCACCTACTATAGCTGGTAACTAAAGTCAAGGAAACAAATTCTACAATTCTTGAAAGACAGGAGAGGCTAATGGAAAAGCCTATATAATAAGAGAAAAACCTGAAGGGATTCTAAACAATCCATGATAATCAGCCTAATTTTGTGTGTGTTTCTCCATCAATCTTGACCTCATATAAGCCCCTCTTTTTCATGAGTAGAAAGTACCAGTCAGTGCACAGGATGAAGCCACAGCATTTGAATTTATATCAGTATCACTCTGCCCTCTTACCCACTTGAATGTGCTTTTCCATTTGGACTAAACAGTTATCTGCTTGGGGATTGTCTTAGTACTTCAGTATTGCGGGTGTCAACTAATACATGTGAACATGATCTCTGTCAGCACTGGGTCATTCAAGCATTCACACAATGACAGTCAGGAGATGATGATAGCCTTCATAGTCTCATCTCCCTGGGTCACCTGTTGCATACATATTGTTTGGACGTCTCTAGCCAGGCCAATGTAATGGGAACACAGTTACTATAGCAACTGGAATCTGAAAGACCTCTCCATTCCATATTGACAAAAGATAGGCTATAGTGAGGAATCTAGCTGAAAAGTTACAAGTACAATTATTTTGGGCTGTTGTCCAGATATCCACGTAACACCTGACTTGGTCTTATTGCCCTTCCATCTTAAGCTAAGGGAAAAGAAGATGACAGAACTTAGCTTTGGCTATAAGAAGTCAAATCGTATCTGCAGTAATCTATCCAAGGGATAAATTTTCAGCTGATGATTGGAAATCAGCCCCATCTTCACAATGGCTACTATTGTGGTTGGGTGAGTGGTCAGTCTGTGTCCTACCAAGTGAAGAAGGCTGGAATATACATATACACATATAGCTGTTGAGAATCTTGGGTCAACTGAGGCAGTGTCAAAAGTAGCTGCAGAGATCATCCTCGTATGTAATATTCCTTCCTCCAATACGTTGGGCTATGACTGGAGAGAGACAGGTTCAAGTCTTCCCTTAGTTGTGGAGAACTCCCTGGGTGACTTTAGGTCAGCCAGTTTTTCAGAGTTACTGTGGGGAAAAGGAGGAGGAGAAAACTGTATATACGCTGCCTTAAGCACCTGACTAAAAGGCGGAACATTAAACTAAACAACAACAACAGCAGCATCTTCTGAGGTCTGTGCTCCTCAGGCTGGCAGTTCCACCCCTGAGATGTGATCCTGTACTGAGATATCCTCAGATCCCATGACCCTGCCCTGAAAAATGTTTGATCATTGCTCAGCACTGAGAATTTTTTGAAATCTAGTTACTGCTCTCAGATCTTTAGGGTTGACAGAAAATGCTGAATTTTTAAAAATGGGTGCATTTATAACCTGCTTTTTTTCCATTATGGAACTCAAGGCTATGTACACAAGGCCCCAAAGCAGTTCACCAAGGCGTTAACCAAACCTAGATCTGCTTAGCTATAGCACGAGTCAAGGTGTTTTTCCACTTAGCATTAGCTCCAGAATTTGGAATAGAAATGGGTAATGTTTGGCTTCATATGCTTAATCAACATATTAAAATATGTTAAAAATATAAATTATATTAAAACTGGCAAATATCAGTAGTAATGGTAGTTGAAAGTTAGGACTTTCCTGCTCTTCTGAGGCTTTGGAATATAATTCTGCCTCTGAATCCTAACATGGCCTCCAAAAGTGCTGAATCACGGTTCCGTCAGCCTGGCCTAAGACAGCAGACTGGGGAAGGCTGTGCTACTCATTGCTAGATGTGAGGGTCATGCGTATCAAAACCTCATTAGGGCTCTTAATAGGAATAAGTGCTTATAGGAATAAATGGTAAATGTCAAATGTGGGACTTTTCTCTCATTGGCTTATTTTTATGTCCAGGTAACCCTAGATATGAAAAATATTTAGAGCAGCTCCCTTTTTGCCTTAAATCTACAGATATTTTTATGTGTTCTGGACAGATATCTGGGATGCACAAGAAGAAGACAAGATTATAGTTCCTGCATCCAACCTTGAATTAACTTCAAATTCAACAACATTCCTGAAACAGAAAAGCCACTGAAACATAGACTATTCTAACTTCTTGCCATTTTTTTGGCAGGCAGTATGATTCCGGTGGCTGAATTCAAGCATTTCACAGACCAGCAGCCTGCTTTCAAGGTTCTCAAGCCATGGTGGGATGTGTTAACTGAGTACATCACCATAGCCATGCTGATGATAGGTGTTTTCGGCTGCACTCTGCAAGTGCGTGAGTATGGAAGCAGACTATACAATTCCAGAAAAAGATCATAGAGTCACTGACTAAAGTTGCAGAAAGGGATATTTATAGCAGAAAGGGTTTTGGAAATTGATTACATGCACTGGGAGGGGTCTAAGAATCTGATGCTGAGAATGGTCAATTTTTTCAGCCAGGGGGATTAGAACTCATATGGAAACAGGTATGGGCGATCTTTTCCTCCCCAATGATTTCATATATTACAGCAGAATCAGAAGGCTGCATGTATGTGCATACACATTCCCATGAATTATGTATACATACATATCAGTTAAACATACCTAATTCCTCTCCCTTCCTCTCAAGATCTTGATCAAAACAAATAAATGGGTCATAGAAGAAATGAATCCAGAGTTCTCAGTCAAGACTCAAATGACCAGGTTCAAATTATCATATTTTGGACACTTTATGAAAAGACATAGCTCTCTTTGAGAAGTCTATTGTGGTGAGAAAAGTGAAAGAAATGGAAAAAAGGACAACCAGCAGTAACGTGAATGGACTCTTATTACAGTGGCAATGGGTGCACTGTTGGAAAACCTGAAGACTGGGGACAGATCATCCCAGAGATGGTCTATCAATGTGGTTGGTAAGAGTTAACACCACTTTGATGGCACATAATCAGTCAATTCCTTACTGATAGATGTGTCACCCGTATGAAAATCAGAGATGGTGTAAGTAGGATATACTGGACTAATTCAGCACTATAGAAAAGATGTGAGAGCTGGTGCAGGAAAAAGCCATTTAGAGAAAGAGCATCATATACTGAGAGATGCAACAGAAACAATGAAGGGACTTTTATGTCCCTCTATCATATATCTACCCAACCCATATAGTTGTCATTGTGGAGTCCTTGGTGCTCTCTGAGCCTTGTTGTTTTCTTGCAGAAAAACAGGAGTTATTTATAACATACAGTGCAAAGACTGTAGCAGCCATTATGTAGGACAGACAGGCAGAAGACTAGCAGAGCGCATCCACGAACACCAGCTAGCAGTCAGAAGACACGATGAGAACTCCTTAATCTCACAACACATGGACAGACTCAACCATAGTTTCAGCTGGGAAACTGTGAGCATCCTAAACCAAGCCAAATCCAAAAAAGCCAGAGAATTCCTGGAAGCCTGGCTCTCAGACAAAGCAGCCATCAACAGACACATAGAGGTAAACAACATTTACATACCATTCAAAAGAGACAATAGAACAGCCAAAAGACCAGCACACCTCCTTGCCAGCAATCAACACCCAGAGATGCAAAAATCAACACTAGGATTAACACCAGATGAACAACCAAACAGCACAATACACCCTAATCAAAGAACTATTAACTCAGTCAATCAACCAAGCAGCAAACAACAGCCCAATCGAGGAACTCCCAAGGAGAGAACAACACCCCCACCAACCCAGGCAGGGCAAGCCACTCTATATAAACAGAGAGCAAGGCCCTCTCCCTGTTCACACTGATGATGTTGCCTAGCCTGGCAATGAAATGTCTGCAAGATAACAACAAGGCTCAGAGAGCACCAAGGACTCCACAGTTCAACCCTGAGCTACAAATATTCGCTTCGATTGATAGTTGTCATTCTATTTAGAAGCCCATTGGAAAGAAGCCCTCTAAAGGATTCGGGGGCCTAGTAATACGTTTCTAGTATCCACCATCCACCAATTCACAATTAATTATTAAAACACTGGTCCACTGCTGGCATAAAGTAACAAGTGCAGGCCATAGAATTATGCATGTTGATTTGCTGTATAGAGAGTTCCAGTTCCAGATTGCTGCAGATCCATCCCATCCCTATACAAAGAATAGAAAATCTAATAATACATATTAGGCCTGTTTGGGCTACAGAAGGATAGAATAACTACTGTGATGGTATTTCAAGGCAAATAACAGTTGGGGAAATGCCCATCGCTAAAGGTTAGCCTGGCTTATTCTCTGTTGTGCTACTTTTCTATTTCTAGGATTTTAAAAAATATATATATTAAAATGAAATTCTACCACTTGCACCCTGAAATGGCAAAGTCAAGTCGACTCCTTTGGGAGTCTACCAGATCATTTTTATCTGATGTAAACTGTTGTATCATATTGGACTCTGATATATCATGTTTCTTATTTTCCTTTTCCTCACCTATATGTTGTGGCAGGTGATACATGACAAGATTATCTGCCTTCCCAATCATGTTCCCAGTGGTACAGCTTTTACTGATTTAACTTGTGAAAATTTCACCAAGAAGAGAATCAATACCTCTGAACCAATCAAGTCTTCTGTCTACCAGGAAATGAGTGGATTGCGGAACAACCTAGACCTCCAACAGTACAGCTACATCAATCAGATGTGCTATGAGACAGCCCTTCACTGGTACGCTAAGTACTTCCCTTATCTTGTTGTTATCCACACACTCATCTTCATGGTGTGTGCCTCTTTTTGGTTCAAATTTCCTGGTACCAGTTCCAAAATTGAACATTTTATCTCCATTATGAGCAAGTGCTTTGACTCACCTTGGACTACCCGAACCATCTCAGAAGTTTCTGAGGAAGAGAATACAAGCTCAGGGAAGGTGAATCGGGGTAGGAAAAGTAATGTTCCCAGTGAACTGATTGAACTTTCTCCTTCAGGAGGATCAGTTACAGGAAAGAAAGTTGCAGAGTCCCCCTCCATTAGCATGTTGGGCAAAAAGGAAGGCGAGGAAGCCAAGGCTCTGTTTGAAAAGGTGAAAAAGTTCCGGCTCCATGTAGAAAAAGGAGACATCCTTTACACAATGTACATTCGCCAGACTGTTCTCAAAGTTTGCAAATTTCTAATTATTATCATCTACAATGCAGTCCTGGTTCACAACATTAAGTTCATAGTGCCCTGTAGTGTCAAGGTGGAGGACATGACAGGCTATGACCATTTCTGCTGCAATCACACCAAAGCCTATCTCTTCTCTAAGCTGGCTATCTGCTACCTCTGTTTCCTTGGTGTATATGGTATGACCTGCCTCTATACTCTTTATTGGCTCTTTCACCGGCCACTCAAAGAGTACTCATTTCGCTTTGCTCGTGAGGACACTGGCATCAAGGACATCCCTGATGTTAAGAATGACTTTGCTTTCATGCTCCATCTCATAGACCAGTATGATTCCCTTTACTCCAAGCGCTTTGCTGTATTCCTCTCTGAGGATAGTGAGTTCAAACTTAAACAGCTCAACCTCAACCATGAGTGGACAGTTGATAAACTGCGGCAGAAGCTGCAGATGAACTCTAGTGGGCACCTAGAACTCCATCTCTTCATGTTGCCTGGTTTGCCTGACACTACTTTTGAGGTGACTGAGTTGGAAACTCTAAAACTGGAATTGCTTCAAGATGTTACTTTCCCAGCCTCAGTAACTCAGTTGATCCATCTCCAAGAGTTAGTACTGATCAACTGTCCTGCTAAGCTGTCCTTTACCTCCCTTAAGTTCTTCCGTGAACAGCTGAAGGTGATGATTGTAAATTTTGATGATATAAAAGATATACCTGGGTGGATTTACAACTTGAGAGGTTTGGAAGAGTTGTACATCTCTGGACTTTTCAACCAGGAGATGGGCCGGACAGGGACTCTAGAAAGCTTACGTGAGCTAAAGAACCTGAAGGTCTTGACACTGCATAGCAACATCTCAAAATTGCCACCCAGTGTGGCTGATCTGGCCACTCACCTGCAAAAACTGAGTATCCATAATGATGGGACTAAGTTGGTGGCCCTCAACAATCTCAAGAAGCTCTTCTCTGTGCAAGAGGTAAAACTGATAAACTGTAACCTGGAACGCATCCCCCATGCTGTCTTTAGCCTTGTGAACCTGCAAGAGTTGGACTTGAAGAACAATAAGTTGGTTTCCATTGAGGAAGTCATCAGTTTCCAGCATTGCCGAAAGTTGATGTGTCTCAAACTTTGGCACAACCAGATTTTCACCATCCCTGAACATATCCGCAAACTCAAGACCTTAGAGCAGCTTGACCTCAGCCACAATTACATTGAAATTCTCCCTTCCCAACTGTTCATGTGCACTAGGCTGCATTATTTGGATCTTTCCTACAATAACATCCAGATCATCCCTTCTGGACTGGGAGTTTTACAAAGTCTTCAATATTTTGCTGTTTCTCACAATTGCTTGGAGACATTGCCTAATGAGATTTACTTCTGCAAGAAACTCAAGGTTCTCAAAGTAGGACACAACAAACTCCGGCACCTCTCAGATCGCATAAGATGGCTGACTTTGCTCTCCAGGGTAGAGCTGAAAGAGAACCAGCTTGAAGCCTTGCCCCTGGAGATTGGACAGTGCCAATTCCTCAAGCGTAGTGGTCTGGTGGTAGAGAGCAATCTTTATGAGACATTGCCTTTAGAAGTAAGGGTAAAAATGGAGGATGAATGACTGAGATGAACAGTAGCAAGGACAGTGTAATTTCTCAAGTGTTGACTGTATAGGCACAGAACTGGAACACATAGGAATCGGGCTCTGTTCATTCCAGACACTGTCCCAGTGGTGTCACCCTTTTTGTCCAGGTCACCATGGAAAGGATGTGATAAGACAAAGACTAAGACTAGCAAATCTGTATCTCAGGATGAAGTCAGGAGGGAATTGACAGCTTTAACCCTCAGAAGAGATGGAAATGGGAAACCTTGGCAAGGAGAAGTTGAAAGTGACATTTCAGTTTTGTTTTGTTTTTTTTGAAAAACACCAGTTTTCAGAACAGATAAATAGGAGAAATAATTCTTGAGAAAACATGGCTGTACCAGACCAAAGCACCACTGTATTTAATTTTTTTGTGTATATATTTTTGAAACGCTCTGAAGCTTTGCTAGACACTCTTGTTCAAATGGATTCATTTGTCCACTCTTAAGCTGCAGCTTCTAGATGCCATGTTTGATTTTATCACAAGTGATTCTGAGCAGTGTTTTTGCCTATTTGTTGCAATAGGTGAGAGTTATAGTCAGGGACTGAGAAACTTATATTACCAAAAGAGCCTAGCTCTTTTTATACCGTTATTTGTTCAAAGAAGAATTGTGCTCTGAAATGTTGAACTAAACCACAAAGCATTTGCTTTGATCAAAAGGATTCATAATATGGCATAACTTCTGATTTTTCTATGTCCGATTGGCTTGAATCCTATCCAACATTCTGCCAGTGGGAGCATCCCCACAGTGCAGTTCCAGTCATGGAGGATGACCATAGACTTGGCAGAGTGAAGCAGCTTCCATGCTGTACTGGGAGATACTGCGGCAGTCCCCTAAACTTCTCAGTCTATCAGATGACAAAGCTATAGGAGGTATACAACTTACCCTGTTGTACATGTCCTTAATGAGAGTGTTTGCCCTCAGATGAATACTCATTCCATTCCCAATATTAAAAGAAGATTCAACTTTCAGTCCTACTAGTTTCTGCCTATGGAATGGGGGCCATAATTGTTGTCATGCATTCCTAAAAGCTGTTGATGAAGACCTTCACAAAGGACTCTTGAACAAGCTGTGCAGTCATGAGATAACAAGAGAGGTTCTCTTATGGATCAGTAAAGGAACATGAAATCGTAATATGTCCCATGCAGATAGAAAAGATATGTAGGCATAAACCATTAGTTCTTGCAATGCAGCGTTTTCCAGGCATCTGCAATTGAAGGCCCTCCTGTTGATTCATTTGAAGAAGGCATTAGATCTCTGCCTTACATTCCTGCCCTGGCAGTACCTCTGACATGCTGTCTGGGCAGTGCCTTGCTTCTAATCAGAGCAAGCAGTACCCCATTGAGGTAGCATCAAGCAAATGCTTCAGTGGGAATATGAAGTTATGGGTGGGAAGGCTTCAAAAGGCTCTTACGGGAGAAACAACCCAGTTTTCCTAGATAATATGTATCAAAGCAGTCCATCTCTGATGGGAGTCTCATTATTTTGTTTTGGTGGCAAAATGTATGCACAGTATTTAAACATTTTAAAAATCAAAGACTAGGCCAGTGCTTATATAGTTAAAAGCAACAGTGCAAGAGGAGAAACACGGACACCTTTAAAGAGATTTCAAAGATAACTGTAAAAGACCTGGGAGAGGACAATCCTTTATGATTTATTTATTTATTTATTTCTCTTGATATAGTATGAATTACCAACATTTCTCAGCAGTTTGGTTGGTTGGTTGATTATGTGCCAATTTACTTAGTAAACCACTAGTATTCTATACATAGTGTCTCAGGTTCACTTCCAGTTAAAAGAACAAATGGTTGGTGATAGAAGAGATTTGGTTTAAAGATCTAATTCATGAGGGACTCTTTAAGTCTAACTTTTGTCCTGCATTTTTGCATTCTGGCACCAGCCATAAATACCAACACTGCCTATTACTGTGTGTGCGCGCACGTGTGTGTGTGTGTACGTACACACATCAGAGCTCTCTGTTCAGAAAATGCTAGGAACAGCTAAGATACTGCGCTGAACCCTCACAGTCCCAGGCCTCTGGAGGAGGACCTGAGGTTCAGGAAGACACATACCACCCATAGGGGTGAGAAGGGAATGTTTTTAAAATTATAAATATATAAACGAATGTTGTTTGCAATTACAACCAGTGTCAAGAGCTGTATTTTTGCCAATAAAATAAAGAGTCAAGTAGCATTTTAGAAACCAGTGCATATATTGAAATAGGTATACTACATTTCACTTTTACATGCACAAACTAGTATCCTGAATTATTATAGGTATATGTACTTCCATCATAAGGGAGAGATTGAAAACCATAAATATATAGTTACATCATTAACTGTTTAGCTATCCTCTGAATAGTCATTGGTAATGACCCAGACCTGTAGGCCAAGCAATGGAGGAGTTGAATTCATTTGGTTATTGACCAATGAAACCTTATTCAAGTGCCAATGAGATATTACAGCAACCTTTCTCAACCATTTAACCCTGGAGGAATCTTGAAATAATTTTCAGGTCTCAGGGAACTCCTGCATAAAAATTGCAAAAAATACAAAAACTTCACAATACAATTCACTCAGTAAGAGGTTCATTGCATCTTCTGTTATTATGAACATTACCATCATCATCATCATCATCATCATCATCATCATCACATTACAGCCTGTTTCATGTAACTCGTTAAAATAATCATCTAGTTGGTTTATAGCTTAGCATGTGTAGATACACCCAATTGTGATTTATTCAATCAATAACAGTTAAATTAGTCAAAATTTAACATGAAGTATAAATGTAGTCCACTTTTATCTTACCCTATCTTTCACATACTCATGAGAGCCAATTTGGTCTAGTGATTAAGGCTAGAAACCAGGCAACTGTAAGTTTGAGTCCCGCCTTAGGCATGAAACCAGCTGGGTGACTTTGGGTCAGTCACTCTCAGCCCTAGGAAGGAGGCCATGGCAAACCACTTAATGAAATCTTGCCAAGAAAACTGCAGGGACTAGTCCAGGCAGTTGCTGAGGATTGGGCATGATTGAATGGCAAAAAAATTTTTTTTTTCACATATCTCAAGGTATATGTATGTGTTCTGCATTTTATTTTCTCATACCTGCCTTTGAAATAGTCTTGAGATACATCATATATTAAATCATGCTTTGCATAACTGGTTTGTTAAATATGATGATTGAGTAGGATTGTACAACATGCTGAGTTATAAACCATAATTTACAAAACAGCAATTAGATTCACATGTCACATTAAGCAAAAAAAATAAGCAAATCATACTATGATTTAGTACAATGTACAAATCTATCCAAATATTGTCTTAAGGTCATTCACTGAATAATGTGGCTGAATGGAGAGTTAACCCTAGCTCTTCTCGATCCACACAGCTGCTTTGCCATGTTCCCTTACCATCATACCACCCTAAATCTGGCTTCCCAGATTATAGATCTGGAACAAGTCTGTGCTCCACAGTGCTGTCCATACAACTTTAATGTGCAGCATTCAAAGGGCCATGATTGGTCCCTCTGACTGAATTTCCAACCCCATCCAATGTCATCTACTACATTAAAGGGCTGCTCCATAGATGCACACACAATTATTATTATTAATTAAATTTATATCACTGCCCATCTCCCCCAATGGGGGACTCTGGTAAGGTTTACAATAAAATGACACTAAAAACATAACCACCTAAATTACCATTAAAATATAAATAAAATAAATGTAAAATCCAAGTGGAGATGGAACACAATCACTAAGAGGTGCTATGGCGCCAGCCATCCCCAGGTGGAACTATTGCTCTCCCCCTCCCAAGCAAGGCGGCAGAACCAGGTCTTCAGTTTCTTCTGGAAGTCCAGGAGCGAGGAAACCCGTCTCAACTGCGGGGGCAAGATATTCCAAAGGGCGGGTGCCACTGCAGAGAAGGCTCGCCTCCTGGACCCTGCTAGATGAAATTCCTTTACTGATGGGGTCTGTAGCATGCCCTCCCTGCCTGACCGGGTGGGACAGGTCGATGTTATGGGGATGAGACAGTCCCTCAGGTACCCTGGACCCATGGCTTTAAAGGTGATAACCAACACCTTGAATTGGACCTGGAAGCAGACTGGTACCCAATGCAGCTTGCATAACAGTGGTGTTACATGGGCTGATTTTACAGCACCGGTAACTGCGCAGCTGCATTCTGGACCAGCTGAAGCTTCCAAATGCTCTTCAAGGGTAACCCCATGTAGAGCGCATTGCAGTAGTCTATATGGGAGATGACAAGGGCATGAGTGATTGTTTGGAGGGCATCTCGGTCCAGGAATGGGCGTAGCTGATGCACAACACGAAGTTGCACAAAGGCCCTCCTGGCCACAACTGCCACCTGCTCTTTGAGCAGGAGTCGCGAGTCCAGGAGGACCCCCAGGTTCCACACTGGTTCCAAGTGGGGAAGTGCCACCCTATCCAGGACCAAAGAAGACAACTTCCTGGAACCCGAGGGGCCATCAATCCACAGCCACTCTGTCTTACCAGGGTTCAGTTGAAGCCTGTTATTCCCCATCCAGGCCCCCACAGCCCCCAGGAACCTGGAAAGGGTGGAGACCGCATCACTTACTTGACCCAGGATGGAGATATATAACTGAGTATCATCAACATATTGACTCATCCCATGGTGACGGATGATCTCACCCAGCGGTTTCATGTAGATGTTGAATAGGAGAGGAGAGAGTACCGAACCCTGTGGCACACCACAGTGGAGGGGTTGAGAGCCGGATCTCTCCTCTCCTATCACCACAGATTGGGAATGGCCCTGGAGGAAGGAGGTGAACCAGCGCAAAACTACACTGCCCACCCACAACCCCCTGAGCTGCCCCAGAGGGAAACCATGGTCAATGGTATCGAAAGCCGCTGAGAGATCCAAGAGAGCCAGGATGGATGCACTCCCTCCATCCCGCTCCTGCCAGAGATCATAAGTGTGACCAATGCGGTCTCTGTCCCATATCCTGGCCTGAAACCTGACTGAACGGTGTCCAGATAATCCGTTTCCTCCAGAATTCTCTGGAGCTTCAACGCAACCACTTTCTCAACCACCTTTCCCAAAAAGGGAAGGTGGGAGACAGGGCAAAAATTGCCCAGTATAGTAGGGTCCAAGGATGGCTTCTTGAGGAGAGGGTATACCAGCGCCTCCTTAAAGGCAGCTGGAAATACCCCCTCCCTCAAGGATGCATTAATATTGTAAACTGCCCAGAGTTCCTCTTTTGGGGGAGATGGGCGGTAATTAAATTTGAATAATAAATAAATTAATTAATTAAACATTGCCTGGACCCAACCACAAGTCACTTCCCGGGCTGATTTTATCAGCCAGGAAAGGCATGGGTCAAGCTGACATGTGGTTGCATTCACAGTCCAGAGAATCCTTTCCACTTCTTCAGGCCCAACAGGATCAAACCGTTCCCAGATAACAGGGTAAGTACATTCCCCTGGCATCTCCCCAGACTCTGCTTCAAGCTTAGAGTCCAACTTAGAATGGATCTGAGCGATTTTATCCTGCAGATGCTGTGAAAACTCTTCTGAATGGCCCTGTAAGTGGGTCCCTAAATCTATCTGACCCAGAAGAGATCGAGCGATCTTAAACAAGGCCATCGGATGGCATTCTGCGGATGCAATAAGAGCGGAGAAATATTCATGTTTCGCCACTCTTATCGCCACAAGGTAGGCCTTAATAGCGGCTCTAGCTTGTGTTCAGTCAGATTCAATCTTCATCTTCTTCCAGCGACACTCCAGATGTCTCTTAACCCTCTTCAAAACCCTCAACTCCTTCATAAACCACAGGGAGTGATGGGTCGAACGAGGCAAGAGAGGTCGCACAGGCGTGATCCTGTCCAAGGCCACGGCCGCGGCCCTATTCCAGGCTGTGGCTAGGACCTCCGCTGGACTGTTCAGCAGGCCCTCAGGAATAACCCCCAGCTCCCTCTGAAACCCTACTGGGTCCATCAGTCGCCGGAGGCGGACCAATCAAATGGGTCCAGTCTCCCTGCAGAGCGGGGTGGCACAATAGAATCTCAGGGTCACCAGGGTGTGGCCTGACCATGACAATGGGGACAGATCTAACTCTCCCCTCAGATCACATTGCCACTGCTCTGACAACAAAACCAAGTCCAGGGTGTGACCACTGTCTCGAGTCAGGTCTCAAATGATCTGGGACAGGCCCATAGCTGCCATGGTAGCTATGAACTCCCAGGCTGTCTCCAAGGCATGTCCCAGGGATGGCAGATTGAAGTCCCCCAGAACCATAAGCCTGGGGAACTCCACTGTCAACCCTGAGACGGCCTCCAGCAGCTCGGGCAGGGAGGTTGCTACACAGCAGGGAGGCTGGTACAGCAGCAACACCCCCAACTGTTCTTGGGATCCCAGCTTGAACAACAGGGTTTCACAACTGGCCACTTGTGGAGCAGGGCCCCTGAAGGCCACTAAAGATATGGTCTGGTACCATGCTTTTCTTTTCCTTTTTTCTTTCCTGTTGTACTGTTGACCAGTTGTTGTTTTTTTAATCCTTGAAACTGGGTTGACTGGTTGACCTTACAACAACCAAGTGGCTGCAAAGAGTTAATTTTTGTATGTCTTGACTGCCATCTAATGATCATCTGAATGTGTGCAGCTGAGATGCAGCCACTGGATAAGTGCTGCTGAAGAGCTGGAAGTTGAAAAAGGATTGGGGTGACAACTACCCTAACAAGGTAACATGAGAAGAAGAAACAAGAAGCCAGAGCTTCCCTGGAAGCAATGCAGGTAGTCCTCACTTACCGACTGCAATAGGAACTGGCAACTCTGTCGCTAAGCAGTGTGGTTGTTAAGCACAACGTCATGTGACTGCACCGACTTATGATATCAGTTCTGGCTGCGGTCATTATGTGAATTAACGCAGGTTGTTAAATGCAACGTCATGTGCCCATCATTTCCAAACTCCTGCCAGCTTCCAGGTTGACTTCGCTTATTGGAAGTCAACTGTGAAGGCTGCAAATGATTGTGGGATACTGCAATGGCTGCAATTTCAAGGACCAGTTGTAAGTCTCGTTTTTCAGCGCCATCATAACTTTGAATGGTCACTGAATGAGTGGTCGGTAATGAGGACTACCTGTAGCCATTGAGAAGAGAATTCCCAATCATACAGGTTGTAGAAGCACAAGAGTGGAGACTTTTCAATTACATTTTCAATTACATGTGTTAAGTCAGGCAAGGGCTGGTCAATTTCAAGGCTTCACATTCTAGGTGAGAGTTTGCCAACCCCTTTAAAATATAAAAAGTGGCTGTGGTAGCTGGAGTTCTGGTAGCCATAAAAAGACTTGAAGGGCAGGCAAAGAGGTCAGGGACCAGACTGAAGGGGTCGGTCCCACAGGAAACAGACAGATCGAATTGAGGTTTTAAGGCTGCCAACAGAAAGCATGTTCTTTCAAGTTACTTCCCTGATGCACATCAGTGATCCCTACATTGCCTACACATGGTGTCCTGAGGTGGGATATTAAGAAAATCACCAACCACTTTCAGAGCGCAGTACTTTAAGCCACCCTCAGGTTGTCTCAGTTGTATCTCTGCTGAAGTACAGGTGGGGGTTGTGGACAAGTGTTTGGGAAATTGTAATTGGGCCATCCATGAACTGTGGTGAAGGAGGCTGGTTGGGTTTGCCCCAACACTGTAACTATGCCATCACCTTGGCTTTCAGATGAGAAGTAGAATGGATACCATTTCACAGGGATCTAGACCTTCTCTGACACCTCCAAATGAAAGCACATACACAAACATCCTCAAAAGGCAGTGGCAAAGCACTTCCTTGTCACAGCAGGAAAACTGCCTAGATCAGATGGTGAAATCGCCAGGAGCCAAATTTGACTTGAAGGCGTTTTTACTTATAGACTGCAAGAATCAGATGTTATTAGATGATTGACTGGAAGCACCATGAAAGGACGGCATGTGCAGCCTTTTACCTTGTATATTGTTGTTTATTCGTTCAGTTGCTTCTGACTCTTTGTGACTTCATGGACCAGCCCATGCCAGAGCTTCCTGTCAGTTGTCAGTACCCCCAGCTCCCCCAGGGACAAGTCCATCACCTCTAGAATATCATCCATCCACCTTGCCCTTGGTCGGCCCCTCTTCCTTTTGCCTTCCACTCTCCCCAGCATCAGCATCTTCTCCAGGGTGTCCTGTCTTCTCATTATGTGGCCAAAGTATGTCAGTTTTGCCTTTAATATCATTCCCTCAAGTGAGCAGTCTGGCTTGATTTCCTGGAGGATGGACTGGTTTGATCTTCTTGCAGTCCAAGGCACTCTCAGAATTTTCCTCCAACACCACAGTTCCAAAGCATCTATCTTCCTTCTCTCAGCCTTCCTTATGGTCCAGCTCTCGCAGCCATATGTTACTATGGGGAACACCATTGCTTTAACTATGCAGACCTTTGTTGTCAGTGTGATGTCTCTGCTCTTAACTATTTTATCGAGATTTGTCATTGCTCTTCTCCCAAAGATTAAGCGTCTTCTGATTTCCTGACTGCAGTCAGCATCTGCAGTAATCTTCGCACCTAGAAATACAAAGTCTTTCACTGCTTCTACATTTTCTCCCTCTATTTGCCAGTTATCAATCAGGCTGGTTGCCATAACTTTGGTTTTTTTGAGGTTTAGCTGCAAGCCAGCTTTTGCACTTTCTTCTTTCACCTTCATCATAAGGCTCCTCAGTTCCTCTTTGCTTTCAGCCATCAAAGTGGTATCATCTACATATCTGAGATTGTTAATGTTTCTTCCAGCAATTTTAACTCCAGCCTTGGATTCCTCAAGCCCAGCATGTCGCATGATGTGTTCTGCATACAAGTTGGGTAGGGTGAGAGTATACAGCCCTGCCGTACTCCTTTCCCAATCTTAAACCAGTCCGTTGTTCCGTAGTCTGTTCTTAGTGTTGCTACTTGGTCGTTATACAGATTCTTCAGGAGGCATACAAGATGACTTGGTATCCCCATACCGCTAAGAACTTGCCACAATTTGTGATGGTCCACACAGTCAAAGACTTTAGAATAGTCAATAAAACAGAAATAGATGTTTTTCTGAAACTCCCTGGCTTTTTCCATTATCCAGCGGATATTGGCAATTTGGTCCCTAGTTCCTCTGCCTTTTCTAAACCCAGCTTGTACATCTGGCAATTCTCGCTCCATGAATTGCTGAAGTCTACCTTGCAGGATCTTGAGCATTACCTTACTGGCATGTGAAATGAGTGCCTCTGTTCGATAGTTTGAACATTCTTTAGTGTTTCCCTTTTTTGGTATGGGGATATAAGTTGAATTTTTCCAATCTGATGGCCATTCCTGTGTTTTCCAAATTTGCTGGCATATAGCATGCATTACCTTGACAGCATCATCTTGCAAGATTTTGAACAGTTCAGCTGGGATGCCGTCGTCTCCTGCTGCCTTGTTATTAGCAATGCTTCTTAAGGCCCATTCAACCTCACTCTTCAGGATGTCTGGCTCTAGCTCACTGACCACACCATCAAAGCTATCCCCGATATTGTTATCCTTCCTGTACAGGTCTTCCATTTATTCTTGCCACCTTTTCTTGATCTCTTCTTCTTCTGTTAGGTCCTTGCCATCTTTGTTTTTGATCATACCCATTTTTGCCTGGAATTTACCTCCAATGTTTCTAATTTTCTGGAAGAGGTCTCTTGTCCTTCCTATTCTATTGTCTTCTTCCACTTCCACGCATTGCTTGTTTAAAAATAATTCCTTATCTCTTCTGGCTAACCTCTGGAATTTTGCATTTAATTCGGCATATCTCCCCCTATCACTGTTGCCTTTTGCTTTCCTTCTTTCTTGGGCTACTTCTAGTGTCTCAGCAGACAGCCATTTTGCCTTCTTGGTTTTCTCTTTCTTTGGGATGTATTTTGTTGCCGCCTCCTGAACAATGTTGCGAACTTCTGTCCAGAGTTCTTCCGGGACCCTATCTACTAAGTCCAGTCCCTTAAATCTATTCTTCACCTCCACTGCATATTCCTTAGGGATATTAGTGAGCTCATATCTAGCTGATCTGTGGGTCTTCCCTAATCTCTTTAGTCTGATCCTAAATTGTGCAAGAAGAAGTTCGTGATCTGAACTATAGTCAGCTCCAGGTCTTGTTTTTACCGACTGTATAGATGTCTGCCACCTTTGGCTGCAAAGGATGTAGTCAATCTGATTTCGGTGTTGTCCATCTGGTGAAGTCCATGTATAAAGCCATCTCTTAGGTTGTTGGAAGAGAGTGTTTGTTATGCAGAGTGAGTTGTCTTGGCAAAATTCTATCAGCCTATGTCCTGCTTCGTTTTGTTCTCCCAGGCCATGTTTACCTGTAATTCCAGGTGTCATTTGACTGCCCACCTTAGCATTCCAGTCTCCCGTGATGAAAATAACATCTCTTTTAGGCGTGTTGTCCAGTAGGTGCTGCAGATCCTCATAGAACTGCTCTACTTCAGCTTCTTCAGCATCTGTGGTTGGGGCGTATATTTGGATCACTGTGATGTTAGATGGCTTGCCCTGAATTCGAATTGAGATCATTCTCTCGTTTTTTGGATTGTATCCGAGCACTGCTTTAGCCACTTTACTATTAATTATGAAGGCTACTCCATTTCTTCTGTGGTCCTCTTGTCCACAGTAGTAGATCTGGTGGTCATTTGATGTGAAGTGGCCCATTCCAGTCCATTTCAGTTCACTGACGCCCAAAATGTCTATCTTTAATCTTGACATCTCACCAATAACCACATCCAATTTGCCCTGGCTCATAGATCTTACATTCCAGGTTCCAACGGCGTGTTGATCCTTAGAACATCGGGTTTGTCGTTCACCACCAGCACCGTCGGCCGCTAGCCGTCCTTTCAGCTTTGAGCTAGCTGCGTCATCACGTCTGGGGCTAGTTGAACTCATCCTCTGTTCCTCCCCAGTAGCATTTTGACCATCTTCCGACCTGGGAGTCTCATCTTCCGATGGTATACCGACATATCTCTGGTTGTACTGATCCATTTAGTTTTCACGGCAAGAATACTGGGGTGGGTTGCCATTACCTTCCCCAGGGATCGCATTTAGTCTGACCTCTCTCTCACGACCTTCCCGCCTTGGGTGGCCTTCATGATTTAGCTCATGGCATCATTGAGGTGCTCAAGCTCCCGCACCACGACAAGATAACAATCCTTTGCTGAAGTTTACCTTGTATAGGAGGCTCTAAATCCATTCTTTCTCCTCCTGGAGAGGTCTCTAATGTTTCATTACTAATTAAGCTCTCTGTTGCATCTTATTGCCACCCAGTGGTTGATGTTATTTACTCCAAGGGAAAAAAAACCCCTAATAATTACCTCCTTTATCTAAGGTAAGATGTGAATGTTCAGAGTATCCTAGCCATGAATTTTTAAAGGTAAGGCAGATAAACAATTAGTTAAACCTCACTGGAAATTATGCACAGCTGAAGCTTGATTCTGTATGTTATCAATTTGCTGTGAGCTACCTTTAGGAAAGAAAAGCAGAATATTATGTTTTTAAAACACAGTGAAGAAATGGATTCCCTTGTCTATTTCCTATGGGAAATAAAGCTTCTCTGAATTTTTTCATAGCTTTCTAATCAAAAGTAACCTCATCTCTTGGTATGTGCCAGTGTAATGATTGCCTACTCTAATAGACTCAGACTCACAAGCAGGAACTTAATGATATCTGATTTATTAAAGAATAATAAATCCATTTCAATGCCCGTGTCAGAGATCCTGTACCCCAGGTAGTCAAGCTGAGTCTGATGAAATTCACACTTAGAAAGTTTAGCATAAAGCTCAGCCTTTCTCAGTTTGCTAAGCACCTGTTTCACCAAGCGCTCATGTTCCTCCTCCGTTTCAGTATAAATCAAAACATCATCCAAATAGACCAGTACACCCTTGAACAAATGTTCATGTAACACTTCATTGATCAATTGCATGAACACCCTGGTGCCCCCGCCAACCCAAAAGGCAAAACCTTGTACTGAAAAGAACCCAGAGGACAATTGAAAGCAGTCTTCCATTCATCCCCCTCCTGTATGCGGATGCGGAAATAGGCTTCCCGCAAATCCAGCTTAGAGAAGATTTTCCCCTTAGCCAGATGTGCTAACATGTCTTTTATTAATGGCAGAGGATTTTTGTTTAATATTAAGACTGCATTTAATCCGCGGTAATCTGTACAAAGTCTCAATGTCCCATCCTTCTTCACTCGAAACAAGACGGGGGCGCCCACTGGCGAATTTGCTGGTTCAATAAAACCCCTGGCCAAGTTTTTGTCCACAAACTCCCTCAACGCCGCCAGTTCCTTTTGCGTCATGGCATAGATTTTTGGTTTGGGCAGTTGTGCGTCGGGGACCAACTCTATCGCACAGTCAGTTTTTCGATGAGGTGGAAGTTGGTCCGCTTCCTTCTCACCAAACACATCCACAAAGCTTTGGTATTGCTCCAGCAAGCCCTCCAGTGGGGTGACAGCGAAATGTGGGGTTGCTGCCGCCGCCCTCCCCACTGCAACCTCCAGAGCGTCGTCCTCCCCAGGGGCTTGATAGAAACCAACCCCAAAAGTCAAAGTCCTGTGCACCCAATTTATATATGGGTTTTGTTGGACCAACCAAGGAATCCCCAGAATGACTAAGGGACCCCCCACAGGCGCCACCACAAACGGCAGCCCCTCACGGTGGCTGCCCATTTGCAACGCCACCATGCCCGTGAAATGGGTGACTGGCTTCCCCCTCGCCGTAGAACCATCCAGCTGGGTGAAAATCATGGGATGTTGTAGTGGAAAGCTGGGTAACTCCAAAGCAGCCACCACGTCAGGGTGCATCAAGCAACGTGAACACCCTGAATCGATCAATGCCCAAACTTCAACAGTTCTTGTGCGGGAGCCTAACTTCACTTTAATGGTCAGTGTGGGATAGTTGCCACTCACCGAAATATGTTCGCGCCCCTCCTCCACCACCTGCCCAGAGGTGCTCTTTAAAGCAGGTGGCTGGCGTTTCCCGCCGGCTGGAGTAGATTGGGCTCCCCCTCGGCCCCGAAGTAAGGAATCTCCTCCACTTCAGTTTCAGCCATGGCTGCCTTCATTTTCCTGGGTAGGGAGGGAGATTTCTCCAACGGCTTCCCCGGATGATCATCGGTCTTTCCCTTCGGGCACGCCGCCGCTCGGTGACCTTCCTTCCCACATTGGAGGCATTGCCCTTTCGCATAGCGGCGCTCCCTCTCCTCTTCCCAGGCACGTTGACTGGACTTTCCAGTGGGCGCAGCAGTGCGGGAACCCTTGCTGAGCCCAGCATATCTCATCACCTTCCTGTGAGCGAAGGTCTCATGGGCATGCTCAGCCTTCCCTGCCAGCTGTATCCATTCATACAGGGTATCTGGGTCATCCCTGCCGAGCAACCACCTCAGGACCTCCGTATTCAGACCGTCCTTAAAAAGTTCTATTAATGTGGATTGGGACCAATCCTCAACCTTCCCAGCCAGAGCCTTAAATTCCAGAGCGTAGTCTGCCACCGATCGTGGCCCCTGGCACAGCTCCCTCAGCGCCCGTTTTGCTTTCTTTAGCTAACGGGACTTCAAAGTGTAGTTTCAACGCCCACAGGAATTCTTCGAACTCCTCCAGCTCAGGGGCATCCGATTGACATAACTGCACATACCAATCGGCAGCCCGCCCCTTGAGCCTAGTGGCAATGGCATTAATCTTGGCTCTTTCTGAATGGAAAAACGGCTCCCACTCATCCATATAACTCCTTGCATTGGTAAGGAAGAACGATAGCTTAGTTGGATCTCCATCAAATTTAATGGTAAAGTCCTTAACCCCCACTCCGGGCGGTCCCTTCGCCACAGCTGGGCGGTCGGGCTTCCTTTTAGCTCCTAGGGATCTCCACTCTCAAGGAGGGGACCTTGAAATCCTCACCCTTGGCGCTCTTGCTTCCTCTCTGTGCCGGGTCCTACTCCTTTCCTCTGGGGAAGCTGGGGCCAAAGAAGGAGTCGAATGCCTAGTACTAGACTCCTCTCTCCTCCTCTCCCGGGGACCCCAGTCCATGGACATCTTTTGAAACATAAATTCTAGTGACTCCAATTTGGCCTCCACCAGTCTTATATGGTCAGGGGTTTGGGAATCCTCCTTTCCCTCCTGCCTCACCACAGTTGAGGAACTCGGGTATCGCTGCTTCCAAGACGTTTTGGACGTCCCTGGTAGGGATCCCTGTGTTTCATCCCATGTGTTCAGCTCGCCTGGCAACTCACCGGTCGGTTCAGGGGCTCTTTTACCTCCAACCTCCTCTTCTCTTAGGCTGGAGCTCGACCCGTCTCAAACTTCTGAAAGCTCTCGAGGAGGGACCCTCTCCGTTCTTATCACTGTGGAGTCGGGTTCCCCCTTGCTCGATTCCTTGCTTTCCGTGGTTTGGGGATTTGGTTTGCTCATTGCTAGCACTTCTCCCTCACAAAATAAATCTGGAAAGGGGCTAACGGTAAATTTTTTGATTCTCAGCTTTATGTAATGATTGCCTACTCTAATAGACTCAGTCTCACAAGCAGGAACTTAATGATATCTGATTTATAAAGAATAGTATGCAAATACCGAGAAAGCTGAGATTGAGCAAAAGCGCGCCAAATACAAACTAAAAACCCTCGGCTCAAACGTAATCCCTCCCCTCGCCCTGCCATTGCAAACTCCCCCCCCCCCACCAGGTGCTGGTAACTGTCTCTGCTGATGTCCTGGGAAAGGAACCTTGAACACACGAGATAACCCAAACACATTCCAATCCAGCAGCTAACATATAACAATCCCACGAGATGGAATCCTCCTCCCCGCCCAGACAAAACATGCATCAGCCAAATGACATGCGAAACGTTACGATGTAACGGCAACATTGGAACGGTGAACATGACAGCCAGGTTCATAGAGCTGAGTGTGGTTGAAGTGATCTCTTCTTGTACTGCATAAAGTAAAACTGCAACTTTAATCAAATGTATGCTAAGCAAATCAGTGAATGAGGTTTTCACTTAGGAATGTAACGTATTTGCAGACTGCCTACAGATCTGAAAGCCTAGGGAATAGACAGATGTGGTGATGTGAACCCTCAGGGCTGAGGGCTAGAGAAGTTGGAAAAAACATCCAAGAAGGGAATGGCATGCCATTTCTGTACTGTTGCCAAGAAAGCTCCATGTATGAGTCTCTGAAGTCACCAGAAATTGAGCTTTATTGGAAGAAATCTTTATCTTTTAGGGTGCTGTCAATAGGCACATCAGAGCAGAACTTTGGAATAGAAATTGAAGGCCTCACTCAGCAGAACAAGCAGGAGCTTCTGAAGCTCTTAGGCTGCTTGACTCTATTATGAAACAAGTGAAATTTGCATATTTTGATGAACGAAAACTCCCTCCTCTTAATGGTATTAATACAGAGTCTAAAATGAGTTCCTTACACTACTGGGCACATGTAAGCATGCTATTCATTTGAGTGTTGGTGGAAGAATAAGATGAAGTTGTGATTAACAGTATACAGTACTAGATGTGGATTCCAGCTATTCATTTTCAACTGAACCTGGTTGACTGGGGAGAGGCTCTTTACTGCCATCTAGTGGGCATCAGGAGTCCTAGTAGTGCGGCCCTACCTTAAACCCAACCTGTCTTCCTGGGCTCATACTGCAGGTATCAACTGCAGCCACATAGTCTTAGGGAAAGATTCATCTGCTTTCAGGAATTGCAGACTGGCGCTATACATGGTTGCTCAATGAGACAGTAGCTAAACAAGGACTGCTTGTACGAGCAACCTTTTGTGCTCCAAAATGTTGTGGTATTTTTTGCTTTTGAAGCCAAAGTGCTAGAGCAGCCTAATTATTGCCTCTGCAGATGGCAGCAGTGAGCTGGCCTTGGAGATCTCTGAAGCTAAGCAGAGTGGCCCCTAGTTAATATTTGGATGGGGACCTCTGAGAATTCAAGGGTGGTTGGCTAGACCAGGAACCAAGAACACTCTGTGGATGCTTCCTTCAAAACCTGAACACAATTCTGGGATGTTTCTACCTAGGATTCTCATGAGAATCAAATTATAGAAGAGCCGTCCCCTATGCTTCCTTAAGTTCCTTAGAGGACAGCCCCGGATTAACCATAAAGCAAAATAAGGACTTGCTTAGGGTATCCAGGGAAGGGAGCACCAGAGAGGGGGATTTTTCCCCTACCTATCATACTCTTAACTCTTTCACTGCCATACTCAGCTTTAGTCAATCTTTTTTGTAATTGTCCTTATCTGCCATGTTCGACTTTAATCTGCATTGTTAAAAAAAAGTTTTCTTTGCCATGGTGAAGGGCTGAAGTTTCAAAGTTTGGTTTGAAGGTGTTGCCAGGTATCACATTTGTGTCCATCTCATGTTGTGAGAGTTTTGCTTCTGTGGAGGGGCATCACTATTAAGCTGTGCTTACAGCATCAGCTGGCCTTAATCCGGCCCTGTTGGAGGGATACACAAAGATTTTAAAAAATGTTCTCCTGGTAGTTCTGTGATTAATACGTTTAATGATTTTTGCTAGTTTTTCTTTTCCTTCTTCATGTTTGTTCTTTGCATTACAAGAGACTGAATTCCTCATAAGCAGAGCAATCATGCTGAAAGCAAATGAGTCTTCCTGGCTGGGTCACAAGTAGCTTTGTTCTCCCCACTTCCAACCCTCTCCTCCTGCGTTCAGCTGCCATGGAGATGAAATAAAGCCTCTTGTGCTTTGAGTTGCCCTAAGAAATTGTAGGCAATCACAGTTAAAGGAGAGAAGATTTGGAAAAGGGTATCCTCCTGGGTAGAAGAAAAGAAGAGTAGATTGCCTGCAAACGGGATTGACTGCCTGCAGGTGAGGAGCGGACGGGGGACTGAAGAAGGGAAAGAGTAAGAGAGGGAAAGCAGATTTAGGGGGCTTGGGGCTGGACTGGTGCTGTTGCCCCCTACAAGGGCCAAGATGCTGAGTGACATGGCAGGGGAGAGGCCAGTGGTGGGAAGTGTACGCAAGAGGTAAGCTGGGAGGTATTATTTTGCCACACGGCATTCCAAGCTATAAACTGGTTTACAAACCCCATTGACTAGGCTATGTAACACACTAAAACAAAGACCAACTCAGCCAGTGAATTACATACTTTATCTAAAACTACCACTGGTCCTAGGACTGTTTATAAAGCATACAATAATGAAATAACCCAAACTATAAGAAACTTCCACTTGAGTTAATAAGTGTTTTTTTCAAGGCTTCCTTGAAAAAAGGAAACTGTCATTAGTTCAGGAACAGATACCTTTTACACCCTCAGTAGTATTTTTATTGTATTTGTTTGTTTGCTTATTAGTATTTTACATGAGTAAAAGACAAATGTTTGAAAGACATTTGATCTTTTACTTCTGTGATAATATAGGTTGAAAATTATATTACTTCTCTCTACAAGAGGATGGCACAATGTATTTCAATTCAGTTCAATTCAGTTTTTTCTTGCCCGCTTTGTATTTCTACTGAGCCATTGTTTGTTTAACCATTGTTCAGTGAATAAGCCACAACTGCACAATGCAATTAGCAAAAGTCAGAAGAACACATTATATTAGTGGGCACAATGTGTAAACTCAGTCAGTGAGACATGCTTCCAAGGAGAGATATATAGTGTTATGCTCTGCATCACTTCTGAGCTGTTTCACTTCATATTTCTGGAACAGAGTCTATTGCAGAATTCACACACTCCATCCTCAGAGCAGATAACAGTATTTTATAATTCTTGCTTTTGATCTGCTGTAAATCTTTCTCTTCCAAGGTCTCATACTGAAGTTAGGACAATGAATGCTCAAAAATCTTCACTTGTTTTAGTGCAACAGCCAAACAAATTACTCAGTTCCTATTAATTATTCCTGTTTTTTCTAGTGATGTTTACCCTGTCAGAAGTCACTTTCTTCAATGACAGCCATGCCCAGTTCCAGTCTCTAAAGCCTTGGTGGGATGTCCTGATGGACTACTTGGTACTAGCAATGCTGATGATTTCTCTTCTCTCAGGGACTCTGTTGATCTCTGTTGATAACATGACTTGTTTGCCTCTGAATGATAAGTTAAATGAGACTTCAGTGGCTGTACCCAAGCCTCGGGCTATGGATCAAACCATCATTGAAGAGTTTCCTGTGGCACACAGTCACCGCTCAGTCAGTTTGGACTATCAACAGTATCAATACATCAGCTATGTCTGTTATCAGAAAGTTCTACCCTGGTTCTTGAAGTATTTCCCTTATTTGGCACTTGTCAATTCACTGTTCTTAATGGCAAGCAACAACTTCTGGTTCAGATACCCTAAGACTTCATCAAAGATTGAACACTTCTTGTCCATTCTCATGAAATGTTTTGAGTCACCTTGGACCACCAAGGCTCTCTCTGAAATAGGTTGCCAGCACTTCCTAAGTGTGCGCACAAATACTGTTAATATCAGGTATTCAGGACAACTCACGTCTCCTTCCCCTTCTCCCATCCTAGATTCAAAGGACCGGGAACTTGGCCAGGCCCTTTTTGAGAAGATCCGTAGATTCAGGGCACACACTGAAGGTGGTAGGGTGATTTATAGGATCTATATGGGACAAACAATCTTCAAAACTGCAAAGGTTCTAACTGTGCTGGGTTATACCCTCAACTGTGTAGGATCCATCTCCTTTAAGCACGTTTGCTGGGCAGACATAGAGAACCTCATTGGCTATTCTACATTCCTCTGTACACACCGTATGGCTTTCATTCTACAGAAACTGATAGCTACTTATATTTTTTTAGTATTCCTATATGGGGTCATGGGGGTTTATTCACTCCTATGGCTTTTGTGGCAACCACTGCAGAAGTATTCTTTTAAGCAAGTGCATGAAGACTGCCGTGTCTTTGATATCCCAGATGGACAGAATGATTTTGCTTTCTTGCTGCACATGGCTGACCAGTGCAATCAACTCTACTCATGGCGGCTTGCTATTTTCTTCTCAGCCATGCACAACAGTGATATGTTGGATGTGGTCCCCAGTGGTAAATTGGATACCGAAGACTGGGCTGGATGCCATTATCCTGCCCTGTCCTCAAAATAATAACAGATATTCTTATAAATAAATGAACAAGCATTCTAACAAATCCTTCACAAATTATCTTGTTGATTAAAAAGGCCAGAGCTTGAGTGTTTCTGTTCCAGGTGCCATAAAAATACAGATGTGATCCACTTGCCCAAACTGAAGAAAATATTTGAAAATTGTATACAATAAACTAAGAAACGCTCTTTGAAAATAAACAAAACATCTAGATTAATTCAGAGTTCAGACAAAAACCTTGTGAGCTGCCTGTATCTCCTTTTTTTACCCATCTCAGAGAGAAGTTATACCTTGTTAAAAGTTATGCCTTATGAGAAGAGAAAGTGACTTGGGAACAAGTCACTTGATAATGAGCCAAGAATGAAACATTAATCACAAGAGAAAATAAGTTTGGGAGCTGATAACTGGATAAATAAACAACCAGGTCATAAATTGACTGTAATAAGCATTGGGTAGAATAAAACTGCTGGCCTGATTGCTGTTAACTTATTGCTAAGTCCCTCAGTTTTTAAAAAAAGAAATCAGTGCTTCTTATTTTACAAACATAAAGAGCGTACTCTATAAATTGAAAACAGAAGAAGTGGAAGAGGAGTAGTAGGAATGCCAATCCTGTTCCTCCATAGGAACTAATAACACATAACAAAATTCAGGCTAAATCCAGGGCACACTTCATTGCAGCTAAGGCCACACAATACTGCTATGGAAACTGGATAGATTACAACAAAATGGTCAAAGTCTCTGACTTTCCAATACTGGAAAAGCAAATTAATTCTTTCCTTTTAAGCACTGTAGATTCTTTGGTCAAATGATGCTAGTTTCTGCAAGGAATGAGCAATTCCCTTTGATTTCTCTAAGAATTCTCCATTGCCTTTTGAATCCATTTGAATAGAGCTTGTACAGTTCAGGACACAGGAAAGAATTAAAAATGAGCAATAGATATATGTCAGACAAATTTAAATGTATGACTCTTACTATATGAGTATGTGTTGATTTTATTTTTAATCACTAACATGATTGCTGTGAGAAATTGGGGGGAGTGGGAAAGTAATGGAAGGAATATTGGACATAAAGCATCAAGAGTTAAGGAAGGAGTTTGGTAATAAACAACAGCTCAGCCCAGGCTGCAAAAAGCCCAAGAAGAAGGAATTCAAATGTTTCAAAGAGATTCTACCTCAATCAACCACTAATACATGAAGACAGGAAATTTGCTGCAGCTTCCAAGATTCTGAAACTTTAACTCCAATCCTAACATTAGACACATCTTACAGGAGTCTGTGTAATTCTTGCTTCCTTGTTTGTGCCTTGCTGGGACGGGCTAGAATATCACCTGCTGAAAAGACTCTAATAAAGGTTTGCTAGTAATTATTTAGTTTGGTAGTTGTGTTAACATGTGTGTGCGTGCGCATGTGTGTGTGTTTATTTCTCACTGAAAAGAGAGGAAGCATATGTAAAATAGATGGGGAATTTAATTATTCTGACATCCACTGAGAGATAATATAACCAAAATGGTCCTTCCAGGGAATTTGTGTTGCTGACAATATTCTCCTTCAGGGGGCAGAAGAAGGCACAATAGGATCAGCTATCCTTGGTCTGATCCTAACTAATAGGAAAAACTTTGTTGAGGAAGTGAAAGTATCAAGGAAGTCAGGGAAGGATGATCACATAATCTCAAGAGTTCTTAATGTTAAGGGAAATGAAAGCTGAGTTTACTCAAGATATATCTTGGATTTTAAAAGGGCTGATTTTAATAAACTCAGAAATCCTAATGTTCAGTAGGATGGCATGGCAGGAAAGGAAGCAAAAGGGAAAAGGTGCTCAAGAGAAATGCAGTGCTTTAAAAAAGGAGATTCACACTATTCAGATAAGGAAAAGAATGGAGGACAGCAGCAGAAGCCCAGGTGATTCCACAAAAAGCTTAGTACAAACTGAGCAAGACACATGTAGGAGGCAGAAGGCTGCCAGTTCCTGAAAGTAAGAGCTCGAAGCTCATCACCCAGAGAAGAGGTGGGCTCTTCTTCCTCTTTACTGGATGTATCTGAGCAGACCACAAGGAAGCAACAATCTTAAAGCATTGTGAGGGCCATATTAGCCCAAGCATCACTTTTTGTGCATTGATAGAAAAGTATCTTGTCAGTCGAAAATGAAGAGGGTCATGGGTTTATTTATTTATTTATTTACTTAATTTATATGCTGCCCATCTCACTGTATATTTCACATACCATTTCACATACATTTATTCAATAAAAAAAGTTCCCGAAAAACTGCAACTTTTTTGCCATTTCCCTTTGGCTGCTTAGGCTGCAGGGAAGGATGCTCAGTGGCTGTTGAAGCTGCCATGGATGTTGGAGCTGGGCATGGGGTGGTGGCTCCTGTGTGAAGAGCAGCTGGGAGTAATGAAGCCATTGGCTCTGCGAAGGAGGAGCTGCATTGCAAGGTGAGGTGGGTCCCCCACTCCTACCCAAGCCAGCCCCAGGCCTTGCCCCGCACCACTGTCCCCCTACATGAGGCTTCCCCTCCAGTGGGGGCAAAGCTATGATAGTCTGGGCCTGGGCTGGGATCTGCTCCTCCTGCCTCCACCATGCCAACAGCTCTTTCTTGCTTCAGCTTTAGAAACAGAAATATGGCTCCCTGTCTGGTGTGGGACAGGCCAGTTTGTACGTGTATTCTTTTTAAAATTGTTATAAAGATCGCAGTTGACAAGCCATTTGAAGCCAGAAGCTGTATACCAGGAGGAGGGAAGCCCATGGGCAGCTCCTGAATACCTTCTGATGGGCTGAAATTTAGTGCCAAATTTGCTGATTTTCAATGACATGATTGTTTTGCTGGGTTTGGCCATCTATAGCTTGAAAATATCTTTTAGAAGACACCACACACCAGAAACAAAATGGGCAGAAAATATTTGGCATCCCCCCCAATGCTCACAGATATTGCCAGACCTGCCCCTTGTCAGGTAGGGCCCCAGCCAAGGCCTGCTCCCACTGCCAGCACCATCCACTCCACTGTGCAGCTCCACAACCCGTCAGCCTGGAGTGAAAGAAGCACACTTGATGCAGGATGGAGCACAGCCTGTGCCCTTGCTAGCCCCCTCCCTCCCTCCCTCCCTCCCTCATGGATGGCTAGGTCTGCCTTGCTTTTTCAGGGATCCGTGCTATGCCTTGGGCAAGTCCTGGTTTCAGCCCAGTAATTTTGTAGGTATGCTGTCAGAGGAGGAGGCAGCAGCTGTGGCAGCAGTTCTCCATGTGATGTTGCCAGTAGCTGGCTCAACCAAGTCCCTCCTTTGGGGGCCATTGTCCACGACATCTGCTGTAGCTGGCTAACAAGTGAGGAGGGAAGTAGCAGGAGTGCAGCAGAGAGTGGCTGCATCCCAGGGAATCTCTGTTGGAATGAGTGCTGAGTGGGTGTCCACACTGTGCTGCCTAAAGACAAGGAGGCATCTAGCTGTGCTTCTCAAGAAACTCCAAGCGCTGAATGGAATGTGCATCCAAGCTCCTAGCTGCTTCTTGTCAGAGAAGAGGATGTCCCAGCCATGGCCCTAGACAGTTGAATACAGCCTGCAGGATGCATTTGAAACCCCTGCTCTAAACAGCCCCTTCCAGTTCCATGATTCAAAGACACCGATTCTCAAAGTAACTCTGAGGAGCAAGAACTCAGCACTTTTGGATTGGATTTTGGGCCTGCACTTCATAATAACTATATTATAGTTATATTCAAAATTCTGTGGCCCAGAATTTCCACATCTGCCTCTCCCAGAAGTGATTGCTTATTCTCTGAAAATGATTCCATGTCCAGTTGTGTAATATTCCATTCCTTGGACCATAAAATTTTGCACATCTGTACCATATTGTGCTGGTATACATTATCCAAGACTTTAAACCATAATCTGTTGAATCAGCTTTTATAAACTGGCTCACACATTACAAGAAGCAATAATGGATTGATTTACAGTACACTAAAAAGTAAATCATTTGGTAAAATGTGTGAATCCAGACAATGCTGCTGAGATATCCAATATATCATACTTGCTCTTCTTCATAACATCAACACATCATAAACCTTTTCTTTCTTTTTTTCAAAGCAAACTGTGATACCTACAGTAGTTAATTTCATGAAACAGAGTGCCTTTCCCCTATTGCATTTAGCCACTGTACAAACATATCTTGGCAACACCTTTTTTTTCTGCTGTGCCCCTGTGACATTACCCTCACTGCATAGCTCTTTGAGATTGGTGGTGACTAAATTTGAAATAAACAAACAAGCAAACAAACAAATAAATCTCCAGCCCATGAGTGAGACAGACTTAAGTCATCCTTGGCTGTTCCAATAGTGTCTTTCTCCTTAGGCCAACAGCATCAAGCAACAGTTGCAAGGTGTTGTGCTTTGCCACTCATTATGTTGGTAACAATGTGATGCAAACAATAATGGGTGAAATCACTTGGGCTCTCATTGGCCATTTCAGGCTAATGTGGATGCTTTCTTCTGGTCCCCAGGCAGCTGCCTCCACCACCATTGTTTTTCCCTGTTTGATGCATGAAACACCCTCCAGAAACATGCAGGATGGTTTTCTCACTTTTTTATTGCTTGGGTCAGGTCTTCTTTTCCTGTCTTTTCACACTGAGGAGGGAATTCAGAGGGCAGGAGTGGGAGCTTGAACTGTTAGAAGGAATGTCACTTTTCTGTTGCTTGTAAAGGGCTGGCATGCAATCACTGCTGCGTTGGCAGTCAAACAGACTTGCCAAGTTTTGCAATAGCATTATTGCTCTCCTCTTCTGCTTTGCCATACCCTCAGGGTTGGTTTCAGAGTGTGAGACACTTGGAGTTCCGCTTCTTTGTCCCTTTTGTCTCTCTGTCATTTTCCTAACATTCCTCCATAAATCTGCCTCCCTCTGTTTCTGTTTTGTGGGTATTTTAGCACTGTAGTTTCTTCACTTTGCTGTGCCGTGCCAGCATTCGGTTGATCCCTTGTCAGAAGCAAACATTTCCTCCCAGGATGCAGTAGGACATGTGACTGATGTTGCTAGCTTGCCTACTCTGTGTGAGTACTCTAACTGGTGGCACTAGCGGTTAAGTAGTGTAGTGGTTAAGGCACCAGGCTGGAAACTGGGAGACTGCAAGTTCTAGTCCCGCCTTAGGCACAAAGCCAGCTGGGTGACTTTAGGCCAGTCACTCTCTCTCAGCCCCAGGAAGAAGGCAATGGCAAACCACTTCCAAAAATTTTGCCAAGGGAATTACAGGGACTAGTCCAGGCAGTCGCCAGCAGTCAACACTGCAATGTATTTTCCGAATACAACTCTGCAGTTAGCTGCATTCTTTTCGTACAAAAGTACGTCGCCAACAGTCAACACGGAGTTGAAGGCACTCCCTCCCCCTGCCCAAAGTAGCTGGTAGGTGCTAAATATAAATCCTGGTCAGAATTAGGCAATATTTCTTTAGTCCACATTGCTATAAACATGTCCTTTTCCAGGTTCTTGTACTCTTATGGCCTTTCCCAGTCTCCTTCCGATCCTTACGTTATGAGCTGAAGTCCTAAGATGGGGCATTCCAGGTTTCTATCAATATTTTATTACAGTAAATCCGTGATGCTGTTGTCCTGTTTGCTGAACCGTAACTGCTTTCATGCACTTCCACTTTAGCCTGAGATCAGTTTGGATCTTTCCTTAAGGCCAGATGATGGTGCTGGCTAGCTCCTGTGAAAACATGCCATTTGCCCTGTGCCACCAATGTGTCCTTACTTAGGCAGTTTGGGGAAAGGTGGCTGTCTCCTTGGGGTTTGGCAGGTGCTGATGGAGTATGTATGCACATACCCTTTTCAGTTCCTGTAAATAGGGCAGGGGGCGGGGAGAGTATGTTCTGATTGGTCAGTAGTTCTGGCAGGCTTGAACAATCTGCTCCAGGTCTGTCCAACTACAGTAAGTAGTCCTTTGTTATTTCAAATAAGGCTTTCCTTTCTTCTAAGGAATTGGAAGAAGGGTGCTTTGGAGTTGCCAGACCCAGGGTCAGGACTGGAGAGTATAGCAAACCTTGTCATTATATTTAATTGCAAGAGATGTCTGGGTAACGTTACTTGGTGCCACTTGCACTGCATGTATGGAGTATTCTCCAAAGAGAAACCCAGCTCCCCTATACATATAGTTGCTATATATATGCCAACTGATTACTGCCTGCAATGGCCTTGCAAATTCTTGCTATGGATTAAAGGAGACAGAATAACACAGAATCATAGAATGTAAAGGTTGAAAGGGAATTT